>NC_046366.1:1211491-1526105 GCF_011125445.2 Fundulus heteroclitus | reverse complement strand
ATATTTTTGCTGTAAAGTGCAGAAATAACTTCAATAAACTGTAATTTGTTTACAACACATCTTTAAAAGGTTTGTGAGCGAATGCTAGCTGGTGTTAGCCAGTGGGCGGGGCTGACAGTGATCCTGTCTCTTGCAGTGTGTCCCCTAGCTGGACCAAAGAGTGCCGTCAGGAATTTTTAGACCCCATACACACTAATAGTATATACCTTGTGTCAAAAGTTAATTTATGACCCTTATGAACTCTATATGACCTTATGATTTATGACACCTGTCACCCCCCTCCTTCCAAAAAATATGATTTATGATTTCCGGACCCCCCCCTTCCTTCCTTCCCTTCCTTCTTCTTCCTTCCTGACCCCCTCCCCTTTTTATGAGACCTCTCACCCTATGTGAACCCCTCCAGACCCCCTTCCTGACCCCCACCCTGCACACACACACACACAACACACCACTTCCGGCAGAAGCCTCACCCCGGAAGTCCCCTTCAACCCCGCCCACGACCGCTTCTCTCATGGATATAAACCCCTTTCTCCAGCGTCTATAGTGAGTGAATACTTTTCAACATGGCGTCCGGAAGAAGCACCTATGAACCCGTTATCGCTGAGACACCCGTCACGATTTGCCATGATCAGAGCGATTTTTGGCGAGCTCAGCATACTCCTCACAAGGCTAAGCTGTTTTTATGCAGAACTCAGATGCCTCCGAGCCATCGTCCTGCAAGAACATGGTCTTTAGAGCCCTATGGAGCCCGTGGTAAATGGGGTACGTCTTCAAATATGAATCTGGGGAAATGATACCTCTATCAACTGGATGATGAAGGTGATGAGCTGCAAACTATCCCACTCCTTGGGGGATGCTGACATCAAACGATTGGGCTGTTCTGAAACTCATTATGCTTCGGGAGACTAGGCCCTGAAGAAGCGAATGCAGCAGCAGGCCCTTCAGTGAGACGAAAAAACCAGCTTCATTTCGACTAAATCCCCAAGAACCTATTCCTGCAGGGTCCTCTGTGAGAGAAGAAGCCGAGGATGGAATCAAGGATTCGCCCCCTGCTAAACGGGGGCAAACAGTCCACATCAGCAAGCCGAGGATGGAATCAACGCCTCACCCGCAGCTAAACGGGGCAAGCGGGCGCGTCAACAAGTTGAGGAAGGAATCAATGATTCACCCTCCGCTAAGCGCTGCAAACGAGTGCTGACCGACCTGAATGAAATTGACAATGATTCAGGAAAATAGGATCTTCTCAGCTACTTGGCAGTCGAAGACGGGGGTTAGCGGATCGATGGTTTTTCCGTCCAATTCTCAAAAAGGCTCAAGATAAAACACAGACGGTTATGTTCCTATGCTGGATTATTATAATTCAGAATGTGGAGTCTTCAGGACATTGCTAACCATCCCCTTTGATGCCTGGCGTGACAAGATGATCGAATAGCAGACCGGATTTCAACGCTGTTTCGCGACTGCCGCAACTGGAAAGACATTTTGGGGGTCAAGAAAGCGCTTGCTTTTTAGGACCCGCCCCTCACAACGCTAATACCACCCCTTCAACGTTAACCACACCCTTCTCAGTATATAAATACAACCAGCCAGACCGATCGGGACTCTGTGCAACTTCGCTGACAGGACTTCTTACCAGAGAAAGCATCCTCACATCGCTAAAGAGAAACACCATGATCTGGACCGGATCTCGCCCTGAAGGCCTCAACCTACACCAAGAGATCTTTGTTTTAAGGAGTGACAATTCCGAGTTTACTCCCTCACCACCTCAGCGGCGACCGTGGGTGAAGATTCACAAGCGGTGGATCTTCCTGCCTCCCCACCGCTTTTCCAAAGACTCAGAGCTCCCCTGCAGCCAAGGAGATCAGGGCTCCGCGGTGGAGCACATCCCTGAGAGCCAGATGGATCAGGCCTCAGCGCCACCTGAGGATGACTCAGAACTCCCCTGCAGCAAAGGATATCCGAGGCTCCGCGGTGGAGCACATCCCTGAGAGCCAGACGGATCAGGCCTCAGCGCCCCCATCGCCACCTGAGGATGACTCAGAGTTCCCCTGCGGCCAAGGAGATCCAGCAATCGCCATCAGAGAGCCAGATGGATGCGACCTCAGCACCCCCATTGCAACCTAAGGACAACCCAGCCAGACGGTGAGAGCGGTGCCGATGAAAACGATGGGTGGATTCGCTTCGGTTTCATCAGAGCGGTGAAAACTATGGTGTACCATCTTTTGTACCAAGCCATCAACAAGTTCATGCATGAAAAATGTTATGGGTGTTGCTCACGATCGTCCTAGTCAAAAAGAGCATGAATGCTTAGACGATACTGAGGATGGATTATTGAAAGCAACTACATCGTATAATGCCGCTGCTTTGTAATGAGCGTTTCATTGAGCCATTCAACACTTTCTAGCCGCACGCAACATTCATCAAAGACAACAATTCAGGTTAATGCTGTCGCACAGGCATATCTGTACGAATTGAGGCTGGTCAAGCAGGTGTATGACCCCCTCAATGTTGCATTTGCTCACGCAGTTGAAAAAGCTCCGAATATAGAGATCAGCTTCTAGCCGCCTTTGATTACTGGCGAGGGTCTTGAAACCAATGCATACATGTTTTCTGTCTTTCTTTTTATATATTAAACTAGTTAGTACATCGTATTAAAAGAGTGTCTGTTTTATTTTCTACATCTTTTCTTTCTTTCTTATATGAAATGAAATGATTGTTTTACAATTAGTTTGTGGTATTATAAATGAGTGTAATTTCTTTCCTGATGAAATGATGTTTTACAATTAGTTTGTGGTATTATAAATGAGTGTAATTTCTTTCCTGATTATGTTAATAAAATATATAAAAACTTGAATACAGATGTCTTCTCCTTCATTTAGCATCACTACGTGTGTGGGAAGGTATGGCTGAAGCAAAGTTAATGAAGCGTGTATATTACACACCTGCTCACCCAGGTTCTTTTGGTGGAGTAGATAGATTACAGAGGGCTATGCAGAGTGAAACCGGGAAAAAGGTTCCGATTGAAATGGGTCCGAGACTTTTTATCAGAACAAGATGCATATTCTTACATAAACCAGCAAGAATAAGATTTCCTAGAAATAGAGTGTTTGTTCACCAGGCCTCTGAGACAGTTTCAAAACAGATCTTTGTGATATGCAGAGTTTATCCAAAGAAAACGACGGCTACCATTATTTATTAACCGTTATCGACGTATTCTCCAAAGAGCCTACGTCAGAGTTTTAAAAAGGAAACAGCGTCCGATGTCGTAAACAGCTTTCGAGTCTGTTTTAAAGGAGAGTGGGGTTCCAAAGAGACTTCAAACTGACGATGGTAAAGAATTTTTCAACAAAATCATTCAAAGCGTTAATGGATAAAAACGGAAATTGAACATTTTTCCACAGCTAGTGAAATAAAAGCCTCGTGGTTGAGAGGTTTTAATCGTACGTTAAAATCAAGAATGTGGAGATATTTCACAGCAAACAACACTCTCTCCGTTATGTAAAACGTGCTTCAGATCTGGTCAAAAGTTACAACCACAGCTATCATTCGAGTATTGAAATGGCCCCTGTGGAAGTCATCGCTACTAACGTTTTTCAGGTTTTCAGAATTTGTACGGGACTAATTCCAAACGCTGCACAAAAACTCAAGATGGCGTTTTAAGCAGGGTGATCATGTCAGAATATCGAAAGTGCTGGGGTGTTTGACAAAAAATATGAACAGAATTTCACGGATGAAATCTTTACAGTTACAGAAGTGATACGCGATCTCCACCCATCTTCAAGCTGAAAGATTTAGACGGAGAGCCCGTCCGAGGTTCTTTTTATGCTGAGGAGCTTCAAAAAGGTGAAAATGTCAAAAAACAAAATGTGGGTGAAATATTAGACAAACGCACAGTTCGGGGGGTCAGACAGGTCTTAGTACATTGGAAAAATTGGCCGGAGAAATTCAACAGCTGGGTGAGAGCCGATGACCTCCGTGATGTATAAAACAAGGCGCTGCTCTCCGGAGGGTGACATTGCAACATGGATCGCTTAACTGAGGACCAGGGTTTTTATCTGACGCTGCCGTCCAACACTAGCCTCAATGTTTTTAAGGATAATAGCATATATCGAGTTTCCGTGTGGATTTAGCCAAACCTATTAACTTACAAGGTCAGTGGCAAGTGGCTTTGACGGAGGTTTCATACCACACACATGGCATAATGTCCCCTCAGAAAACGCCTATTTCGAATCGCGGGAAAAGCAGGCCAGGAAAAAGTCCAACGTGTACAGATAGAAACGGATACTACACTGATTTGAATCAGCTTATCACAGAGATTGAAGCACATCTGAGAAAGATAGATTCAGATATTATTTTCAAAGTTAACCGCACTGCTAACATGCTAACTTTTCAAGCAGGTGGCCAGAACCACCTATGTTTTTACGCTCCAATCGCCTTTATGTTAGGCACGGAACCTGGAGAATAGGTCAAATTCGACCACTGGCACGCCCCTCGACCTATAGACTTTAAGGCAGGGTTCTACCATCTGTATTTCTACAGCGACGTTGTTGCCTCCCAGATGGTGGGTGACATTCACGGCACCGCTATGGGCGAACCGTCCAGGTCCAAGGGGTTTTGGGATGTTATAACGGAACTTTCCATAATCCTTACTATTTACTGTTGGCTAAGAAACACATTGAAAATATACATTTGAAATATAAAACGGATCAGAACACCCTGTGAAACTTTACATACGGAAAGTGCATCGTGAAGTTGCATTTCAGACCTGTGACCTCACACCGAGCATTCACGTGAAACAGATTGTGGATATAAAAAAAACACGCACGACTGCGACCGGAATCATTCATAGCCGTGCAATCATGTCGCACCAGCAACGTTGCAATGTACTAAAACGTGAGAAGGAAAAAATAAATTAAAAAATCAAGAAAACATGGTTTTCCTGAGAGAAGACCCACACCGTTTCGTCTCCTATTACCAAAGCCAGGTTGGGGGTGCTTTACCAGGTTCTATGGCGCTCCCGTTATGTACGGGCGGGGGATTGGATCCATTTTTTTCAAAACTATTTCGTTTTGTATCGCCCCTAGTTAAATCCGGCTTCGCAATAGCGAAACCCCATCTGAAAAGGGCGGCCACAAACATTGCTTCAGACGTCATAGGTAAAGCAATGACCAAAATAACAGGTGTGAATAACCAGGAGGGGTCAGGGGTGATGGTTTTTGTCAAAAAGGGCTAGAAAGCGACCTCCGGGGCAGCGTGTTTGGCGCTCACATAAACTCGCACCGCGGAAGAAGAACAAGCCAGTTTGCAACAGCAAGCCTAGGAGAAGGAAGTCTGCTGCGAGCAAGGATATATTTAACTGATTTAGTGTTTTCATTAAAAATCAATCATGGCTCTTTTACATCAGAAATCATCAGAATGTACCCTGGCCGAACTTGATCTTTTCACGGTCCCTATGACTCAACTATCTGTGGAAGACGTCCGTCTAAAAATTACCAACGCAGACGGGAGCAATCTGGCTAATGATGCAGCCGTCGGACTCATAAATTACCCGTTGAATACAATGTTCAGTCAATGCGACGTTATGCTGGGAGATAGGTTAATTTCACAGAGTAGCGCGACTCATCCTTACAGGGCGATTATTGAAACCTTACTCAATTATTCGGACGACACTTTAAAGAGTCAATTTAGCGCAGGTCTCTTTTACAAAGATACAGCTGGAGCAATCGATTCTATTGTTACGTCAGACGGTCCTAACTTGGGTATGAACCGCAGAGCTTCATTCACCGCTAATTCAAGGGAATTACACCTGATGGGACCGCTTCACGCTGATATATTCTTTTGCGAAAGACTCCTATTGAACTCTGTCGACATGAGAGTTAAATTGACCAGAGCTAGTGATGCATTCTCTTTGATGGGGCCTCGTGATTCAACCTTCCGACTGAAAATTCTAGGGGCTTCTCTATTTGTGAAAAAAGTTTCAGTCTCCCCGGCTATCCGGTTGGGCCACGCTTCTGCATTAATGAGAGGAAACGCTCTATATCCACTTTCCCGCGTGAACGTGAAAACATATTCTATCCCAGAAAATTCCAGGATATGTACACAGGAGAATCTGTTTTTGGGTACCTTACCTCGATACGTAGTTTTAGCTCTGGTGGACCATGAAGCCTTCACAGGCCGGAGAAGCATGTCGCCTTTCAACTTTAAACATATGGATGTAGAATACTTAGCTCTCTGCAAAGACGGCAGACAGGTGCCAGCCAAAGCATTTCAACCTCAATTCAACGATGGTATTTCAGTGAGGGAATATTACAACATGTTCACCGCTACAGGTCGTCATTTAAAATAACTTCCTTTGAGCATCGCTCGAGAGGACTTTAACGAAGGTTACTCCCTGTTTGTTTTTAATCTCAGCCCGAGCGAGGACGCTGATGCTCTGTCCCCGGTGTGTAATGGGAATTTGAGACTGGAAATGAGGTTCAGAGTTCCTCTGCCTAACACGGCCACCCTGATTGTGTACGCATGTTACGATTCAATTTTGGAAATTGACTCAAAAAGGCAGGTCTTGGTGGATTTTTATTAAAAACATGAATAACCACCAAATCGAGAATTTGATGCATCATCTCCTGGGGGATTTATTTCACGGCGTCTGGGCATCTGATCAGCTCCCGCTGCTGAAACGCACGTACAAAGGACCGGCCTATTTCATCGTAAACACTCATCCTTCACACATGCCTGGAGAACACTGGCTAGCTTTGACTTTGGAAGAGAATGATCAAACCACCTTTTTCGACTCTTATGGATTCAGTCCTGATTTTGAATTTTATCCACCAAGCATAGTAACATTTTTGAAAGATAGATCCTCGAAAATATTGTATCATAATCGTCAACTTCAAGACACTCTATCCGTCGTGTGCGGCCATCACTGTGTTTATTATCTGTGTCATAAAGCCTGTGGGCTTTCAGTGCATGACATACTGGCTACCTACCACGATGACGTTTATGAAAATGATGTCATGGTTTACGATTTTGTGAAAAAGTATCAGAATTGTAATAAAAACAAGGCCTCGTGTTCGTTTATTCACGGAACCTGCTCTTTACAAATGTTTAAAGATTGTTACAAGTTGTAACCTGTCTAAAATGAAAACACTGTACACATGAATAATTTGAAACATTTTTCTTTATTACAAATTTATTTCTCCAGTTTTTATTTCATACAGACTTTTAGGGTGAAAATTTCAACCATGCAGGGGTTTTGTTGACTCTCTTGCTTCGAGCACGGCCATTTTCAGGGGTGGGATGCTCAAAGTCTATTCCGGAGAATTTAGGGGACAACACAATTTTTCCTTTACGTTTCACGACGGGCTTATCTTTGTTCTTCTCCAATACACCCGCTTCTGCCATGCCTCTGTATTGGTCACGAGCTTGCGGATTACTGACTGACGACACGGGGATGTTTAACTCCTTCAGGGTGGCCATGAACGGGGTCCAACCTACAGGTTCCTGACTCTGTGTTTTCCTCCTAATTGGAAGGAGGAGGTTTTTCAACAAATCAACCAGATGTGAACCCCCCCATCACACGGTCGCGGTAAACAAATTCCCCTTTCGAAGTCCAACTCGTACCAACTTGCGTTAACCTTTTCAGTATGTATTCAGCTTTTTTGCGATCTCTGTTAGGCAGAGCTCTTAAAAACCTCGATAGCGGTTTCATCCAATTCAACAGGAGACGCTGTAGAAGCAGTAGAAGCAGTAGAAGCAGAGTCCGCCTCGTTATTTTCAGGCACAGGGTCATGTTGCATAGTTAAAGTCACTAGGGGTTCCTCAAGCTGATCTTGTTTCATTAGAGTCAGATATCTCTGCAGCAGAGCGTTGTACCTTTTAATTTTTTCATAAGAACTCAGTCCCGGTTCATTCAGTATCTCTCTCATTTTAGAATCCAAATCCTCTTCAGCGGTCTGTCTGATGGATGGGTCCGACGGGGTCAAACGTTTGAACTGATGCGGTGAAACCAGATACATCTTTTGCGCAGTCCTAAGAGACATTTTTTCTCATCTCCTGATGAGACCTCCCTCCGATTAAAGGAGCCACAACACTTAACAAGGGCAGAATGAATCCACCTGTTTGATTTTTCAGAACCGACTGCTTGCGTTTTAAGCCAGTTCTTTTATCAGCCAGCAATCTGATGATTTTTTTTCTGCTTTTCCAATTTTTTATGCTGGGAATGAGATATTTTCATGTTACCTTTTAAGATGTTCAGAGCTATTTCACACAAGGCTTTGAGAAAGTCGGGCGAGCAGTGAGCAAGAATGTCTTTACGCTTCTTTGCTGTGGCTTGATATAGCGCTCTGAATAAGGGAATGTTCCTTCTTATGCGAGCTGACATGATAAAATTTATTTAATTTCGGTACATAGATAGCCGGCCACTGACCTGGGAGCATTCCTGTTCTCAGTCTGAAACGATCTGGCAAGTGGGAGTCAGATCCACGATTAAATATCCGTGAGATCTCTGGTGGCGTCTTGAAAACTCTCCATGAAGAAAGTTTTCTCTGACGGGAATATTTGACGGGCTAATATATTCAGTTGCAGTTTATCTCTGGGATTCTTAAACAGCACTATATAATTAGCGTTTAAACTAATGGTTCGGCTATACTTCCCTTTATGAAAAATATTCTGGGTTAACATTATAACACTCATATTTTTATGATGTCTGTATTGAGTGAAAATTTTCACCACTTCCGGATGGTCTGAAGCCTGGAAAATCACATCGTCTAAAATAACCAAATGATTTTGATCAGGAGGAAACAGATTTTCATCATCAAAAGAATCAGGTAGTCCTTCGATGAATTTAATCTTTTTATTAATTTTTTGCAATTCAGAATACATACTTTGAAAACAGGTGTAAATCCAAACGATATTTACGGGAACAACATCCATAACATGGTTACAATTCTGCAAAACACTTTTAACAAAAAAAGATTTACCACAACCACTCGGCCCTGCTATTAGAAGTGAAAAGGGAGTTTTGAATCTAGGATCAATTCGACCTCCTGTGTTTCACGGGAGAGAGACGTTTTATTTAGATTTTTTATTTTTCTCAGTTAACCTTTAATAACCAAACGGAAGAGTTGTACCGTCAGAAAAAAGCCTTCGCTTGTCATACATGACTCTGAGCATTGTCTGAAATGTGGCATTTTGAAGCTGGAAGTTTCTTTTATGCCTTCTGATGGTGTGCTGTGGAGCTTGTAAAACATCCCCTGTAGAACCTTGCAAATAACCTTCAACCAGCTCTTTTACACAGTCAAAATTCACTCTCTCACAGCATTCACGAGTCAGAGTGATACCTTTAAACTTCATCACAACCCGTTTCTGGCTTCTGGTCCGGTAGGCGTAGCTTTTGGGACCTGCGGAAAACATATTCGTCTATCGAGTCACCTGAAAGTTCATCAGTCAAGTCACCTAATAAATGTCCGAGCTCGAGGGAGGTCTGACCCGGTTTAACCACGTAGATCAGACTGTCCGTGCCAATGTACAGAACTCGCTCTTTAAGTCTTTCGAGACAGGTGTACAACTTCAGACGCGCGTGGGCAGTTGTAAAGGCAGCGATGAAGATATTATTCACCTTGTTGGGTGGAGAGACGCATCGTTTGTTGTATTTCCACTGAACCATACATATTTCATCGTTCAGGAAGTGAAAGTAGCTTACTGTGTATTTACCTGAAAAAAGGAAGTTAAAAAACTCTTCGGGCTCGCTCACAATGCTTGTCTGAGCCAAATCATTTCTCTGTGCAAATTTGCCCCAGAAACTGTTCAGACACAATTTTGCCACCTGCCTTTTAGCCGGATTCACCTCAATCTTCCGTACATCTAGCTGGATGCTTTGCTCACGTTTGTAGTCTGCCAGATATTTCATACGACTTTCCTCATCCGTAGCTTCAGCCGGGAAACCTGAAGCCTCCTGTTTACCCTTGAAAAATGTGTGGATATACGGTTTAAAGATTGAACTGCTCTGTTTTTCAAAATGCCAAACCTCAGTGATATTAGCAAGCCGATATCCCTGCTCAAGAGCCTTGTTGAATTCCACACTTACCCATACACCTGTTAACGCTCTCTCTTCGTCAGAGTGAGTGCAAGGATCCGACTGGTAGTTCATCTCGGCGCAAGCCCGGCACAGTGTGAACACCAGTTTACCGGTAGATGTCTTGTATGGTAGAACGGGGAAAAACAGACCCCGAGGTGGGTACACGGTCGCCCTGATGAAGCCGAAATAGTTATGAGGATCATCAAAATCTTTGCAAATGATTTTGGGATGGCCTAACGGATAGCTGCAGTTGGCATTCACAAATGGATACAAAGATGTGAAATCTACATAACGTACAGATTAATTCTCTCCAGCCGTGTACCTGAGCCTAAGAGCACAAGTTCGACCCCCAAACAAACCATCCCGCGGGCAAAGAGGTACAGGGGCGTTGAAACAGTCCAGAAACCTTTTGAGACCAGAGTGTGACGCCTTCATCAAACTCCAAGTATGTTCCCAACTCATCTCCACATGTACCCCATAAACCGATTCCAACACTCTGGCTCTCTCCATGGTAGCATAATGGAAAGTCTCAAAACAGACTCCTCTGAGCGGGCATTTCTGGTCAGCTGGAAAACAGGTGGGACAACCATGATAAAAACATCCATTGAACTCAAAAGCAGTTTTTACTCCTCGAATTTCTGCAAATCCATCCACATAATAAGGCCCCACTCTCATTTCACCTCGATTAAGAGAATGTTGAATGAAAATGCCCCGTTCAGCAGCTACCCACTCTAACCACTGAATGGACGCATCCGAAAAAGTCTTGAACTGCCAACGGTAATCCACCGGGGAAGGTATGGCTAAAGTGTTAGGGAGCAGGAAATTTGAAGTAAAAGCTTTAATACATGCGGATGCTATTGTTATGGACTTTAATGGATCCACATTTGTCTCTTTAAAGAACTCTTCTCTGAATTTCACACAAGCCCTGAAAAGAATCTCCACGTCATTTTTGCAATAATAAAGAGCCTCTTTCTGAAAGTCAAAGGGGTGCTTACAAGCCTCATTGTACCAGCTGGAAAAACGTTCCTGCTCGGCGGGGTTCATGTGTTCCACAGCGTAGAAACTAGGTGGAGGAAGCGGACCTACGTAGTTTAAAGTCTTCTCAGAGGAGAACAAGTGGGGAAAAAAACCTTTAGAATGGTCCGAGAAGCCTAATGCTTTTGGCATCTGGCTGAGTTTCATAGTAAGGAATGAGAGACTGTCTATGAATTTAAGACTGTAGTCCCGCTCGGTAAAACAGAGAACTTTACTTCCCTGCGTTATTAAATGTGGTTTTATACCCAACTGAACCATCACACTCAGAATCAAGTAAGAGTCAAATCCTCTGCTGTTGTGAGCCAGAAAAGTATAACCTCTATAACAAGGTCTGCGAAAATGGAGCAGAAGCTCCTTGACACAGTTCAACCCATAGGAATACCAAGTTTCCCCCTTCAACGTTTTAGTGCAAGCAAGATATGGAATGTGTGAACCAGACTTATCTGTAAAAGTTTCGAGATCGTAGAAAACCAATTTGTCATTGAGTTCAGCATCAGTTCGACTTGGCTGAATATAACACTGATGACCGTTTAGCGTTACATCAGCACCGGCAAGCACTTTCTCATGACAGATCGGACATTTTATGGAAC
This sequence comes from Fundulus heteroclitus, assembly GCF_011125445.2. Taxonomy (NCBI): domain Eukaryota; kingdom Metazoa; phylum Chordata; class Actinopteri; order Cyprinodontiformes; family Fundulidae; genus Fundulus; species Fundulus heteroclitus. The sequence continues at coordinate 1,514,405 of NC_046366.1, read as the reverse complement.
ACTCGTGAGGTTTGCTCTCTTTGCCGGCTGACAAATCATATAGCCTTTTACAAACAGGACAGAATTTAGTGGTGTCACAGCTACTCACATGCTTGTTGAGTTTGGGCCTCAATCTGGGCACCTTGTGGCTATTAAAACATTGCAGATTACGACATATGCGCTTACAGTCAATGCATTGCACAGAACTGTACGGCTGCATCGTACAGTTCGGATCAAGGCAAACTGCACAGCGACCTTCGCAGTTATGTCTGTTGATGTTTTGGAAGCCGCTAAAGCAGTAGCTACAGATGTAATTAGAGCCTGTGAATGCTGTGAGACTTTTTATTCCATAGTAATGATTTTTGAACAGAAACAAAAAAATTGGATTTGAACGATCTGAAAAGTCAGTCTGGAAATTACGAAGCAGTGCATCCTTGCTGTCTTTATAGAAAACGACAATTTTCCTGTTGAGAATATTTTCAAATTTGTGCACATCACCGAAAGTTACTGGAGTCTGCTCGGTCAGACCTGCCATATGCTGCCAAATTGTCCCTTGGTGGACGGCTTCACTGTCTGTAAAAGCCGGATTAAAGAGATGTGCTAGACTTGTTGCAAAACAGAGTTGATTAGAAGAATTTTCAACTATATATAGATGCCGCCGTTTTTTATGGATCAGTTCACAGTTTTAACAACCTTACGTTTTGCACCCCCGCTTGGCGTTCTTACAACCTGAAGGACAATTTCTACGTTGTCGGTTAATTCCTCGTTAGATTGTGTTAAGTCGTCTAAAAATTCCTGAAATGCAGGCAAAATTGAATCGCCTTCGTCATCGACTTGTACGATGGTATGATAAGCAAACCCCTGCCCGCTTAATTCAAGTTGAATAATGTCGTTACGGGAGGTAAGAGGTATAACAGATTCTGCCAAGTCAGCCAGAACATCATAAACCTGTGTGTAAAATTCTACGGGATTAGGAATCTCACCAGGCTGCATAGCGGTGATGTTTAAAGAGCGTCTTATTTCTGTGACATTGTAGCGGTCGCGCTGGATGCTGGATGTAGAGGACTGCTGAGTGTGCTCAGAGCTTTTTACAGCTGACTGGCTCGTGCAGGGTTGATCCTGCAGGCCCTGCATGTCTGGCAGTTGATGCGTGCTGGAGGTGGGGTTTTGCAAAACTTTATTAGAAGAACCAGATGGATTATGATTTAAACTACCCCCATGCTGCTGCTGCTGCAGGTGGTGATGAGGAGACTGTTGGCCTGCAGGATTAGGGTTAAATGGCTGAGAGGTGGATGCGTTTAATTGATGGAGGGCTTCTTCTAGCAACGATAAACGTTCAAAATTCCAACCCTGGCCAGCGTGAACCTGTTGTCTATCCGGTGAACCATTACCTTCATGTAAATTAGCACCCTCAGACGTATCCCGAACCGGTATATTTTGAAGGTCGTTAACCATTTGCGTGATTTGATTTAAAACATCTGTAACTTGCATCTCAAAGTGTAATGAATCATTTTCCGGGGAGGAGGGTTGAGAGAATGAAACGTTTAATTGTTGCAGGGCTTGTTCTAACCGAGAGGGTGAAGCATTAGGTAGATTCAGAACCCCCGACGTATCACGAACAGGTTTATTTTGTAATTCGTTTACAGCTTTAAACATTTCATTTAATGCATTTCTCATTTGCTGGCTACCCATGTTTACAGAGGTCACAATTTTACTTGATTACACTGAGTGGAGTGTTGATGACTGGAACAGCAGTTCGAGCTGGATCTGGCAGGATCTCACAAGTTCTCCAGCCTGCATGCAGTAGAGCTCTGCTCCGTCTCCTGACGGCGGAATTTGCTCAATAACCGTTGCGGTTTCTGTGATACAAATAAAAAATAAAAAATAGAATATCATTAAGATTTTTAACGTAATCAGGTTGAATACAATTAATAGATCACAAACTAACTCTATGAAAGCTTTGAAATGAAATAATACCCTGAATAATTCTTTTCACAGCACGAGCTTTGATGATTATCCGACGGATGTCTTGTTGCAGGTTCAGGACAGATGAACGGAGGCTGATCAAGCAAGGATATCTCTGTTCACTTGCTGTACGACGCAATGCAGGCGGCCGGAACAGTTGATCCAGCTGGATCTGGCAGGATCTCACAAGTTCTCCAGCCTGCATGCAGTAGAGCTGTGCTCCGTCTCCTGACGGCGGAATTTGCTCAATAACCTTTGAGGTTTCTGTGATACAAATAAAAAAAATAAAAAATAAAAAAAGAATATCATTAAGATTTTTAACGTAATCAGGAATGAATACAATTAATAGATCACAAACTAACTCTATGAAAGCTTTGAAATGAAATAATACCCAGAATAATTACTTTCACAGCACAAGCTTTGGTGATTATCCGACGGATGTCTTGTTGCAGGTTCAGGACAGATGAACGGAGGCTGATCAAGCTAGGGGTGGCTCGAGCTACTGCAAACATGAGCATAAAGAATAAATTAATAAATAAATAAAATATAACTACAGAATAAAAATAACAATGACCCAATGAGGGCTTACAGCTGGGCTGAGGAGCTTCTGCTGCTGGTGGTGGTGGTGGGGTCTGCTCTGGTATGCTTGCCCTGGAAACTGCTCGCTGAGGGGTGAGACCCTCTAATGGCTCACTGGCTGCGTCTGCATGGGCTGCTGTTACAAACAAACAAATAAATAAATAAAATATAACTACAGAATAAAAATAACAATGACCCAATGAGGGCTTAGCTTACAGCTGGACTGAGGAGCTTCTGCTGCTGGTGGTGGGGTCTGCTCTGGTATGCTTGCCCTGGAAACTGCTCGCTGAGGGGTGAGACCCTCTAATGGCTCACTGGCTGCGTCTGCATGGGCTGCTGTTACAAACAAACAAATAAATAAATAAAATATAACTACAGAATAAAAATAACAATGACCCAATGAGGGCTTAGCTTACAGCAGGACTGAGGAGCTTCTGCTGCTGGTGGTGGGGTCTGCTCTGGTATGCTTGCCCTGGAAACTGCTCGCTGAGGGGTGAGACCCTCTGCACGGGCTGCAGCTGAAGAAATTTTATTTATAAAGTTAAATATAAATACTGGATAAGATAGTAACAAACTGTTATTCATTTACCTTCAGGCCGAGGGGTTGAGGTGTGGGGAGGAACGTCTGCAACTAACAGAGATTCAGCCGGTGTATTCTGGGTTACTGAAGGAATCATAAACATACAAAGAGATACTTTAAAAACATTCCATACACGGAAAAAAAAAAAAAAAAAAAAAAGTTCATTTACCGTCCGGCCGGTTAAATCCGGCTAGCTGAATTCCGGCTGTAAGCACTGCTTCAACGAGAATGTGTCGGTGGTTTGTTACTGTCGGGTAAATAAGCAAATACAGTAAACGAACCGAGATACTTTGGAAATGTACAATCAGGGTTAGATTCAGAGTTAAAATAGTTAACTTACGCGTCGCGTGTGAGTCCTGGACGGTTCGATCCGGTGAATTCACAACGTTTCAAACGGGAGACTCAGGCGGGCTGATTACTATGTATGCAGCTTCAAGTTCTCCGATCCTCTGACGCGCGGAGCCCGAGGCGTTGTGAAACCCTATTTCACGTCTCCTCTGGCGGCGCAGTCGATTTTGACGTTGCGTTCGCTGTCTGTCCGGTTGAGGCTGAATGCCCGCTAATTCTCCGTGGTACACATTAGGATTGACCCGGTTCGAAGAGCTGGGATATTCGTCTATATAATACAGGAAATAAAATGAAAAAATAAATAAATAAAATAGTTACATATATAGGGTCAGGGTTAAAATAAAATCAACATAAACTTGAAAGATATCTCACCATAGTCGGTCTGAGTAAATTGTATTCCTTCCAACTCTCGAGGCGTAGGCCCTGAAAAATATTATTTTTAAATATATTGTACTAATGCAGATGGAACAGATATTGCTCTATGTAACGTTGGAATGCTTGGTAAACTCCAGCGCTCCTGAACGTCTCACTGGTAAAAACCCCTGCGTCATTTCGCTAGCGTCACAGGGAAACCCGGAAACACTCTACAGAGAACTGAACTAGCAAGCTTGCATTCTAAGAGCTAAAAAAGTAGCTATTGGTTGTAGATATAAAAATATTTAAACGTTTACTCACGGGCGAAAATGCGGTTATACTCCTGGGATTCAGTCACTCCATCGCTATGTATCTCCGCTGTCGCTGCGTATGTTGAAGGTCCGTAAGACATGTTGTATCAATCAGCTATGCCTCGCGTTGAGACCAGATTGAGACTGATAGTTTTTAAAACGTTCTTTAAAGGTAAACCCGCCCGCCTCCTAAGGGGGTGTCGCGTCCAGACTTGTAGATCAACGGCACCTGTATGCTTTGTTGAAGAGGTGAAACACAGCAGGGGCCGGGTGGAAGCCGTTTGATCCTTACCATGGCGGATGTTTCGCCTTGCATCTAAAAAGTCTGATCTTATTTTATTTCCTGGGCGCATAGTATGCTGACATGCAGATTGATACGCAGCGCGGTGGGACGCAGTCTATTCTCCCACCTCGTACTATTGTAGGATCCGGTGCTGTATGCCTAAAAGGTGTCAGCAGAGTCGCGTCTCGGCGCCACGCTATTGTGTGACTCAATTTTATTGCTAGAACCGCTGTTTCTAGCAAACACCTGGCCCGGTTGCGGTGGGGTGGAAACCGTTTGATTCTAAGAACACGGTGAAGTGTCCTGCAGGGTTTTACAGATCTGATTGAATAAACTTCAGACGCATTGACGCCTCGAACAGGCGCAATGGGGCTTTAACAAACTGCCCCCTCAAGAGCAAAGATTCCTATCCTGCAAATGCAGACTATAAGTCTGAAGGTTTATACAACTAAAGTTACACATTTGATAATAAGTAACCCTACAATAAGCACATTTCCAGACCAACCCCATATGCATTAAAGAATAATTAAATAAATAGGCAAATAAATACTTGAAGTAATGTATGTGTGTGTGTGTGTGTGTGTGTGTGTGTGTGTGTGTGTGTGTGTGTGTGTGGCCTGGCGGCAGGAATGTGTGTGTGTGTGTGTGTGTGTGTGTGCGTGCGTGTGTGTGTGTGTGTGTGTGTGTGTGTGTGTGTGTGTGTGTGTGCGCAGGGTGGGGGTCAGGAAGGGGGGTCTGGAGGGGTTCACATAGGGGTGAGAGGTCTCATAAAAAGGGGAGGGGGTCAGGAAGGAAGGAAGGAAGGAAGGGGGGGGGGGGGGGGTCCGGAAATCATAAATCATATTTTTTGGAAGGAGGGGGGTGATAGGTGTCATAAATCATAAGGTCATATAGAGTTCATAAGGGTCATAAATTAACTTTTGACACAAGGTATATACTATTAGTGTGTCCCCATAACGAAAAAAAAAAAAAATTAAATCATCCCAAAGCTCATATATTTACATACATCTTTTTGGGACAACTGTCAGTCAGGGGCCCTAACTTTTCCGCCCTATATGGCAGCCCTGGCTGGACCACAGCGTGTCAGGTTTTGCATAGTGCTTTGTGGACCATAGTACAGGTGAAAGTTCTGGGGGCGCACAATAAAAGAAGCTTATTTATCGACGGACCCCGATCATTGGGATGACTCTAGATAATACTAAGATATTTCTGCCATGTGTGGTAAGTTAAGAGTGACCTGGTCCACTTGGAAGAATGTTGGGAACGTTCCGACCTTGACTCTGGGATATCCAACATGTTGGATATCCATGCCTTGATAGCCTAGCGCGTGGTGTTCCCAGAGAACAAACAAGCACGCAGCTTGTTGACTCTGACATGTAGCTAAACAGAAAGCTAGGCGAAGGAACCTAGCTTTCCCCCGTTTGGGAGACCAAAAGTACTTTTTTTAAGAGGCCGAAATCCTAAACATCCTTCATAGAATCCATTACCTGTCATCTAGAACGCACTATGACGCCGGCGCGACGGTTGAGACACCGGATATCAGCATGAATTTAAATTGCAACGCCCCGGTCTCACCATGCGAGACCTGGGCGCTGTAATAACGTGGCGTTGCAACGTGATGTGATTCAGTGATACCACTATGGCTTCGAAGCGAGTGCGAGGACACCTGACAAAGGAGACGATTTAAGGCCAAACAAGAAAACCAGACAACCATCTCTTTTGAAATTCTGGTCCAATCAAACAGAAGGGAAAGTAGAAACCACTTTAATGCTTTATTTTCTAAATAACAGCAAATGTATATGATTTTTTTGTCGTAAACAGTGAACATATGTTGCCAGAAAAAGAAAAAAAATGACCGAAACCCGGCGGCCGACAACAGGCAAATTAAAAAATAAGTCCGTTCAACAAGGATCATTAGCTATATCTTAAACCAAAATGTTTGTGGTGATTTTGTGAATTTAGCGTTAATCGATAAGGAAAAAAAAGCATACATTGTCGTCTCGATCACTGTGTAAAGAGCAGCCATATTGCGCGCTACTGGTCGACATCACATCCTGTGACGTCTCTATGCGTTGCTGCACTCTACAAGCTACAACCGTTGTGCACAGCTCCAACAATTATTTTGGATTTCGGGAGGACTTCACCATTGAAATTCGCGAGAGCTATTGTTGAAGCAACAGCGACCACGTGCATGGCAGTTGGATGTTCCAATACATCGGGTAAAAGTGAAAAAAACAAAACAAAACATTAGTTTTCGCCGTTACGTTATCAGGTGGAGGAATAATTCCGCCATTGTCTGTAGTGCGGCAGTTTGAAGCACAAACACGCGACTCCAAAGAAAAAGAAACACAGAGTTCATTTATTGACCAGTATGTAATAGTTTTATATTTAAAGTACTTTCAGCAGTTAGAATTCTGATTTTGACCGGGCTTTTCCTTTAACAACTTTCCCCAATGTCGTGCTGTTGTGCTGTGCACTGCGGTTCCTAATTCAAGGGACCGTTTTGCACAGCTCCTATCAACAATTATTTTGGATTTCGGGAGTACTTCACCATTGAAATTTGTTAGAGCTATTGTTTAAGCAATGACCATGTGCGTGGCCGTTGGATGTTCCAACACATCGGGAAAAAGTGAAAAAAAAAACAGTTTTCACTGTAATGTTATGAGGCGGAGAGATATTTCCGCCATTGTCTGTAGTGCGGCAGTTTAGAGCACAAACAAGCGACTTCAGAAATTTTGTCGTGTTGTAGTAATAAATCCAAAGTGTAGGCTTATGTCTATAATCTAAATAACACAGATTGAAATGTTTAAATCTTGTTTTCTATTCTTCAGTGGACCTGGCACAACTACAGAAAATGACCACAGCGTTGACCTGTATGAACGTTCAGATATTGGAGACGCACAGAAAAAAGGTATGATGATTGCTAGAAAACGTTCATAATGAGAAAACATGGCATTCTCACAAGTTGTTTAAAGTTGCAAAGTAATGCAATTGTAGGAATACTTTTTACCTGATCACAAAAATTATTTTCTTTTCCAGATGAACAACAAGGACCATGTTTCGGTGAAAAGACAACTGAAGAGCTGGCGCTCAACCAAGCGGATTTTCCCCAAACAACTTATGACATAGGTTAGTAATAGTTGTATTTTTTTCAATGTCAAAAAACCTATTTCTTTTTTTGTTTTACACGATTGACTTTTTTGTTTAATCTTGAAATCTTACATTTCATAATCATTATTTCATAATAAAGTAAGACTATACAAAAGCTTCATGTAGGCAGATTTACAACTCTACCAGCACCCATACAAAATTGACAATGAAAATATCAATCTTATTACAGATATATCAAAGGCCAAGGACCGGATTAGTGAAACGGGCGACTCTGAAAAATTCTAACTTCTTCAGACCAGAAAACCACCCAAGTCTTTCAATTTCCCTGCCAAAGAATTTAAAGACAACCGGAGAGCCGGTGGGGTGACCAACAGAACATGCCAGAGGGACTGGCTGGACAAGTATGACTTTTTATCATACTCTGCCCAGGAAGATGGCGTGTACTGTTTGCCATGCATTTTGTTTCCTGTTCAGCGGCGAGACGCTGCTGAACCAATCCCCAGTGTGCGCGCCCCGCCCACCAGTCAACTAGAAACACCTGCGGAGAATGCAGAGGCAGAGCCAGCAAGCAACATGGCTCTACTGACTGAGTCCTGACATAATGGAATATTTACTGAAGGAAATTCATCAAGTGAAACAACAGTTTACTGCTGATAGCTTGTGCTTGATGCAAAACAGCAAATGATAAAAAATTATAAGATAATCATTATGAGGAAAACAAAGAAAAATATGTTTACCATGTCAATGGTATTGGCACCCTTTGCTGCAAATCAGTATCAAAACCCAATTCGGCTCACCTGTTGCAAATCACAAATGAAGATCACTTATGATGAACTGCCTCCACACATGTGACATGAATTAACCAATGAATAATCATGTTGGTGCTTTAAAAGGCACATGTTAGTCCATCTTTACATGTGACAATGGTAAAGACAAAGGAGCGGTCTGAGGACACCAGAAATGCTATTACTTGTAAGCACAAGAACTCCAAAGGGTATAAAGCCATCTCCAAAGACCTTGGTATCCCTGTTTCAACAGTGCGTCATGTTATTAAGAAGTTTTCCAGGCGTGGAACTGTCCAGAACCTTCCTGGACGTGGGGGGAAGAGACAAATTGATGACAGAAGTCTTCAACGGTTGGTGCGAATGGTGGAAAAAACATCAAGTCAATAATGGTGAGCAGGACTGTAAATGCTTCAGCTCACTGATAACCTGGTCAGCTATCTTTGTTGTGACTGTGGTTAGTAGCATTCGAGCTATACAGTCTAACCACCCAATAGGTAGAAGTAGTCCCCTTAAAACAGCCCCTCCTAATTTGTATAATGAGGCAGAAATGCATTCAGAAATTTAAAAAGGACAGGCAAAAAATAAATAGCGTTGAAGAAATAAATAGGGTAACAAAAAATTAAAAGGAAGCATAAAAAAGACAAAACTATAAAATTATATACAGAAATAAATGCATTTCAAAATTAAGCAATTGATAAATAAATAAGATAGTTATTACAAAGGTAAATAAATAAAGAAGCTAATTAAAAGATATGTATATATGTGTTATGGTATACAATTACACACACATTGTCAGGATTTGTTCTGATGAACCCGAACACCACCACACACAGAGCTGCGTTTTAAGAAGTTTTATTGAAGGCTTTGAGTAATGGAGATGGAGACCAGAGACTGTACCAGACTGGAACAGACGAGTGGTGGTGGAGATGGCTGAGGGTGGAGACGCGGCGGAGCTGGAGCAGGTAGTCGGCTGAGCACGGAGTCTGAGGTAGGGATCTCAGGCAGGAAGATGCAGAAAACACAGGCTAGTTGACGTGTGAAACTCAGGCAGGCAACAAGGTGAGAATGCAGATGACCCAGCGACGAGGAGTAGACTGAAGAGGGCTTATAAAGGAGAGCTGGCAGGTGTATTGAGTCCGGACTTGATTATTGCAGCAGGTGAAACTGATCCAGCATGGAGTGAAGCAGGGCAGAGTGGATGGTGGAAGGATCTGGAACTGTCCATGGTTCAGAAGGGAGACCTGCACGCTGACATTACCCCCCCCCCCCCCCCCTCAAGGCCGAATTCCAGGCTGCCTAAACAAAACACTAGTTCAAAAACAAGAACACCCATCCCGGGTGGGCGGAGGTAGGATAGGACGGGGGGTCAGACTCCAACAAAAGGTGCCGGGAGAACAGAAACCTCTTGAAGCGCGCTGGAACTCGTGGGACTTGACAGCGCTGGAAACCGTGGGATTTGACAGCGCTGGAACCCGTGGGACTTGACAGCGGCCGCTTGGGAGCGACGCCTCTTTGAGAGCGGCTGCGCTTGGGAGCGACGCCTCTTTGAGAGCGGCGGCGCTTGGGAGCGACGCCTCTTTGAGAGCGGCGGCTTGGGAGCGGCGGCTCGGGCGCGGCAGGTGGCGGAGCAGCAGAGTCCTCGGCAGGCTCCGTGGAGGACGGCCTGGGCGCGGGAGGCGGCGGAGCAGGGTCAGCCAGCGGCAGGGCAGTAGAGTCTCAGGCGGCAGGCGGCGCGGTGGGCGACTCCCCCCTGGACCGCCTCTCTGAACTGGAGAGCTGGTACTGGAGGCGGGTCCCCCTGGACCGCCTCTCTGAACTGGAGAGCTGGCACTGGAGGCGGGTCCACCTGGACCGCCTCGCTGGACTCGGGTGCGTAGACTGGAGGCGGGTCCACCTGGACCGCCTCGCTGGACTCGGGTGCGTAGACTGGAGGCGGGTCCACCTGGACCGCCTCGCTGGACTCGGGTGCGTAGACTGGAGGCGGGTCCACCTGGACCGCCTCGCTGGACTCGGGTGCGTAGACTGGAGGCGGGTCCACCTGGACCGTCTCGCTGGACTCTGGGTGCGTAGACTGGAGGCGGGTCCACCTGGACCGTCTCGCTGGACTCTGGGTGCGTAGACTGGAGGCGGGTCCACCTGGACCGCCTCGCTGGACTCTGGAGCTGTGACTGGAGGCGGGTCCCCCTGGACCCCCTCTCTGGACTCTGGAGCTGTGACTGGAGGCGGGTCCCCCTGGACCCCCTCTCTGGACTTGGGAGCGTAGGCTGACGCTGGCAGCGGCTCAGCAGGATCCTCAGACACTGACGGCGGCTCAGCAGGAACCGTTGTTGTGACTGGCTGAGCAGAGACCATAGAGACGGCCGGCAGTGCTGGAACGTGCACACCCACGCAGGCTTGGGCCGTGGCGTGTGCCGCAAGAACCCTTGGGACAGCCGGCTGTGCAGGTTGAGGGTCTTCGGCGGCCGGCGGAACGTGCGCACCCACGCAGGCTTTGGCCGTGGCGTGCGTAGTGGGAACCTCAGCAATGGCCGGCAGAGTGGAGATTTCGGCAGCTAGTGGCGCAGGACCCTTTAGGACGGCCAGCGGCGCAGGACCCTTTAAGACGGCCGGCGCCGCAGGACCCTTTAAGATGGCCGGCGGCGCAGGACCCTTTTCTCTCGTCGGCCGGCGGGGCTTTTCTCTCGTCGGCCGGCGGGGCTGAGCTTTCTTCAGCCGGCTGCGCTGGGATCTTGGAGACGGCCGGCAGAGAGGACTTGCGCACACCCACGCAGGCTTGGGTCATGGCGTGTGCGGTTGGAACCTCTGCGATGGCTGGCAAGGCGGTGTGCACCCCGGCCTCGTACACTGTGCGGGTCTTGTCAGGGACAGACCAACATGGGAGAAGGTCGTCCCTGTCCCCGTAGAAAAAATCCCACAGCTGATCTTCATGAAGGCGGGGTGCTCTAGCCAGACTCTCCTGAGCGGCAGCATCTGCGCCCGGCCGACTCACCGGGGAAAGGGAGGTGACGTCGGCTGCAGTTGGTGTGGCTTCAGCGGGAATGTCAGGCTTCGCCTCGGGAGATTTCACGTGCCGCCGAGTCCGGCGTCTGCGCCGGGAGGAGCCGGGCGGCGATGTAGAAACAACTGTCGACGGTGAGGTATCGGGAGCTGCAGCAGAGACAGCAGCGGCCGAAGTTGCAGGAGCAGCGGGAGCCGCAGCAAAGACAAGTGCTGAAGCTGAACATTTAGCGGCGGCTGCGGATGAAGCAAAGGCAGCAGGTGAGGTGGACAGACTGGTTGGCGGAGGTCTGGGTGGTGGTAATTTGCTGAGGAGCTGGGCAAGCGCTGCTTTGATGTTCCATTCTAGCTCCTCAAACAGCCCAGACACTCCGAGGAGCGACAGAAGCCCCATCTGGTTTTCCAATCCGTTTCTTGGGTGGGCTGAGAGTAGGCAAGGTCCTCAAATTTTCCTGGAGCTGAATCCAGAATCGTTCCGCTGCGTCTCGTAAGACGAGCTCACCATGAGAGCTCTGTGTGGGCATCGGGTTCAACTTTGGCTGGGTCATGCTGTCAGGATTTGTTCTGATGAACCCGAACACCACCATACACAGAGCTGCGTTTTAAGAAGTTTTATTGAAGGCTTTGAGTAATGGAGATGGAGACCAGAGACTGTACCAGACTGGAACAGACGAGTGGTGGTGGAGATGGCTGAGGGTGTAGACGCGGCGGAGCTGGAGCAGGTAGTCGGCTGAGCACAGAGTCTGAGGTAGGGATCTCAGGCAGGAAGATGCAGAAAACACAGGCTAGTTGACGTGTGAAACTCAGGCAGGCAACAAGGTGAGAATGCAGATGACCCAGCGACGAGGAGCAGACTGAAGAGGGCTTATAAAGGAGAGCTGGCAGGTGTATTGAGTCCGGACTTGATTATTGCAGCAGGTGAAACTGATCCAGCATGGAGTGAAGCAGGGCAGAGTGGATGGTGGAAGGATCTGGAACTGTCCATGATGCAGAAGGGAGACCTGCACCCTGACACACATCCTTTTGTAAATACTTACTGATTTGATAGTGGCTGGTGGCTGAGAGGTGACAGGCTGATAAGAAAAGTGCAAAGCAAAAAAAAAAAAAAAAAAAGATCTAAATAATGACAAGTTTGTTTGACATTACATGAAGCTTCAGGTTGTTGGAGCAAAAATTGGGAAAACACCAGATAATTCACATTGACACTATATCTATATATTCAAGAAACATATATTTAGAAGTTTAATCAGATTTCTGATTCTCAACTAAAGGTGTCCTTTCTTAACCTGACTCATGTCGCTCCGCCTAGCTCGGCGGAGCGACATGGGTCTGGCTTGAGTCAGGTTAGTCCTTTCTAGCATTTGCTATAATTTTTTTTACTTTTTAAAATCATTGACTGACAGACTATATCGTTTTTTTATTATTGAATATGAATGACAACTTGCATATTCCCTTTGTAACAAAATATGAAGCACATTTTTAAACAATTGTGCTGACAAAATAAAGGTGCACTTGTGCTACTCTGCAGAGCATATGAGCAAAAAAAATCTAAATATACTAAACAGTTCAGTTGAACTTACAAGTAAAGATTTTAAACATTTTTAAAATGCATACAAATTAAATATCAAATAGGGTGTATACACCAAAAACATAAATGCTCCATAATTGGAGCCCTCTTTACATGTCCTAAACCTCCATGTATTAACCACGCTGCTTATTTTAGCTAAACAGAAAGGGATGTATAACTATAAGAAAAACATGAAGCTGTACCCATTGAGGAATTTCAAGTAATTATGTAAATATTTACTGTAACATGAACAATATTGAAATTCTTTTCCTTGGCTGAAAGAAAATGTTCTCTTTCGCAAAAAATGGGTACATATAAATGTTAATACACAAAGTTGTTTATAAAATGTAGATAAACAAGTGATGTAATATCTTGCTATTAAGCGATCATCAAACCCACCTCATTTTAGTAGCCTTTGTTGAATGTATGTAAGAGCTACACAATGTCAATAATCCAGATGTTGCAGTCCAATACTGCATTGAATTCAGACCTGAACTCTGGAAAGCTATCATAGCTATCAGCTAGCTCTAACACCCTTCCACATGTGTGGGCAATAGGCCTTCGAGAGAATCTTGACATGTTTGTGAACAGAATCTCAATTTGGCTACAGGTCATCACATCACTTCCAGTTTTAAATCTTAGAAACTTCCGCAGTTTCTCTTCATCCAATTCTCTGAGGTATTCTCTTAAGGTGTTTCTCTACATCCTGTTGCTTTGGTGTCATCATTGCAGAGAACTGCATCAGTGCCTGCACCTTCTTAGGCATTGGTTTGAGACTGTTATACATCTGTATAAACTAATCATGCTTAAGGATAAGATTTGACTGCAAAATCTCTCTCCAACAATCTATAACATACATGGGTTTTTGCACAAGCTCTTTGTGTGCAATCTCCATCAGGACCTCTCTAAGTGTTTCAGCAGCAACTCTTCTTCGACATTCATAGTTGTCAAGAACTTCCAATAATTCATCTTTATCAACAGAGGAAAAATCCTTGAGAGCCTTTAGAAGAATATCCTTGTCTTGGCAACTGACAAACTGCAAGAAGGTTCCAAGAAGCTCACTCTGCACAGCTCCAAACAAGATCTCCTCCAAAAGAGGGAGTGCTAGCTTTATGGGGAGGTACTGACATGTTTCATAACCTTCAAGCAGAATTCTGCCAATGGCTTTCCAGATGTCGCAGGTGAAGTCATGCCTAATGAAAGGGACTTTCACTGTTGTTCCTAAAGTGCATCGGTCATAAAATTCTTGCCAGAATGAACTAAAAACATCTCTCAAAACACCCGAACCACAACCATTTCCCTTGGTATTGTCAGGAAGTAGTCGATCTATAATCAGGTTTTGTGTCAACACAGCTGAATCTTAGAATGCAGTGATCATTTCATCCAGACAGTTGCCATGGTGTAAGGTTATTATCTTTACACCTGTTGACATTGGGGAGGAGAACTGTTGGACCACATCAATGGAAACATTAGAAGTGGAGGGACACTGTTGGAGCGACACATCAAAATTATATGGTTCAGTGCCATCTTCATCTCTTTCATGCTCACTGACACATGGGCCAAATGTGACTTCAAGATCAGATGATTCGGATGTGACGTTTGAAGTACTCTCCTGCTCTATGGTTATAATGGAATAGTTATCATAGATAAGGTTAGTACTTGTGTCACCATGGTAATCAGGTTGTGTTAATGAAGGGTGGTCCATTGAGTAAACTTCTGTGAAGTTGTTGTGAAGGGAACCATCATCTTGCTCATGTAGTAGAGAATAATTTTCAAACAGACCCATTTTTGTGTCTTCAATGTTTTTTGGGCTTACCAATGCCAAGCGATCTCTATAAGAAGAAATATATTTGGCCAGGTCCCCATCTTCCATGAGAGGAATGACATCTTTGTCGATCTGTTGAACGAATGTGACAGAGTTAATATAGTTCTCTCTATGATAACATGCACTGATTTCTAGTAAGGCTACACATACTGTCCCCTTTAACATTATTTCATACATTCAGTGTCCAAATTTTGGAACAAATTGCACTCCAAAACATAAATATTACTTACAGAGTAACATCCTGTTAAAATTAAACTATGATTTTAAATTGAAACTTGCCAGCTGTTAAAATAATTTTGAGCTGAACTGTCTTTGTCTACGGATAAAATACAAGTTATGGGAAAAAAGTAACTAAATGTACATCAATCAGTACAGTTGGTACAGTTTAGCCATAAGATCTTACTGTAGATGGAATAGCATAGAATTTTCTCAACACATTACTGCAAAGAATTAATTGAAGAAACATGTTCCCATTCAAAATAGACTTAAATATATATAGCAAAAAATTATGGGACTAAACTGACTGAGTGAGAAACAGCTCCAGGAATAATGTAGTTATCAACAACGAATGTAGTTATCAAGAGAACTCTCGAAATGGCTACTACAGTAGTTAATTTGATTTCCATTTAATTTATATAGTGCCAATTCATGATACATGTCATCTAAAGGCACTTTCCAAAGTCAAATTCATTCAGATTATACAGATAGGATCAGATTATATAGATTCGATCAGATTATACAGATTGATCAAAAAAATTCCTCTCTAAGGAAACCCAGTAGATTGCATCAAAGTCCCGACAAGCAGCATTTACTCCTGGAGAAGTGTAGAGCCACAGTGACAGTTGTCTGCATTGTCCATGGCTTTGCAGCAATCCCTCATACTGAGCAAGCATGAAGCGACAGTGGAAAGGAAAACTCCCCTTTAACGGGAAGAGAAAACCTCCAGCAGAACCAGACTCAGTATGAACAGTCATCTGCCTCAACTGACAGGTGGTTACAGAAGACAGAGAAGACACACAACAAGACAGACAAAAAAGCACAGAAGCACACATTGATCCAGTAATCTGTTCTATATTAGATGGTAATAGCGGGTGATCTGTTTTCCATGGATGATGTCACAGCTAGGAGAACGCCAGAGCAGGTGTACCTACTATGAAGAAAAAAATGACAGAACAAAAAGACAAAAGATGAAATAACAATCAAGCAAAGTAGATTGGAGAACAGATGGATAACTCAGCAGAGTGAGAGAAATAGACCCTGATGTCAGAATTTGAAAGCATGACATTTAAAGTCATCCAGTTTTTAATGTCATCAAGACATGCCTATAGTTGAAGTAATTGATTGGATTCATCGAGATTTATGGATAGATATAGCTGAGTGTCATCAGCATAACAGTGGAAATGAATCCCACTCTATTCAATTCAATTCAATTTATTTATATAGCGCCAAATCATGAAACATGTCATCTCAAGGCACTTTACAAAATCAAGTTCAATCATATTATACAGATTGGGTCAGATTATACAGATTGGTCAAAAATGTCCTATATAAGGAAACCAGTTGATTGCATCAAAGTCCCGACAAGCAGCATTCACTCCTGGGGAACCGTAGAGCCACATGGAGAGTTGTCTGCATTGTACATGGCTTTGCTGCAATCCCTCATATTGAGCAAGCATGAAGCGACAGTGGGAAGAAAAACTCCCCATTAACGGGAAGGAAAACCTCCGGCAGAACCGGGCTCAGTATGAACGGTCATCTGCCTCGACCGACTGGGGTTACAGAAGACAGAGCAGAGACACAACAAGAGAGACAAAAAAGCACAGAAGCACACATTGATCTAGTAATCTGTTCTACATTAGATGGTAGTAGCGGGTGAGCCGTCTTCTCTGGATGATGTCACAGTTAACAGAACGCCAGACCAGGTGTACCTACTATGAAGAAAAAGAGAGAGAGCAAAAAGTTAAAAGCTGAAATGACGACAGTCATTTCAATGTAATACAATGCAAAACTGGAGAAAAGTAGACTGAAGAACAGTAGAAATCAGTAGAGTGAGAAAATTAGACCCTGATGTCCTCCAGCAGCCTAGGCCTATCACAGCACAACTATAGAGATAGCTCAGGGTAACATGAGCCACTCTAACTATAAGCTTTGTCAAAAAGGAAAGTTTTAAGATTATTCTTAAAAATAGATAGGGTGTCTGCCTCACGGACCAAAACTGGGAGTTGGTTCCACAGGAGAGGAGCCTGATAGCTAAAGGATCTGCCTCCCATTCTACTTTTAGAGACTCTAGGAACCACCAGCAGACCTGCAGTCTGAGAGCGAAGTGCTCTGTTAGGAACATACGGGGTAATCAGAGCTCTGATATATGATGGAGCTTGATTATTAAGGGCTTTATACGTTAGAAGGAGAATTTTAAAGTCTATTCTTGATTTAACAGGAAGCCAATGAAGGGAAGCTAAAATTGGAGAAATATGATCCCTCTTGTTGATTTTCATCAGAACTCTTGCCGCAGCATTTTGGATCAGCTGAAGACTTTGAACTGCATTTTGTGGACTTCCTGATAGTAAAGAATTACAATAGTCCAGCCTTGAAGTAACAAATGCATGGACTAGTTTTTCAGCATCACCCCTGGACAGAATGTTTCTAATTTTGGCGATATTCCGGAGGTGAAAAAATGAAACTCTGGAAACCTGTTTAATATGAGATTTAAATGACATGTCTTGGTCGAAAACAACACCAAGATTTTTAACTTTATTACCAGAGGCCAAGTTAATGCCATCCAGATTAAGTGATTGATTAAGAACTTTATTTTTTGAAGACTCTGGCCCAAAGATTACAACTTCTGTCTTGTCAGAATTTAAATGCAGGAAATTTAAAGTCATCCAGCTTTTGATGTCATCAAGACATGACTGCAGTCGAAGTAACTGATTGGATTCATCAGGATTTATGGATAAATATAGCTGAGTGTCATCAGCATAACAGTGGAAATTAATCCCATGCTGTCTGATAATTTTGCCAATACGAAGCATATATATAGTAAATAGAATTGGTCCAAGGACTGAACCCTGTGGTACTCCACAGGTGACGCTAGAGTTTGAGGAAGATTTATTATTAACATGGACAAACTGGAATCTGTCCGACAGATAAGATTTAAACCAGCCTAATGCTTTTCCCTTAATCCCTACAGTATGCTCAAGTCTTTGTAGGAGAATATTGTGATCAACTGTATCAAATGCAGCACTGAGATCTAACAGGACAAGTATAGACACAAGTCCATTATCTGAGGCCATGAGAATATCATTGGTGACCTTCACCAGAGCTGTTTCAGTGCTATGATGAGCTCTAAAGCCTGACTGAAACTCCTCAAGTAGGTCATTATTTTGTAAATGTTCACATAGTTGATTAGCAACTACTTTCTCAAGAATTTTAGATAAGAAAAGAAGATTAGATATAGGTCTGTAATTTACTAACTCATCTTGATCAAGAGATGGTTTCTTAAGTAAAGGTTTAATAACAGCTACTTTAAAAGCCTGTGGTACATATCCATTTACCAAGGATAGAATAATCATGTCTAAAATAGGACCACTGATCAGAGGGAATACCTCCTTAAACAACTTGGTTTGGATTGGGTCTAACATGCAGGTAGAAGGTTTAGATGAAGCTAAAGTTTTAGATAGCTCAGAAAGCTCTACTGCTTCTAAACAGTTCAAACTCCGATCAGGTTCTAAAGATTCCTCCAACGCTTCCTCACTTACTGTGGATGAGGTAATTATGTCTGAGAGGACACCAATTATTTTATTATTAATGGAATCAATTTTATTTCTGAAGAATCCCATAAAATCATTACTGCTAAGAGCTAAGGGAATGGATGGATCAACGGAGCTGTGACTCTGACTAGGTTTGGCAACTGTACGGAAGAGATATCTAGTATTAATTTTATTCTCCTCAATTAATGACGAAAAAGATGCTGCTCTAACTCTGTGAGACTGTTTTACTGTATTAGGTAGGATTCCTCTTGTTCAGGTTTTCCCAAAATTTTTGAGTCGCGCACCCCATTCCATGTCCCCACCGGGTCGACACACACCCAACCTTCCAAACAAACATATCTATCTATCTATCTATCTATCTATCTATCTATCTATCTATCTATCTATCTATCTATCTATCTATCTATCTATCTATCTATCTATCTATCTATCTATCTAAATACATATATATATATATATATATATATATATATATATATATATATATATATATATATATATAGGTTATATACAGGTTATATAGATACAGATAGGACCGGGTTGTGAGGAAATACTGTTAATTCTTCACATTCAGTGCCATATGTCAGCACAAGGTCTAAAGTATGAAGGCAAGAGTGCGTTGGTTTATGCACATTTTGAGCAAAACCAATACACTAAGGTTATCACATTCTGTGTCAACATGAACATTAATAATAATAATCTTGTCAGTGCTTAACACCAAATCAGATAAGAAGTCTACCAACTGATCCAAAAAGTGAAGGGCCTGGTGGACGATACAAAACAACAAATAGAAGTGGTTTTATTGCTTTGCAGTTTGGATAAGGGAAACTGAGGGTTAAATGTTCAAAAGAACTGTAGTTATTAATTCACCTGGGACTAATTAATAAATCAGACTGGAAGATGGTTGATACTCCTCCACTGGCCCAGGGGCGGCTATCAGCTGTTTTTTCAACAGCAGGGAACCGGGTCTGCAATTCAGACACACTCACTTCCAAAGCTATAAAATGTACATGTACCATTATCTGTAAAGGAGGCAGAGGAATAACTAAACATCTGACACAGAGAGCAGGAGATAAGGGGATACTTAGACAGACATGGAGAAGCTGAAGGAAGAGTAGGAGGAGAAGCCATTGTGAGGCCTGACTGACATTTTTGGAGTTTTTTTTTTATATACGTCAGCTGACATTTTCATTTTATTGCTATGTACTCAAATGAATAATGATCCCAACAATTTGGACTAAAGAAAAAACAGCCAATTTCACTGCAATTTTAAATCAAGTGCACTAATTCGGACACACTAGTAACTCCGCGCGTTTCTTTGAAGACGTAACACAATAGTGGATATCTAACAGTGGTAACAGGTTGACTGTCAACTTTGCACAGACGTGCACAACTTATTTGTTGTTTATCACACCACCCCAACACATTGTCAATATAGAAGACTAAAACACAGTCGTCTTTGTATCAGAACATTGTCCAACAACATTTAAAAAGTTGGTGCCGAATCTTAACAGACCGTGCTAGGAGCACCATGTCATTAAAAGACCGGCAAACTGAGCTGTCTGCCAGAAAAATCAGATGTGACTTGTCACTCTCAGGCATTAGTTACTTCAGAAGCATAATGACAACTACTTGATGCAGCCATGTGGAACGTTCTTCCTCACAAACGATGATAAGTCCGAGGCGGACGATGTCAACTCTGCACCCGAGACAAGTCAACCTCATCAAGGAGAGAGATGTAGCGACCGCAGACTTTAGGAAAGGTCTAGAAGCGCATTTCGTTGATTTTCCACTTCAATCTCAGAGAAGTGCATCTCGTTGATTTGCCACTTCAATCTCAGAGGACTTCAGGCATCATTTGTCAGAAATATCCGCAAATTTCGGAGGTTTTTTTTAATAAATTGCATAGTGTTGTTCTTGCAAATTTCTGACTCAACAATGTCTGAAAATATCCTAGTTTAAATGTTAGAAATATCTGCCTTTAATTATGAAAATCTTTGATTTATTCCCCCACAAATGTACGACCTATGAAGTTGAACGACAGAAATTTTCCGAGTTTTCCCTTGAAAATTTGTGCAATTTATCTCAAAACTTCTGAGTTTTTAGGTAGAGATTTTTGACTTTTCAAAATTAGAAAATTTCCGGGTTTTTTTTTTTTTTTTTGAAAATAGCCTATAAAATTAATCTCCAAATTTCTGAGTTTTTAGGCGGAAATTGACTCTATTTTTTTTTTTTTTTTGGTCTAAAATGGCCCTAATACACCGTCGTAAAAAATACGTCCTCCCTTCATTACATCGGAAAATATTTTTTATCACTAAGCATGTATACAGAGAGAGAGAGAGAGAGAGAGAGAGAGAGTTGTGCTTACAACTGTTTGTGAAGATCATTTTTACAATAGACTTCTAAAGAAAGCACACACACGCAAAACAAAATGAGACGTAGCTGACAGGCAGAAAACTACGTGACAATAAAGTAGACGTGGTGGTGTTGCCGGGGGCTCCGAGGCGGAGGTGATGGGCAGCAACGTCACATACTTCATCTCCTCCCCGCACTTTTATATTCGGTGACGTAAGGCCCGGAAAGTACTTTAAAAAGGATACCGGACACCCCGCTGCTGTAGTGCACCAAGTACAGCTCACTGGTTGTTCGTTTGGGTTGTCTTGGTTCGTTTAGGTTGTCTTCGTCGGGGATAAGTTGGACCTGTCGTACCTCATAAAGCGGCGAAGCGCGTGTCAAAACACCTGAGGGAGAGACAGAACCGCTTCGTTTCTTGTGCAGATTTGTCAAAACACAAACAGGTCTCACGCCTTCTGCTGATCCTTCTTTGGAGAGAAACTATAGAAAAGCCTCGTTGTTTTCCATTCAACAGAGGTAAGAAACAAATACACACATTTTCACTTTTACAGTTACAACTATCAGCTACTACAACTTAACTAGTGTTTATCACATATAATATCAACAAAGACTGATTTGTATTGTATCATAATAATATAACTTAAAATAATTTGACAACATATTGAATCCTGTATTGTAATAAAGAGCTTGTGATTACTGTAAAACAGATGATGATCTAATGGTGGCATTAGAAGTTGATGGTTAGTCGGAACGGTTATTGTAGATCAGGTTATTTTTTTTTCTTTTCTTTCTGAAGTCGTAGCAGAACACTAAGAGTACCACAGTGAGAATCAATCATGTCATTTTCGCCCGTCCTTAGTCAATGGCTGTGACCGCTCAGTGCAGCTGCCTCTGGATGCTGCTGACCTGCACATGTGTTTGGCTGGTGGCTGGATCAGACTGCGGGACGGAGTGTGCACCTTGTGTATACGGTCTGCAAGGACAAAAGTCTGCTTTCTCATCTCTGGTAATGTGATTACACATTCATCTTATATTGTTTGTTCTTTTAAGCCAAATTATGACTAGATATACCGGATAGACAGGTGTCTTGCCTTGTAAATTTTATCACTTACAAACTTCAAACGCGATGGACGCAGCAGTGTTTTTCTACCTCAACAAATATATTAGCAGCTGCATTTTAAAATGTATTAGATTACCATGTTGTCTTTATCACGAAATTCTGGCTGTCCAGATATCACGTCAGTATTTCTGTGTTGAGTTTGTTATTTTCTTGTTTTACCTATCCTTCTCCCCTCTTTTCTGTGGCTTCTTCTATGTCTTCTAGTTTTTTTTAATTAACTTCACAACTGCCTTATTTTATTTTCACATTTGTAGTATATTCATACTTGCTATGTTTGTTTTAGGTATTCTTGACTCATGATACCATGTGTGGTACAAAAAAAAAAAAATCTAATCAGGCCACAGTACATTCTCTATAACAATATTCAGAGGCAGTTGCAGAATTTTATTTCAGTAATTTCTATTTTTATATTTGAACACTTCAATATTTATTTCTCTTTGCTTTTAATCTATTGTTTTAGTCTTCCCTTATATTTGTATAAATATCCTGACTATAGAATACATATATTATCAAGATGTATAAATATATTCAGAATAATGAGGTAATGGATTAGAAATTCTCTGTAAAGCATTCTGCAAAACAACCTATGTTAAAGGGGGTTGTTTAATAGGAAATGATTTATGCGTTTACTATTAAAACAATATCTACTCTGCAAGCTCATTAATTGTAAACACTTGTTGGCAATCTTTTCTAATCATGCCGGCATTCATCTTCATTACTTTCTTTTCAAACTTTTCCATAACAACCATGGTTCTTCAATGTCAGACAGTAGAAATCTTGTTTAAAACATACCTCAAAAAGATTTACATAATTTTGCAGAATATATTCACTGTGTGGCATGTGCAAGTAAAATATTTTACTTTTACGTCCGAAAATCTTACATGTCAGTATGGTCCACTCTGACCAAGTAACAGTTCAATTCTTTTGATTCTGCTGTTCTAATCTACCCCCACCCTCACCCCTTTTCCCAAACACTGATGATGAAAGCATATAATGTCTTTTCAGAGCATAAATCATTTATCAGTATCATATAAATAAAGCCTGACTTATTGTATATAGATCAAAATAAGATGTAAAAATTCTGGCTTCTAATAAATTAGTATTCTTTTAAATATTGAACCAATCTCTAAAAGACTACCAAATTAATGTCAATCTACTTGACATTTTCTGGAAGTTGCTCATTATTTATTTATTTTTTGATAACTTGTCCATGCATGCCCATTTACTACAGGAGAACTTTGCCACGTATGCAAGCCTTGACCAAAAAATTATTATATAGGTGGCCTATAGAATACGATTGAATGGATACAAAGGCTTTGTTAATTTTCCTCATATTTTCTGTATGTTTGCCAGACGAGTGTACTGCTTCATTCTCTCTGTATCTCAGGTACCAGTGTGTCCTCATTCAGTTCAATTTTCCTGTTCATTAATTCAGTTTTCATAAGCCTGCAGCTGTGAAAGCTCAGCAAGAATCCTGTCAGGGCAATCAAACTGTCAAATCCAGTCATACTCTGAGATGTGTTGTCTTGACAATGTGCAGCCGCTGAGGTTTAGTAGTTGCAGTTAATGCTCTGGTTGTAACATGGAGTGTCAGTGTTAAACAACCTTTGTGGTTTGAGACACAGACAGTTTTTTTTTCAGGAAAAATATTTGCTCAATTCATTTTACTACGACAGTTTACTATGATATTTAAAGACTTCATGGGGAACCATGAGTCTCTCATTGATCACTCATATAATTTACTAACTTGTGTCACTTCTTCTCTTTTTTTTTTTTTACACAGTATGATAATTTATTAATGGAGAGAAGAACACGCACGATAATAGGTGCAGTCTTCTCTGTGATTGGGAACTGTTTTTGTTTTGTTTATAAATTAAATAGCATCCAACCAAATTATAGTGTCTGCATTTAATATATGTATGCGCAAATACTATAAAATTGACAAACCATAACACGACTTCCGCTTACGTCATGTCTTAGAGCTGCCTGCTTTTTTCTCAGCTCCGACAGACCCTGACAAAAATAACTGAATCCTGACATAGGCCTATAAATGATAAATGAACACTCGTCAACGTGTGAAAAAAATCAACATTGAACATTGAAGTAAGGACCTGAAAGGAACCAAAGAAGACAACGGAAAGGCCGAGGCTATAGCTACTGATGCTACACAAACCCCAAACAGACCTGTTGGGGACGATAACCCGGATAATGAAGTGCTAGCTGAAATGTGGAAACTCAAAACAAAAAATGGAAAATCTAGAAGAGAGAGAGAGTGATTGAAGCGGAGAAAAGAATAAGGGATGTTGAAGACGGACACACGGAACACAAGAGGATGCTAACATGTCACAGTGTTACATAAGTTTATTTTTACCAAAGTATCTTTATTGAGATTTTCCATTTGAAAATACAATCTTGATCCAGTCTGTTATAGTCCCTACATGACAGCAACATAAAGCTACAAGCTCATTCTATAGCAATTAAAAACTAAATAAGAAGTAGAATAAATATACAAACAGCTTCTCCAAATAACAGGAGTAATTTAGCATTATCAAACTGATTTGATACCACTGTACATGTCTATTCAATATGTCACACTACAGGTTCCAGCTTATCAAGAGTCTAACAAGCCCTCTAAAAAGTCTAAGTTCTTAATAAATTAAATTAATGAAAGGATTCTGAACCTTGTCATAAAGATATTGTTTGGATTTCCTAATATATACTATTTTTTGCAGTGGCAAATTAGATGACATCTGCTTTCACCATTGGGTGGCGTTGAGTCTGTTCACATTCTTCTAAGCCAAAGCTATATACTTTTTTGCAGATAACAAGCTTATATCTATAAAGGTGCATTCTGCTTTACTAAAATTATGCTTCTCAGGGTGAAATTCTAAACTGTCTTTGAGAGATTTTTTTCAATTATAACTCTCACCTGCTTTGAAAATATATTGATTTGTGTGTATTCCCACATGCAGTACGATTCACTTTTACTGTGTTTCTTTATATTGTGCCCCACTTTGGCGAACTTTGCAAAAAGCTCTCTGAGAACCACCTTTCTCTGACCTCACCAAGTTATAAACTGTTCACCAGTCTTTTAGCAGCATTTTCTTTGAGCATCCTGGTGCGCAGCTACTCAATGTCAATGTGCTATGAGGTGGGACACTGATGCATATTTTGATTGACAGCCAACTCAGTTTTTGTCTGTAACTGCAGCTCTGCTTTCTTTAAATGTAAAACATGCTTGTCACATCATTTTTGGACTTTTCAGAATTCAACTCAGTCAAATAGGCAAAATTGATTCAGTTTGTAGGACAGAGGTGAAAAATGCGGCACAGTCCCACCACAAATGGTAACTTGTACAGGTTCTTCTCAAAATATTAGCAAATTTGGATAAAGTTAATTATTTTCCATAATGTAATGATAAAACTTGAACATTCATATATTTTAGATTCATTGCACACTAACTGAAATATTTCAGGTCTTTTATTGTCTTAATACGGATGATTTTGGGATACAGCTCATGAAAACCCAAAATTCCTATCTCACAAAATTAGCACATCATGAAACGGGTCTCTAAATGAGCTATGAACCTAATCATCTTAATCAACAAATTAACTCTAAACACCTGCAAAAGATTCCTGAGACCGTTAAAACTCCCAGCCTGGTTCATCACTCAAAACCCCAATCATGGGTAAGACTGCCGACCTGACTGCTATCCAGAAGGCCATCATTGACACCCTCAAGCAAGAGGCTATGACACAGAAAGATATTTCTGAATGAATAGGCTTTTCCCTGAGTGCTGTATCAAGGGACCTCAGTGGGAAATCTGTGGGAAGGAAAAAGTGTGGCAGAAAACGCTTGTGGAGAAAGATTGTGGAGAAGGGCCGATTCCAGACCTTGGGGGACCTGCGGAAGCAGTGGACTGAGTCTGGAGTAGAGACATCCAGAGCCACCGTGCACAGGCGTGTGCAGGAAACAAGTGCCACATTCCCCAGGTCAAGCCACTTTTGAACCAGAAACAGCGGCAGAGGCGCCTGACCTGGGCTACAGAGAAGCAGCACTGGACTGTCGCTCAGTGGTCCACAGTACTTCTTTCGCAAATTTTGCATGTCATTTGGAAATCAAGGTGCCAGAGTCTGGAGGAAGACTGGGGAGAAGGAAATGCCAAAATGCCAGAAGTCCAGTGTCAAGTACCCACAGTCAGTAATTGTCTGGGGTGCCATGTCAGCTGCTGGTGTTGGTCCACTGTGTTTTATCAAGGGCGGGGTCAATGCAGCTAGCAATCAAGAGATTTAGGAGCACTTCATGCTTCCATCTGCTGAAAAGCTTTATGGAGATGAAGATTTCGTTTTTCAGCACGACCTGGCACCTGCTCACAGTGCCATGGTCAGGGTTACTGACCATGGTATCAATGTGCTCAGTTGGCCTGCCAACTCTCCTGATCTGAACCCCATAGAGAATTTGTGGGATATTGTGAAGAGAAAGTTGAGAGACGCAAGACCCAAAACTCTGCATGAGCTAAAGGCCGCTATCGAAGCATCCTGGGCCTCCATAACACCTCAGCAGTGCCACAGGCTGATTGCCTCCATTCCACGCCGCATTGAAGCAGTCATTTCTGCAAAAGGATTCTAGTGTTGAGTGAAATATAGTGCCTTGTCTCATTAAAAATGTCTTCTTTTTTTGCTTTGTTGTCCCACATCAATGCTTCAAATGATCAAACTAAGTTTATATAGGATAAAGAATCAAGAATCTTTATGGTAATAGAAATTTTTGATGAGACTGAGGCACAGACACATACATATAACATACATACATTACATATAACACATAGACACAACAAGACATATTTTTTCCACAGTTTATTTTTGTAAAATCAGTTGATTGCACTGACCAATCCCTTCCTAAACCTTCATTTTATAGAACTGTGCAGTCTGTATGCATGGATGTCCAGACAGACAAAGTGTGCAAATAGGCATTAACAGTAGTGTGTTGGTAAACATGTAAAAGACTGGACATTTCTCAGCAGGGAAATAGACCTGGCATCTTCTGGAAAGAAGCTGGTTTTGAATATATTAGTTTTTGATTTAATATTTCTGAAGTGTTTACCTGATGGAAATGGGCAAAACAGTACATTGCCCGGTTGGGTTGGATCCGTGGCAATGCATCTGGCCCTTTTCTGGATTTGTACAGCATAAAATGTGTCCAGGTCTTGTTGACGGCATCCCACAATCCCATGTGCTGTTCTGTGCCATGCAGCTCCCCTACTACACTCTTATGCTCAGGCACAATATGCTTTCTACTGTTGCTCTAATAAAGTTTATTAGTAGCAGAGTAGAAAGTCAAGTCTGTTTTAATTTACTGAGGAAGAAGAGCCATTGTTAGGCCTTCTTCTCCATGTGGAAGGTGTTTACAGTCTGGGAAAGGTCAGAAGAGATGTAAATGCCCAGGAACATTATGATGTCCACATGCTCCACCACCTCCCCCACTATGCTGAGAGAAGTATGTTCAGTCTTCCTGGACCTCCTGAAGTCCACTTTGACCTCTGCTAAGATTACGGGTCCATCCCTACTCCATTTCATCACGGCCCGTCTCATCCAGGTTTGAGGATTTGGCAGCAAAGGAAAAAACAATTATCAGAGACCAAACACTTATAGCATACATATATTTATTTCAATTTGGAATTCCAAAGAGGGAGACAGCACTTACAAACTTTATCAGCGACCACACATAGCCTATTTTACCCCGACATGTCTTCCATGCGATTGCAAGTTGTTGTCTCATCGTACAAACCCAAAACATGTCTTTTTAACAACACCTCAAGGACTCCCAAAGGGGTTGGATTCACCCCCCTGCGGACATTCAGTCTCCAGCAGACATGTGCTTTCTGACACTTCAGCCATTAGTTGCAAGTAATGGCCCTAGCCTGTTCCTGAGAGTTAACTAAGATAAAATTAAGAGCCATGAGATAGTTTTGAAAACCGTTAACTATTCTGCAAAACCCCCATATATAACTCCCGTGCTGTTCTGCACCTGGCACCTTACTGGAGCTTGAATTAAGTCATTAGCTGCGTCTCAATTCGCAAGCTGCGTCCTTCAAAGGACCCAGCCTACACAGCCTTAGGAGGACCCAGCCTTTGGAGGATGCTCCGGAGGATCCTCAGCCGTTGGTAAATGGGACAGTCTAGCCTTTGGAGCACTTCCTGGTTGAGACACGACGTCATCACGTCTACCCCAAGCCTGGGAAAAACAGTGCCAGACAAAAATCAACAGGATAAACGACACAATAATGGATATGGAAATTTTTTCTATTATTTTTTATTTATTTACTTGTTATTGGAGGACAGTCGGCTCAGACGGCTTCGGCGGCAGCGAAACCGGCGACAAATTTTTCTCAGGCTGGGAGAGCGCAGTGGAGAGGTAACATTTACCTGCTATTATTTTCACCCACAGGGGCCTGCTAATGATCATAATATACCAGTTATTAAACAAACGCTTGTCAGCAGATTGATGAATATGTTTAAATATAAAATGTTATATTTATGTGTAAGACTTGATATAAGCTTATGTTTATAACTTTAGTAATTTGAATTGAATAGTTAAATGTGTACAAACCCTGTAAATAACTGATTTAAATCACTACTGTCACTATCACTAAAAAAGCGCGCAAAGCACCTCGGGAAATCTTATGGCAGACGAGGCCACTAAGGATGGTAGCGGTGCATCCTCAGAATTCGGGGAAAAGGAGGACGCATTCGAAGGCTGCATTTTAAGCATCCTCAGAATTTTTGGCAAATTGGACAGCCTCCGTGCATCGTTGTGACATAACCGGCCTTAAAATGTGTCCTTCGAAGGACGCAGCCTGCGAATTGAGACGCAGCTATTGTTTTTCAAATAGTCTGCAAACCTCCCCATGCCAAATTACTGTTTTAAAGATTAAAATATGTGCAACTTTAAAAATACACTATTATTATAGAAATGATTATATATTTTCATAACACCTCCTAGGTCTTGTTGCTTCATGATGAAGTTTTTCTGTGGGGTGGTTAGTCATGAATGAAGAGGGTGAAGAGAGCAGGGCAGAGGACACAGCCCTGAGGTGTTTCAGTGTTGAGGAATAGTAGGCAGTGTCCATTGACAGACTAGCCCAAGGTCGAGAGGGCACCAGGAGGGGTCGGAGCAGACCAGAGGGGGGTCGGCGAGAGACTTTGACCTGACTACAGAGAGGGCAGGCAGTGACGAATTCTTTAATGTCCCTTGAGATGGTGGGCCACCAGAACTGGGAATGCACGGTACGGAGAGTCTTGGTTATGCTTGGGTGGCAGTATAGGCAGGAGCAATGACAGAAATCTAAAACCTTGTCCCTTAGAGGGTCCGGAACGAAAAGCTGATCGTTAGGGCAGGCCTCAGGAATCTGCGTACCACCCAAGGAAGCCCATACCTCCCTCTCCAGATCCAACCTTGTGATGGCACACCTGACTGTCTCTGGCAAAATGTATTCATGGGCCTTGGTCAATCCCTCTTCTTCTGCTTCAAACATTCTGGACAAGGCATTAGGTTTGATATTCTTGGAGCCAGGTCTATAAGAATGGGAGAAATTGAATCTGCTAAAAAAGAGAGTCCACCTGGCTTGTCTGGGGTTAAGCCTTTTAGCAATCTTCAGGTACTCCAGTTTCCGATGATCTGTCCACACCAGGAATGGCATCTTGGACCCCTCCAACCAGTGTCTCCACTCCTCCAAGGCGAGTTTAGCTGCCAGCAGCTCCCGGTTGCCCACATCATAGTTCCGTTCTGCACTTGACAATCTCCTGGAGAAGTATGCACAGGGGTAAATTCGGCCATCTTCAGCCTCTTGACTTAAAACAGCCCCAACACCGGAGCTAGAAGCGTCCACTTAAACAATTAATTGTTTCTCCGGGTTGGGGGAAACCAGTACCGGGTTGTGGTGAAGAGGCCTTTGAGCCATGTGAAAGCCTTGTCTGTCTGATCATTCCAGAGGAACCTTGTCTTAGTAGACGTAAAAGCATGTAAGGGGGCAGCCACTTGGCTGTAATTTTGAATTAATCGCCGGTAGAAGGCCAATCATGTCCCAGAGTATGTCTTTAACCAGTCTCTGAAATACAGCCGGCGCATTGGTGAGCCCAAACGGCATAACCAAATACTCATAGTGGCCCGTTGGGCTTTAACAAAAAGCCGTCTTCCATTCATCCCCCTCCTTAATGCGGACCAAATGATAGGCATTATGAAGATCCAACTTGGTAAACACCTTGGCCCCCTGGATCTGATCAAAAGCAGAATTTATGAGGGGTATCGGAGAGCGGTTTTTAACAGAAACCTCATTGAGCCCCCTATAATCAATGCAAGGGCGGAGTGAACCATCCATCTTGCCAACAAAAAAAAAACAGGCTCCTGCCGGAGAGGAGGAAGGCCGAATTATGCCTGCCTGAAGGGACTCAGTGATATATTTTTGCATAGCCTGAGACTCAGAAACGGACAGTGAATAGAGCCGCCCCCTAGGAGGGGTAGTCCCGGGCAATACACCAATAGCACAATCGAAAGGGCGGTGAGGAGGAAGATTCATGGCTTTGGACTTATTAAAAACCTCCTTTAGGTCGTGGTACTCTGGGGGAACCCTTGAAAGATCCGGGTAAACCTCCTCTATCTTACTCTTGACCATAACCTGAGGCTGAGCTGAGCGTAAACAGGTTCTAGAACAAGAGTGGGCCCACCCTGAGATCTCCAGCCTTTGCCAGTCTATTAAGGGGTTGTGTCTGCGGAGCCAAGTAACACCCAGGATAACCAGAACATGAGGGGAATCAATAATCATAATAGTCAGTCTCTCCCGATGATTTCCCCCCACCAATAACTCAACCGGCTCAGTGACGAGGTGGGAGCTGTTCAGCCTATGACCATCCAATGCCAGGATGCTGCGAGAAGAAGAGTCCGGACGAAGTTCAATGTTTAGCTTCCTGCCGAGTCCCTTATCCATAAATTCAGTATCGGCCCCTGACTCAATAAAAACAGAAAGGTTATGGGGTCTTGAAGAGACAGTTAGAGTAGCAGGGAACATGATTTCTGAAGAGGTTGAGAGTTTTGTGCGGCTCAATAGGGTTCTCTCACACTCTACTAAACCTGTCCTTTTAAATGGACAGGAATGAACCTGGTGATGCCTACCCCCACAGTAAAAATAGAGCCCAAAGCGCCTTCTGTGCTCATGTTCTTCCCCCGTGAGACTAGCTCCTTCAAGCTTCATGGTTTCAGGGTCGACCGGACCACGAGAAGGCAGAGGAGCAAGTGAGGCCAGAGGAGCAGCCCAAGGGTGGGCCAAGGAAGCACATTGGTCGCCAAATCCTCCAACTGCTTGAGAGACCTTGGGAAATCCCGGGTGTCATGGTGCAGCTTTGTCTGCTGCAACATGCACATATTCAGGACATTTTTCACCTTCCATTCAGCTCCAGTCTCACAGTTCAGTAATCACATACGCCTGTCAGTCACTAATCTGCCAGCACTCAGCACACCTGTCAGCCTCCCTATTTAAGCTCCCTGCATTCAGTCCTTCCTCTTCGGATCGTTCTGTTGGTTACTGTTACTTGTGCTCACAACTGCTCGTTGCTGCTTACCTCATCCTGTTCCCGTCCAGCCCGAGTTCCCTTCATCTCTGCCTGCCTGCTGTGGTTCTGGTCCTACTCTCACTCCGGTCTTGCAAGTATTCACCCAGTTGTGTTGCTATCCTGCTGTGATTCTGGTCCCAAGTCTCCACTCTGCTCTGCTGCTGGTCTTGCTACCTCCATGCTCCGGCTCCGTCCTGCCTGCCAATTTAGCCATCTACATCCTCTAGCTCCATCCCGGTTCTGCCTCTCTGGTCTCCTGCTTCCACTACTCCTAATCACTCAATAAAACTCACAAACTAAGCTCTGTGCAAGGACCGCGGAACCGGTAGGGCCGGTAGGGCCGCGGCCCTACCTACTTTTGATGATCAAACTAATAAAATAATATATATAAATAACATTAAATTATTCAATAGCTCTTTTTTTTAAATGCACAATAGTCTATGGCAGCAGCATCATTCTCCAATGAGAAAGCGATAAATCATCCCATCTAAAAATGTATAGGGTAGTTCACTGCTATTGTTTTCATCCGCGGTTTTCGCGCATGCGCGACTGGTAGGCAAAAGGCGAACACAATGGCGGACGCAAACAGAGAAACTGCTGCAAACAGAGAAACTGCTCCAGACAGCCGCAGAAGCGGCTGCTGCTGCTGTAGCAGCCGCTTCACCGGCCCGTGTAGCGATCGCCACCTCCCCTCCGCCGCTATTTAAGTAGCACAATGACTAGAGCAGAATTAAGTTGTATTTACCGGAGATGAAGTGTAGACTGCAAATTCTGTTGTAATATGATGGCTCCCCCAGTCCATTGGGAGTGTCTGCCTGCGCTCTTTTCATTGAAAATATCCATTTCTTTCTTCGTCCTTCCTCCTTCGGTAAACGACAGAAACGTACATCCAACGATTTGGAATGCCTCTCTGTGCAACCAGGAGAACAACAAGTCGTAGGCATTGTTTAGATTCCAGAAATAAACAAACTAAAAGCACGCTCTAAATCACCCGTTTTGTCATGTAGTAGACGAGAACAGTACTGTTTGTGGCTACACGCCGGACCTGGACGTAGCGCTGACGTCACGCGTGAACTACCCTATTGGCTGATTGTGTCATGTGATGTAAACAAAATGACCGCTACTTCGTTTGCTTCGTTAGCTTAGCTAGCTTTAAGGCTGTGTCCACTGCAAGTGCTGAGAGGTGTTTCTCGTCCCTCCGTCGTATCAAGACCTATCTGAGATCAACAATGACCCAGAAAAGATTAAATAGCTTTATGTGCGCCCACACACACAGGGATCTTTTGACCACAGTGGATGCTTTGAGGATAGGACTTCATCCAGGAATATTTAGAGCAGGGGTGAGTTTGACTTTTCTTTTTAAAGTATTTTTATTCTGTAAATATTGTGTTAGCTGTAATATAATGATTGTAAGTGGAAATAAATACGGGGCGTGTGTGCTTGAACGTCAGAAAAAAAAGTTAAATAAATGGGTAGTTCACTTTCATCCGGGTTTTTCGCGCATGCGCACCGGACTGATGGGCCCGACCAATTTGAAATGCGTTCCGCGGTCCATGGCTCTGTGTGTGGTTCAGTTCGGGTTCAGTAAACAAATCATGACACCGGGTAGCAAGCTCGTCCTTTATCCGTTCATTAAGACCAGTAACAAAAACACTCACAAGGGAGTGCTCGTTCCAGAGACTTTCTGCAGCTAATAAATGAAAATATATGATATACTCTGCAACGGACCGATCTCCCTGTCTGAAGAGCCCTCTAGTGGACTAAAGGGCTATCTGTTTCTCAAACAAAGGGGCTGCTCTTCCCAGTACGGGGTCAAGCAAATTGACCTACCCTACTGCCATAAAACTCATGTAATGTTTACCTTACCCTGGAGCAGGGAGAGACATACCTTAAGGATATTTTCCTCAACACAAGTTCACGGGAGAAAGCATGATACGAATGGCAAATAGGTGAATTGTTCTGCCACTCGGAGGTGGCCCACAACCTTGTCTTTCCCGCCAACAGGGAAATAATATAAGCTACTTTTGATCGGTCTGTGGGAAAAGCAGAAGGTTAAAGTTCAAAATTAATCTCACATTGCGTAAGAAAAGCCTGACAATGCTCTGGCTCGCCCTTAAAGGACTCGGACGGAGGAAGACGCGGCTCAGAGAGAGCTGACGTCATCGTGCGTGGCGCAGCAGCAGGGACCGGTGTTTGCGGAAGTAACTGGGTCGAAGGAGCCTGACTGTGGAGATGGGTTAATATCTCAGCAACACCAGTCTCCAACTGAGATGGATTTCTTTACGCCAGCCCGCCACTGTTCATCCGGCGATGGGTCAATGTTGTGGCCAGGCCGTACTGTAATATGCAGAGTCTGGACCCAGTAATTCAGCTAGAAAACAGATCAGTGATGGTGAAAACAAGTTTATTTCGAGATGCGGAGTAGCAAGGTGGAGCACCTCAGCTCGGCTGGAAACTCCTGGAGGCAAAGGCGACAGGTTAGTGACCGTACTGGCTTTGGACGTACTGGATGAGATCAGATCTGATCACTAACCTGAGTAGGGTGAGTCATGGCTGGGGACGTCAGTAGCAGCCGAGGAGTCGAACTTCAGTCGGAGCACAACAGAGCAGAGAGAAGCAGACAGTATGTAAGGGGTTATCCTTCAGCAACTTGGTCCAGGGGATTGTTCAGGGTCAGAGCCGAGAGGGCAGAGGTCCGGAATGTTTCCAATGGGTTTTCCAAATCAGTCCAGGTCCAGTCCACGTTTGGTAATGAATTTTCCAGATGAAATCAGAGGTTAGTCAGGTTTACTCACAGACTGGTTGGGGTCCGGTGGGGGGGCAGAACTGTCCAGGATGAACAGGATAGAAATCCAGAGTCCAATGGTTCGGGTCTTCGATCAGGCAGACAGAATCAGACAAGGGGAAGACAGGCTCGGTAACAAGGCAGAAATAGTTCAGGCAACAGACAGGCAAAAACAGGCTTGGCAAACAGAGAGGCTGGAAAGTTCTCACCAACTGGTTTGAGACGGCCTGGCACTGGAGGCTGATTTGGACTGAGCTTATATGCAGGTGAGACCAGGTGGAACCAGTGGAGGCTAATTGCAGTGAGAGAGGAGTAGAGCAGGTGTGCTGAGTTGTGGATCAGCTCCAGTGCCAGGATCGTTACATATGTGGGTTCTCTCCAGGTACTCTGGCTTCCTCCCACAGTCCAAAAACATGACTGTTAGGTTAATTGGCTACTCTAAATCCTCCTTAGGTTTGAGTGTGTGCGTGAAGGGTTGTTTGTCCTGTTTGATTGTCAGCAAAACCTCGGTCTGGTGCTTGGGTGCCATAACAGAACATTACAGTATTCAATCAAAAATGTATTTATTTAGAAGAAATCTTCTACGCTTTATTTTGAGATGAAATATATGCATTGTGCTGTATATGGACACCTAGCTTGTGGCCTCTACCCCATTCATTCTGGCAAATATGCTCAATTGGCTGAAATCAGGGAAACTGTCTTGCAGCTGAGACATCTAAGGTTAGTAATGAAGGAAGAGATGAACCAAGAGAGAGTTGGAGGCAACAGATGAGAGAATTGCAACAGAAGAAATGTCTGTCTTTCTCTCCCCTGACTTTACGTCGTTTATGAAACCGGCAACCGGTGGTTGGGCTGTGGGGAACTGAGGTGTGTTACCGTGGGCAAATTTACCTGCTGACAATCAGAAAATAATTTTTTATTTCTCTGATTAATAACATCTTTATGGAGGGCTCTGTTATTGTTACTCTGTGCCGCTCTACCAGTGCTCTCTCGCTCTCGCTCGCTCTCGCTCGCTCTCGCTCGCTCTCGCTCGCTCTCGCACGCTCTCTTGCTCGTCATCGGACCCAAATCAAATTAAATTTCTTCACGTTTCTATTTTGCGGCGTACATTGTGAGTCAGACTCAGATTTAGAAGCTGCTACGTGAAAATAAAATAAAGTGAGAACACACACACAGGTAGATTATGAGAGTTTGCTCCATGAATCCACCTGGAGGATCCCTGCTTCAGAGACGTTTCAAGTTGTGCAGGTGTGACCAACCCAACTATCTCTGGCTCCAGGATGAGCCACCACTGCACCTGAAAATCCTCAGGATTCTGTTGTGGATGTTGTGTGTAACTTAATTGCAATTTGATTTAAATTATGTTCTAATTTTATTTCCATAACCTTTGTTATGATGGTTGACTTGTAACTGCAACTGCATTTACAAGTGATTTTACAAGTGATTTTAATTATATAATGTCTCTGTTTTAGAATATTGTAAGATTGATACAAGAGGAGAGAGGAAAAAGATAGGAAGACGGAAAGGAGATTGGAGTGGAGGAAAATAGGAACACTGATGGATAGAACAGTTGACAATGTTATGCCAAAAGCTGTTTGAATATGATTATTATTATTATTAATTATAATTTGGTGTTAGCTAGCGAGATCTTCTTCTTGCTCCTCTTTGAGATGACAGCTGGCTTGCACATTTCCCTGTTCTAGCTCTCTGATTCTTTTCTTAGCTAAAACACGCCTCTCAATCTCTCTGTGACTCAGCTTAGTCTCTAGTATTAACCTTCGGTGGTATAACGCAGTGAACTCACCTAGGACATCTTCTACCAATCTATCCTTTGCCCTGCTATGGACCTCATCAACCAACTTCTGAATCCTTTGCTCACAGTCCTCTATGTCAAACTGATTTAGACGATTTTGTTCCTCCGACGTCATTTTAAGTAATGAGCTAATGACACATTGGGCCTCCGTTCCAACGGAGGGTTCTGAGCCTTCAGCTCCTTTGACTGAAGAACTTTTGCTATCCATTCTTTGTCACAGCTATGGATAGCAACACAACAACTGTAGCTTGGCACTACACAACAACACTGTAGCCTAGCTTGGCGTTACAACAAACAACAAAATAATCAACACTGAATTTTAGCTTAGCGCTAAACAACAACGGACACAACACTGTAGTTTAGCTCAACACTAAACAACAACTGCTAACCTGTTACGTAGTTTCACTTAACTGTTAACAGCAACACGTACTATGACTGACACTTTACTGCAGTAAGTGTGTTCAAATGTGTGCGTTTAATCCGGCTGCACAGGGGAAAAGCAACCCTGTGACTTACAACTCCTATGCTTAGGAACTAAGCATAGGAGTTGAATAGCCCTTTTGGCAAGGTGCTGCAATCAAAATGTGCTGGAATATGGATTGTGTTTATTCAATTCAAAAGTTGCTGGTCATTCATCTAGTCTAAAGGAACGCTAATAAAGTAGAATTCACCCACCCAGGACGCCAATTTAATGTTATGCCAGAAGCTGTTTGAATATGATTATTATTATTAATTATAATTTGGTGTTATAATTTTAATAATAGGTTATTCAAACTAAAATAGCAGCTATAACAAAATATGACTCAAATGGTGGCGATTATAAGGCACTAAACTAAATACCACTAATGCATTTATTAATTAGCTGTTATGAACTCATTTATGCTGGAACAAGATTATCCGATCAGCTTCTGACTGATGAGATTTATCCAGCAAGCTATGAGAACCCCAATATAACTGCAATTAGAGTTTAAACCCTTACTCCATATCACCATCCAATAATTGTGTCTCTGTTTTAATGTCAGATGTTAACACGGAAAGTGGTAACTCTATATTCTGAAAGACCATGCAACTGTGAATTGAAATGAACACAAACAATTACTATTCCACAGGTTGTTGCTTTTATTGAACCAAAAGCAATTCCCTGTTACAGTAATTCTCTGATTCGACAACCGTGGAACTCTACTCACTACTAAACCAAACATGCAAAATATATGTGGAAATAAGAGTCAAAAATGGGTTAAAATAAGAGGCAGCAAATCTTAGTTCACTCAGTTGTTTTAACACGACATTCAAGACGTTGGCACTGACGCAGCAGCATTAAAAGACAAACAGCTCATTACAGCTTAGCTATGCTGCGCCTCCCTAAGATGGCGACTATGACGACACGTAACCCTTTATGCATCACCTTGAGTGATACGTAAAGGGGGAGGTCTTAATGACGTAATCAACGCTTACGCTGATGTGGGGTGGCACCCATAGAGGCGGCCCGAATGAGAGATTTAAGAGAAGAGCGCGAACCGAGGTTCACAAAGAGATTGAAGTGATAAGGACAGGAAAGATAGAACGGGGAAAAGATGGAAAAATTGGCTCTCGGCGGAGCCACTTATAAGAACCGCAAATCAACACAGCCAAAATCACTTTCATAATGCATGCACATAAAACAGGAAATATTCAGCAGTTAAAAACACTCCGTCTTGGAGTAAACAAGAATTAAACTAAACTCCTACTTCTGCCCAGGCACACCTAAATCACATTACGGGTGAAAAGAGAAATAAAAACAAAAAAAAAGGGAAAGCCCCGTTACTTGTGTTGTCTCAGGGATGTCCCGGCTCCAAAGCCGTGGATGTCCTGGAGCGCTTCGGCGAGTGCAGGTCCGTCAGGCAGCAAGGAAAGGGGGGGTCCCCAAAGTCTCTCTCTGGGCTGTTGAGACGCTCTGTTCGGTCAAAACGAAAGCGTGGTCCCTTTTACGATCACCGGGAAATAAACGGCTCTCAGTTTTCAATCGAAGTGGGTTAGGTATGGGGTAAAAGCGGTTCCATAATAAACTTGTACATAGAAGGATAGTTGTGTCCATATTAGTCAGAAGTTGTGCATAAAAAACATTTGTAAACTCATAATAATTTAAATCGCATTCAAAAGATACAACATACAGTTTAAATAGTTACAACTTCAATAACTAATAAATACAAATTTCAAGTTTAAATTTGTGCTTTACTCTTTATGAACACAAACAGCAGCGGCTGCTTGAGAATACGGATTTTTTCTTTGAGAATACGAAATCACATCAGTGGTCTGACGTCACGGTTTCCAAGGCTGGTTAATGGAGCACAGAGTGCGAAGATAGGAGCCGCGCATGCGCTCTTCAGACTGACCGTCTCTGAATGCACCGCGGCTGCAGCTTCATTCCAGACAGCGCAGAGCTCACAGTGGTAAGTTAAACACTCCCTTTTCTGCTGCTGCTGTTCTTCAAAAGTACGTTTTCAGGTAGTTTGAAGCGAGAACATTATACTTTTAAGCTTCCCTATGTGGCCTGTTTACAGAGTTAGTGCGTAATTTTAATAAAAAGTCCGACGTTGAGCGTCTGTGCCAACTGGTAGGTTTTTTAAGATTGACAGCCTATTTCCTACTTTTATCTTTAAAAAAAACAACATTGAGGATGGTATTAAACATGTGATCACGTTGAAATTGTGACTATTTATCTGTAAATAATTAAAATGAAAACATAATTTTTATATATTAGTAACAGTAAAGGGAGTAGAGTTAAGCTACTTTGTTGCACCTACTAACCTTCACAGCATTGTTCATTAAGAAAAAGTTATTTCTGTCTGTCCACCTTTACAGCGATTAATCTATAAATGATGTGCAGTTAGTTCAGTTCATTCTTTCAGTGAAATGGTAGAAATACCAGAGAAGGGAAGCCATTTGTTACATTTACTACTATACATTTGACCCTTTCTTTCTTGAGAACTATAATAATCTGCATGTTAAGCATTTATAGTTTTATGGTGTATAAAGGTGAGAATTGAAAAAAACAATTATGGTAACATTTGGCATTTTTTATTTACAGGAAGAAACAGAAACAGAATATGTGAGGATAAACACTTCTGTGCCAATCCTCCAAATATTTTTTAATGAAGGGGACCTGAAACCAGCCTTCAGGCTAAGAAGGGCCACCATCGTCCTCCTCCTTCAGCTGCTGCCCATCCAGGAGGTCCATGGATGGCCACAGGAGATAGAGGTGACCCTCTGCTGGCTGGCCTGCGGTGCATCCTATAGGTAAACAGCTTACCAGTAAGATCTCTTACCTTCTTGTCCTTAAATAGAGCCAACAATGACACACAATTGATACATACATTATATTAATTGGATAGAAGATTAAGACAGATCAGCATATTACCTAAATTACAAGTTAATTTTATATTTGGTACAGGTCTAGTGGAGGCACGCTACAACAGGCATCACGACAAGGCTGATAAACATCACTGAGCGTGCCTTTGGTGATCTGAAGACACTGCGACGTTTCATCTTCTTAAGGGTGCTGGAGGTCTGCCTGACGTTTGCCCCAAAAGTAATCACCGCCTGCTGCATCCTCCACAGTATTTGTATAGCAGCAGGTGACCAGCTAGATGTGGAGGATGAGACGGTGGACCCAGAGGAGGATGACCATCCCGCGGCTGAAGACAGGAAGCTGCTCCAGCTGGCTGCATGTTTAAGTGAACATGACTACACCTGACCTTTTGTAGATCAGTTCTAGTCATGTACACGTGCTGCTTCATTTCATTTTTTTCATTACCTGTAAAAATACATAAAATAATCAGTAAATTAATTTCCATTCCAACTATTTTTAATTGTATGTTTGTAGGTGTTGTCTATTTGTATAAGATGTGAATAGAAGTTATTTCTTTGTTTTAAACCACGATAGTAACTGTTAATTTGTTGAATATGTTACACCTTCATTCTGTTCCAAAGTTAAAACATTTGTCTAAAATAAATATCTGTATTTTTTCATATATTGTTACTATTGTTTTCTTTCCCTCTTTCTTCTCTCGATTCTTCGTGTCCTCACTCAGAGGAAACTCACTTAGATAGGAAAAACATTTATAGAATTTATTTATAGATATATTTATAGATTTTATATTAGGGCTGGACGATATAGAAAAAAGCATATTGATAAAAAAAAATGCATATTGATCGATAGATAATTATCAAAAAGATTTAAAACCTGGCTCTTATAATATTGCTAAATGACTTACTTTTAATATATCACACACAAACACTCAATCCCAATTTAATTCTTATTTAACCAACATTTTTAATTATAGCTGATTTTTTTTTTTTATGAAAAATGACTTAACTTAAGAGACCTGGGTGATGTTATTAAATACTGACAAAGAATAAACTAAAATGACCGGCGCTGTTAGAGAAAAACTTGCAGCCCGGAACTTTATATCACGGATCATGAGTGGAGAGTAATTGTCTGAAGCCAGGTTTTTCAGCTGCAGAAAACAGCAGCAGCATGTCCATCACTATGAAGCACGTTACTGCATGGGTGATGTCCTTACGCCGCCAGGACGCTTTGTCATTTTATCACAAAGAAGGAAGCCCAGTTTAGTTGCTGTACCT
The DNA here is from genome assembly GCF_011125445.2 of Fundulus heteroclitus. Classification (NCBI taxonomy): domain Eukaryota; kingdom Metazoa; phylum Chordata; class Actinopteri; order Cyprinodontiformes; family Fundulidae; genus Fundulus; species Fundulus heteroclitus. Next base: position 1,473,653 of record NC_046366.1, on the reverse strand, counting down.
GCTTTGTTTTGGAAGAACTTCCATAAGATTCCTAAGAAGATGACGCGCAGCAGCGCGGGGCTGACACAGCTCGCGCTGCTGCGGTAGTGAGCGGCTTACGTGATGAAACAAGTTGGTTGCGTTACCAGACTTTGTTTTTAGCGGTTCCTTGCAAATGTTACAGTTCACTGTGGTTTATTTCAGTCAGGCTGGCGAACAAGTAAAACCCCGTTTTGGGACATTTTCCTCCGCCGCTCCTTGCTGCGACATATTCACGTGCTGTGTGTTGTGGTTTGAGAGGGCGGGGCTTTGTGACGGTGTGCCTGGGTCCGCGATTACGATTGGTCGAGAGGAAGCAGTGACTGTAGCATCAACTAATATAGGCTAAGAGGAAGGAAGAAAAACTGTCTCTAAGACCAACTTTTATCGACCCTTTTTTCCCCTTATTGTGCCACACGTCTTTCGACTGATATATATTGTTATTAAATTATGGTCCAGCTCCATTTTATATGCTGCTGTCATTCTTTGGAGACATTTACAATTTATTCCAGCAATTATTGAGTTAATAAAGCAACACGCGTCAGCTTGATAAACACAAAACAAATAAATCACTCTTTTTTTTTTTAATTACGCACTAACTCTGTAAACAGGCCACGTAGGGAAGCTTAAAAGTATAATGTTCTCGCCTCAAACGATCTGAAAACGTACTTTTGAACAACAGCAGCAGAAAAGGGAGTGTTTAACTTACCACTGTGAGCTCTGCGCTGTCTGGAATGAAGCTGCAGCCGCGGTGCATTCAGAGACGGTCAGTCTGAAGAGCGCATGCGCGGCTCCTATCTTCGCACTCTGTGCTCCATTAACCAGCCTTGGAAACCGTGACGTCAGACCACTGTTGTGAATTCGTATTCTCAAAGAAAAAATCCGTATTCTCAAGCAGCCGCTGCTGTTTGTGTTCATAAAGAGTAAAGCACAAATTTAAACTTGAAATTTGTATTTATTAGTTATTGAAGTTGTAACTATTTAAACTGTATGTTGTATCTTTTGAATGCGATTTAAATTATTATGAGTTTACAAATGTTTTTTATGCACAACTTCTGACTAATATGGACACAACTATCCTTCTATGTACAAGTTTATTATGGAACCGCTTTTACCCCATAGTTAGGAAAAGTACTTTTTAGAGTCGACCTCCTGCATCAGCAGTGCAGGGATGGAGTTGCTTCGGTAAATCTTGGTCCAGCGAGAAGTTCGAGCACGTGGCGCGTGGGGTGGAAACTTATGGAGTGAAACAGCTGTGGTGTCTTCCCAGTCTGGCGGTGTGCCAAAGAAGAACGATTGCCGTGTGGGATTGGAATAAATACCAAATACCGGGCCGTGTTGCATGATGGTAGTTGGTGGCCATTTTGACCACATTGCATCATGGAAAATGCAGTCTGTCACGTCCCGAACTAATGCAGGCTGTCACGTCCTGAACTGGCGTAACAACAAGAAGGGAGAAAAATTTACTTAGAAGAGTATTAATAAAGTTCAAGTGATAAAGCATTGACATGATTTGAGTGATAAACTAACATACTGAGTAATGTAGTGTACAAAGTATGCTATGTAAAACAGTGACTCAGGTTTGAGTTGAGAAGCCCAATGTCTCAGGATATAACCTCTCTCTGAGCCTCTGCACTGAACATTCTGCCACCAGCTGTGGCAGAATGAAGAGGCAATTTAGTGGTATTTTTTTCCTCTTCTCCTCTTATTTTATCCAGACCTCTCAGACCACAATGCCTGATTACCGTAGCTGATGGCTCTTCAGACACAGAAGGCCTTGAAGAAACCAGAGATGATCTCATGTTAGCTGAGTACTGACCGGAGTTAACTCACCTTGTAGGAGCAAACAATATACTTGCTCATCAACTACTACCATACACATACAGATAATGTAGTTATACACACTTTATGTAAGTTTATACATGGTCATGCTGCACTACACACACAATCACTTGCATTCATGTCAAGGGGATTTCCAAGTCTGTTCTTTTTTGAACATGTTTAACATCTTTGTCCATGGCTTTGCAGCCATGGACAAAGGTGGACAATGCTGGACAATGCAGACGACTCTCCCTGTAGCTCTACGCTTCTCCAAGAGTGAATGCTGCTTGTCGGGACTTTGAAGCAATCAACTGGTTCCCTTATATAGGAAAATTTTTGACCAATCTGTATAATACGATTGATTTTAACTTTGTAATGTGCCTCGAGATGACATGTTTCATGAATTGGCGCTATATAAATAAAATTGAATTGACTAAATAATTTGAATTTTCACATCACCACAACCCATTTTCTCATCCCAAACGGGCTGTATGCACAGCTCCACCTCTTCCTGAACTTCATAAATGGTAAATAGACTGAATTTATATATCGCTTTTCCAGTCATGCTGACCACCCAAAGCGAACTTCAGCAGCTACTTTTTTTCCTGTCTTTCATTACTGGACAGACTGATTAATCCAGGTGTGTCTGACCTCAGTAACCAGCCAGACACACCTGGATTAATCAGCTTGTCCAGTAATGAAAGACAGGAAACAAAGGAGCTGCTGAAGCTCAGTAAGTAGTGGAGCTGTGCTTATATTCCATTAGTAGGATAAATTAATCTGCTTCTTTGAGATGCACAGGCTCCTGATGCAGCCAACTTACAATAAGAAACATATATCATCCTTTACATGCAGGCTTGACTGCTATTTGTTTTTGATGTTAACACAGAAAAAAACAATTTCTCATAGGTATGTAGATGTGAACAGAATAAGTACTTGTTGCACTTTTTTGAAAAGGTGGGGAAACTCTGTCTCCACCGACAGCCACAGGCACAGGCTAAATGTTTGTATTTACTGATTTTTCTTTTCCTCGTGTCACCCTCGTGTATAATCTGACCCAATCTGTATAATATGATTGAACTTGATTTTGTAAAGTGCCTTGAGATGACATGTTTCATGATTTGGCGCTATATAAATAAAATTTAATTGAATTGAATTGAACTCTCCCCTTAGGGGGCAGCAGAACTCTTCGGGCCCCACAAAATTGGAAAGCCCTGCTAACCACCCTTGACCCCTCCACTCACACCCCCACCACTTTGCCCCAGCCCAGTGACACAGTTCTAGTTTTCTATATAACACAATCAATTTATTATTTTTTTAATCTTATGATATACTAAAAGTATGGAGAGGCACATTCCTAGCTTTTACACTTGATTTTTGTTGTCTAAATAAATAATAATATAATAAATATGTCAAAATAAATTAAACTATTACTGTCCCTGTTTCCTAATTTCATCTTGATGAGATGTATTGCTTTTTATGTACGAGCTAGAAATGTCCCCAGATTTGTTTTCACAAATCTGGTCACCTTACCCTGCAGGAATAGACAACTTATCATTCAGAAACTGTTGCATGGTTTCCTGGTTATGCAGGAGGCTTCACTTCTTCAGATTCTGGTCTGGCTCTGGGTCAAAGATGATTGTTGTACCATTGTGCATTTGTAGATGCACTAGTATAAATTGTGAGTGTAAACTTTGAGTGGTTGGGGGGACACAGAGAGCTGAAGCTTACTTGTACATAACTGACAGAGAACTCAAACAGCTCACTCTAAAAAGAGCTCAAAAAAGGTAAATTGGGGAGGTGAAATCTCATTATCTGAGAATGATTTGTGCAAAAATTGTAATGACCATGTTTTGAATAGCCCATGGATATGTCCTAAATATTTAAAAGGAAACATAATAGGTAAAAGGTAACTCACAACCAAATCAACTGTTTCTTGCCAATAAAGTGTTAACATGGTTGTCCTGTAGTGCTGCCTAGATATTCTGGTCCTTATTTTCACAAATATGATGCACCACGGCAAAAGTAGGAACAAGTCGTCAAAACACAAACTGGGTAAAGCATGAAAAGCCCTAAATTTCGGAGAAAATTGCAATTTTCATTGTATTACAAAATGTGGTAGTTGACGTTATGAAGAAATCCCTCAGTGCTTTAAATGACTGTTTCCAAGGTTTTAAAATGATAAACTTTGTGTTTAAACTTGAGATGTTTTCACCTTAAAATCCCCCCTAGTGGCATATTTATGTCTGGGTGGGAAAAGCAGCGGCTCATTTGTATACTACCTTTAACTGCTTCTGCACAGGCTTTTGTTATGCGTGGCCAATAAGCTCAGTGCCTAGAGAGGCGATGGCTACTTATGCAGCTAAATAACCTGTTTGAAAGAGAAACTGTTAGGTTTTTAATGGAACAAGAATATATATATATATATATATATATTTCTCGTGTTTCAACTATATGCTTAGCTAAAAAATGCGAAAAATATAATCAGCAGACACGCACATCACCAATCCGTGAACTACTCTGTGGTGCTTGAGCTAGAAATACATAATCTCTTCCTTTGGATGATTGCTTGCTGTTATACCTTGAACATTGCTCCATGGGATTATTTTGTATTGTATTGGCAATGACAAATGTTATTTTAGTTTTTTTTTAAAAGTTCCTTTAAAATAACTGAATGAGCAATTAAAAAGCAACAATATCATTGTGCATGATGCTACTTGCAGACACAAAAACATGCAGATTTAAAGAAAAGTTAAACTGTTTACCAATTTTGTAAATGATAATTGTTTTAAGTTTTTTACTTAGTTTGTGTGTGTGTGTGTGTGTGTTAAATTTTGTGTTGTAATTTGTTTGGATAGTTGAAAGATGTTTGTTCAATGCAATGATCTAACACAAATATTTAACTAGAAAAAGCTGTTCCTGCATAACAGTGAGTGACAATGCTAATCTGCAGAATGATTTGAGGAGAGGATGCAGAAGATCCATGCAGAAGAGAAGAAATAGCTCAAAACCATGAAGAATTTGAACAATTTGAAGTAATTTCAGTAGTTCAGTGTTAGTACTAGTAGTATCAGTAGTAGTAGGAGAAGTATCAATTGTAGTAGTAGTAGTAGTAACATCAGTTGTATCAGAATGTAGCATTCATTTCAATGGGAGCAAAAAACGCACAAAAAGTACAAATACTTCAAAAAGTATAAAAGGTACCATAACCACGAGATATAGCAGTAATGTCGAGAACGAGCCGAACGTTTTGGTACAAAAATCGTTGAAATCGGTTGAAGTATGCGGGAGTAGTTAGACGCACAAAACCGTACGGAATATTAATAATAACCAGAAAAAGCTGTTCCTACGCAATAGCGAGTGAGAATGCTAATCTGCAGAATGATTTGAGGAGAAGATGCAGAAGATCAATGCAGAAGAGAAAAAATAGCTGAAAAACATTGAAGAATTTGAACAATTTGAAGTAATTTGTAGTAGTAGTAGTAGTAGTAGTAGTAGTAGTAGTAGTAGTACTATCAGTAGTAGTAGTAGTATCAGTAGTAGCAGTAGTAGTAGTAGTATCAGTAGTAGTAGCATCAGTTTTTAAAGAATTTGAAGGAATTTGAGGAATTTGAAGGAATTTGTAGTAGTAGTAGTAGTAGTAGTAGTAGTATCAGTAGTACTAGTAGTAGTAGTTGTTGTATTATTAGTAGTAATAGTAGTAGTATCAGTAGTAGTAGTAGTATCAGTTTTTAAAGAATTTGAAAAATTTGAAACATTTTGAAGAATTTAAAAAATTTGAAGGAATTTGAGAAATTTGAAGAATTTAAAAAAATTAGAAAAAATTAAAAAATGTGAAGAAATTTAAAGAATTTAAAAAATTTGAAGAAATTAAAGAAATTTGTAAAATTTGAAGAATTTGAAAAAATTTTAAAAATTAAAAAAACGTGAAGAAATTTGAAGAATTTGAAAAATTTAAAGTAATTTGTAGTACTAGTAGTAGTAGTGGTAGTAGTAGTACTATCAGTAGCAGTAGTAGTAGTATCAGTAGTAGCAGTAGTAGTAGTAGTATCAGTAGTACTAGTAGTAGTAGTTGTTGTATTATTAGTAGTAATAGTAGTAGTATCAGTAGTAGTAGTAGTATCAGTTTTTAAAGAATTTGAAGGAATTTGAGGAATTTGAAGGAATTTGTAGTAGTAGTAGTAGTAGTAGTAGTAGTAGTATCAGTAGTACTAGTAGTAGTAGTTGTTGTATTATTAGTAGTAATAGTAGTAGTATCAGTAGTAGTAGTAGTATCAGTTTTTGAAGAATTTGAAAAATTTTGAAGAATTTGAAAAATTTGAAGGAATTTGAAAAATTTGAAGAAATAAAAAAATTTAAAGAAATTAGAAAAACTTTAAAAATGTGAAGAAATTTAAAGAATTTGAAAAATTTGAAGAAATTGAAGAAATTTGTAAAATTTGAAGAATTTGAAAAAATTTAAGAATTTTGAAGAATTTGAAAAGTTTGAAGAAATTTGAAAAATTTGAATAATTTGAAAAATTTGACGTAGGTCAAATTTCTTGTGGAGCTTTCTCTCTAAAGGAAGTACAGACTCTGTGAAGCAGAAGTTTGTACGAGCTTCCTAGAGCTACTTCCGGTTAGCAACATGCTAACCGTTAGCCGCTAACAAGGTTGTGTTCAGTATCACCGGGTGATTGTACTCTGTCAGTTTGGTCCAAATCCTGTACTGGGAAGTGCCTCAAAAAGGGGTGCCAATACTTAATGTCACCAAACGTGACCAAAGTTTATGGGACAGATTGGCCTCCTTTAGAAACTCAGCCTCACCACATCTGGGGACAGAACTCAACATTTGACCAAAATGGTCAGTAGCGCCATTTCCCACATGTGGCTGGTGCTGTATTGGCCAATTGGGTCGTGTCTGGGCATCATGCCAGGTCCTGTTGGAAGCAAAGGCCCAATAGAAAAGCATGTGAAATCCAAAATGAGACAGAAAAGTGACAAATCGCTGAAAGTCACTTGAAAATTTTAAAATGTCAAGAGGAAGTGACTGTGCGAATTTCAGATTGCTACATTACTCACAGCAACTGCAGTGAGTGTTGAAAGTTGCTATTCTATCCGAATGGAGCGTCTCCCTCTGGCCCTCAGAGTTCCGTCGTCATGGAAACTCACTGACACAGCTGCAGCAGGCCGTCTACCGAAGTGCAGAGACTTTCTGTCAGAGGCTGCCTATTGGGTTATAATGGAGAACTTTGCCTCAAACAACGCTCCATATCTCCTGTTCCGTAAATGGTAGAGACGTAATTTTTTCAGCGTTTAATTCTTAACGGAATTAAACGCTCGTCCTGCCTCGTTCCTATGCCACCTTCAGAAGTTTTCTGATGACTCAGCAATAGTTTGCTGCATTAAAAAGGGTGAGGAGAGTGAATATAGAACAGTAATGGGCAACTTTGTCACTTGGAGTGACAAAGACTAAGGAGCTAATAGTGGATCTGAGGAGGGCAAAAACACCTGTGAACCCTGTTTCCATCCAGGGGGTCCCTGTAGACACTGTGTAGGAGTATAAGTACCTGGGAGTGTACTTTAACAATAAGCTGGACTGGACTAGAAACACCGAGGCAGTCTACAAAAAGGGCCAAAGCCGACTCTTTTTCCTGAGGAAAATAAAAAATATTGATATATATTTATATATTGATTCTTTGATGAAAAAAATAAAACTAAATTGTTTGTCATTTGATTGGTAACAGTTTATGAGTTATGATGGATTTCTGCATTTGTAACACATTTAAAAACTATAACCCACATTATGCACATTTTATTACAAAAACAAAACATGAATAATTATCGCTGTCTTACCTCCACGTATAATTTAAGTCCATGTGGCGCAGCAACACGGAAACCTGTTATCTGCACACAGTTTGATGCCCAAAACACAATAAGCTATCCACATACATTAAATTGTGGAAAATCAGTTCAGAATTGTTTGAACAATTGAATTTATGATCTAGAGACAGGAAGATGCAGTCATGGAATGGAAGCCATCGTAGTTAACATGGGATTGCGCAATCCCAGGGGAGGCCAAGCTCGCTGCGGCCTCACCGGCTTCGCTATCAAGCACCACCAAGGATTTACATGAAAAATAGCGAGAAGTCTGCAATTTTAAAGAGAATATGATCGAAAATGAGGAATTAGATAAAAAAAATACTTATTACAAATGACTGAGTGAATCAAAATTTATATTATGTTGTTATATACTTTCTTTGTTTTTATGATGACAAGTGAGGCCTGGCCTCACTTGCCTCCCCTGACTGCACATCACTGATATATATATATCTATATCTATCTATCTATCTATCTATATATATATATATATATATATATATATATATATATATATATATATATATATATATATATATATTAGGGCTGGGCAAGTTAACGCGTTGATTTCGCGTTAATTCATTAGACTATTAACGGCGATATTTATTTTATCGCGCATTAATGCATGTTGCTCACATGCTTTCAGTCAGTGTCAGTCAGCACGCGCGCTGACTGCAGCGCGCTGTGTCACGGCACGGCAGCACTCTCCTGCTCCCCCTCCCCTCTCGTACATGGATCAGCGGCGCCAGCCAATCAGCACGCAGGCTCAGCCTGGCCCGCCCACTCAACTCTCACACAAACTTAACACACAAACAGCTGAGAGAGACCGCAGCAGCGGAAAGCCGTTTGGCTTTATTTTAATACCGTAAATGAAATCAAGCTGTATGTTTTGTAAAAAGCCGGTTCATTTCAGTGGAAACACAACACATTTATCTAAGTACGTGAAAAAACATGAAAACGTCGAGCCATAGAAACGGAGAGAGGAGACGAAACTTCTGTCATTGCCCCGACAGACCCACAGACGTCTCTGACTGAGGCGTTTCAGTCCTCCATGGAACATCCAGGTAGATCAGTGTTCATCTTCAGCAGCAGTTCATGTTAACTTTCAAAGTAGATATTATCTATCATATGTTACTGGAGCCCACACAGAAATGTAATTAAGACCTTGAAATAACCCAGTACATATATTAAAAAGTGTTATTTAAGATAAGATAACATTAGCTAATCCTTTTTTTATCCCACGACGGGGAAATTTATAGGATTAAAGCAACAGGCAGGTGCACACAACACAGACAAAATTACATAAGGATTGAAACATATAAGAGGTGGATTAGCGAAAAAACACTGAACATAACATTATTGTTATTATTATTATTATTATTATTATTATTATTTAATTGTAATAATAAAATAAAAACCACAAAACCCAAAAGGTCAACAGTTTCATGATACATCAAGCTTAGGGACTGGCTAATATACAGCAGGTCAAAAAAGGCCATATTTTGGCTGCAGTGCTTGCTGTTCTCTTATGAAGAAAAGATCAACTAGTGCACTAAATTCAATAGATGGGTTGAAAATATCCAGTATAAAATAAGATAAGTGCTACAAATGTTACAACACTTTTGTTCATATGGCAGCAGAACATTAAAATAAAAGTGCTCTTTACACTACTTTTGAGTTTGCGCATACAATGCGATTATTCATGATTAATCGGACAAATTATGCGATTAATATATATCTATATCTATATCTACTATATCTATATCTATATATATATATATATATATATCTATATATATATATATATATATATATATATATATATATATATATATATATATATATATATATATACAGGGGTTGGACAACGAAACTGAAACACCTGGTTTTAGACCACAATAATTTATTAGTATGGTGTAGGGCCTCCTTTTGCGGCCAATACAGCGTCAATTCGTCTTGGGAATGACATATACAAGTCCTGCACAGTGGTCAGAGGGATTTTAAGCCATTCATCTTGAAGGATAGTGGCCAGGTCATGACGTGATGCTGATGGAGGAAAATGTTTCCTGACTCGCTCCTCCAAAACACCCCAAAGTGGCTCAATAATATTTAGATCTGGTGACTATGCAGGCCATGGGAGTTGTTCAACTTCACTTTCATGTTCATCAAACCAATCTTTCACCAGTCTTGCTGTGTGTATTGGTGCATTGTCATCCTGATACATGGCACCTCCTTCAGGATACAATGTTTGAACCATTGGATGCACATGGTCCTCCAGAATGGTTCGGTAGTCCTTGGCAGTGACGCGCCCATCTAGCACAGGTATGGGGCCAAAGGAATGCCATGATATGGCAGCCCAAACCATCACTGATCCACAGGGGCGTGGCCAGGGGTGGCCACGGCCACCGCTGGCGATGTCCTGGCCACCCCACTGGCCACCCCACTCGCCAGTGTAAATGGTAGTAGCGTCAGTTTATCATTTCATCCCATTATGCACAGCCAGCAGCAAAGCCGCTCTTCTTGACCTTCTTGCGCACCGTAGCTCACCCTGCCGCTCCCCCCTCCCCCGCCCGTCCGCCCTCCCTCTCCCTCCCCCTCCCTTCTAGCCGCTGTTGCGTTCTCAGACAACTACGGCTCAGCACGTGCTCGCCTTCAACGGTGGTACAAGGAAGGGAGAAAGCGAATAAGACTAACGGTAAGTAAATAAGTCAAATCATTCGTTTGTAAAAGAAGAGGGGGATATATGAACTGTATCAGCTCCTGTTACAGCGGCTTTTGTTGTCTTTTTGACAAGTTTTCAAAGAGTTACGTAGCTACCGCTCTTAGCTGGGGCTTCTGTATGGTTTGTCAATTTCCAGACAACGAAGTGAAAGTCAACAGACATGTCTTCTTATTTTAAGAAGAAAATAACAGCAGAAGGAGATAAAGAGATGACAGGGGAGCAACAGAGAACGAAGGAGGAGAAGGAGAAAGAGGAGGTGGATGGGGGAGAGGAACAGAGAGCAGCATGATGATAGATAGATAGATAGATAGATAGATAGATAGATAGATAGATAGATAGATAGATAGATAGATAGATAGATAGATAGATAGATAGATAGATAGATAGGCTTTATTGATCTCACAGTGGAGAAATTCACTTGTCACACATCAGCTTAATAAACAAAAGAAGGTGCCAAAGGATGAAAAGGTGCATAAGGCATATACAGTGTGTCCACATATGTACAGTGTATTAAAACTGTAGCGAAAGCAGGTGTTCCTGCACCGACAGGTGAAGTTATGACCATGTGGCCATAATAATGAAATTAATGAATTGTCTAGAAAGTAATATCCTCGGAAGAATTGTATGTTTTGTTAAGTGTATTTGTATATACATACACATATATATATATATATATATATATATATATATATATATATATATATATATATATATATATATATATATGTGTGTATGTATGTATGTGTGTGTGTGTATATTAGTTTTATTTGTCTGAATCGAAATGCCTATTGGCCATTAATACAGCTAGAAATTATCATAACTATGGGGAGGCTGGTATTATTATTATTTATTGTTATTGTCATCATCATTTTAATGTCAGAATAACAGACTTTCGCTCCTGTTTCATTATAGATATATCCCAGTCAAGAGTAGAGCGGTCCAAGCAGCCACAACTAAAAATCTTCCCTCGAACCTGTCAAGGGGACAGAAGAAGATGCTTTTCTAAAGACTGGTGCAACACATATAAATGGCTTGAACTGAGTCTGGTAACCAGAGATGGATCCTATGGATCTTTGCTGGGAAGTTATTTTTGTAAAAGTAATTATTTTTGTTTCAGACTAAGTAAAGGTATAAATGTTTCTTACACATACAGTATAACCTTGTAGTCAAAATATGACTGTTGTTCCCTGTTTTCCCTGAAATTGCTGTTACATGAAATATGTGCTTCTTCCTATAATTTTTTGTCCTTGCTTTCCAAAAGCTTTCAAATATGACTTAGTCAATTATACAATGAGGCTAACGATGTGCAAGATAAATAAATGATTTACTTGTGTATTTAATAGATCATATGTAAGAAAGGTAAATCCATAACCTGTTTGTTAAATATTTCATATGCAAGCACTGTAACAGCAAAAATGTCTTGGTTACTGCAAGACTTAAGAAAATTAATTTTTTATTGGTTCATGCCACAATTTGATGTGTTTTTTTTGTGACTGTCTGTTTTTGAACTTTAAATAAAGTACATTTGTGTGAACAAGTATTAGAGTCGATTATTTTATGTATACAGGCATTTTCAGCTATTTGCTAAACCTACTTATTCCTGTTAAGTGTTAGCAAGAAAGGGTTTGGTTGTGTACTGTATATAGTATAGTATATATGTTTGTAAAGGGTTTTCTATTGGCCACCCCTCACTAGCTTTGTGCCCCATGTTGGCCACCCCGGTAAAAATATTCTGGCTACGCCCCTGCTGATCCACCCCATGCTTCACTCTGGGCATGCAACAGTCTGGGTGGTACGCTTCTATGGGGCTTCTCCACACCGTAACTCTCCTGGATGTGGGGAAAACAGTAAAGGTGGACTCATCAGAGAACAATACATGTTTCAAATTGTCCACAGCCCAAGATTTGCGCTCCTTGCACCATTAAAACCGATGTTTGGCATTGGCACGAGTGACCAAAGGTTTGGCTATTGCAGCCCGGCCGTGGATATTGACCCTGTGGAGCTCCCGACGGACAGTTTTGGTGGAAACAGGAGTGTTGAGGTGCACATTTAATTCTGCCGTGATTTGGGGAGTTTTATGTTTTTTGGATACAATCCGGGTTAGCACCCGAACATCCCTTTCAGACAGCTTCCTCTTGCGTCCACAGTTAATCCTGTTGGATGTGGTTCGTCCTTCTTGGTAGTATGCTGACATTACCCTGGATACCGTGGCTGTTGATACATCACAAAGACTTGCTGTCTTGGTCACAGATGAGCCAACAAGACGTGCACCAACAATTTGTCCTCTTTTGAACTCTGGTATGTCACCCATAATGTTGTGTGCATTGCAAAATATTTTGAGCAAAACTGTGCTCTTACCCTGCTAATTGGACCTTCACACTCTGCTCTCATTGGTTCAATGTGCAATTAATGAAGATCGACCACCAGGCTGGTCTAATTTAGCCATGAAACCTCCCACACTAAAATGAGAGGTGTTTCAGTTTCATTGTCCAACCCCTATATATATATATATATATATATATATATATATATATATATATATATATATATATATATTGACTTATGTGTGTATATATTTATATTATTTTGTGTGGAATGTTGTAAATATATATATAAAAATGTGTGTATATCTGGAGCGTGTAACAAAAGTAATTTCCCTCTGGGATTATTAAAGTGTGTCTGATTCTGATTCTGATCCTGATTCTGATTTGTTGAAATACTGCATTTGTGTCTAAAATTGTCTGTGTGGCGCCCTCCTGTGGTTAAACAGTGGTCTTGCATTGAATTTCGAATCCACATTGCTATTGGTTCAAAAGATTTTGTGATGTAATTGGGAGAAACTGGTTTAAGTAGCTGTACCGCTGAGATATATGGCAAGACATTTTTACATTTAATCAGTTTTAATATTCAAAATTACCATTACATATCTACAATGTAATTTTGGCAAGTAGTAATGTCACTGTGACTGGTATGAATTTTGATTTAAGATATAGCTAATATCATTCTGACTAGTCAAAACCAAATTACAGATATATATGATGACACACATGAATGTCAAAATAGTTTGAATCTAACTAGGCCAAACTGAATTATAGATATCTGTAATTAGATTTTGACTTGTCAAAATTCTAATTTTAAAAGACCGAAGCGTACAGTGACTACCAGTGTAACTCTGCTCACTCTTCATGGTTCAGTATGGCCAATCAAGTTATCTGCTGCTTTCCTCCAAACCTGAACACAGCACGCTCCCCCTTTCCCATGTATCACTGCCCACTTTGAAGGACTTTTTTCAAATTTGTCTTGTTGCCCGATTATTGTTTTACATACAAATCCAGTTTTTTTTTTTTTTGGTTGTAAATCAACTGAGCTAACTGCTCCACAATGGAGCCCTTGAATTCTCATGTTGTTTGATCAAGACAATTATTTGAACAAGAAGATTTTGTTCTGCTGTTTTATGTCACATTTAATCTTCAAAATAAAGTGAAAAACTTTAATACTAATAGAAGAAGAACACACATGCTCAAATAAGTATGTAAGGCTGATGATGAAAGACATAATGGCATGTTTTCTTTTCTTCCAGACATGCTCACCTGAGTGCGAGAGTGTGATGGATAGCCAGAGACTTCGCATGTGCAAGGACTTTTTATTTGAGACTGATGACAATGTTTCTGTGGATGCTGACCTCCTTCAGCAGCCAAATCAGGAAGCTGTGGAAGCAATGATGGCTGAAGAGGCTGTAAGTTCACCCAAACACCAAATTGGCAAAAAGTACGGAGGCTTCATGAAACGTTATGGAGGTTTCATGTCTCGTCGTTCGTCGTCTGCACAGGGGGCGCTGAATAAACAAGCAAACCACAATGAGGAAGAAAACCTTAGACTCGGGATTTTAAAGATCATTAGCGCTACAAAAAATGATGGCATGGATGAAGGTAGGAATGAAAACGAGGCAGTGAAGAGGTATGGAGGCTTCAATGGTCATCTTGAAGAGGATGTGGTAAAAGGCAATCTTCTTGAGGCAGTTTTGGGTCATGGTCTTAAGAAGCGTTACGGAGGGTTTATGAGACGTGTGGGAAGACCTGAATGGCTCGTGGATAGCAGCAAGACTGGTGGCATTCTAAAATCCTCTTGGGAAAATGGAAGTGGGCTACAGAAGAGGTACGGGGGCTTCATGGATTAGGAGCCAAAGTGATGATCCTCTCCCCTTTTTCTTTGAGAGTTTTATGTTAACTTAATGTTAACTTATGTTGAACTGTGAACATGTTTATGCTTGCATCAACCTTTTCCTCATATATTAACTGCAGTGTACCATCTTGCTTTGTATAATGTGCTCTGTAGACTTAATTGGTTTTCCTTGTCCAAGTATGATAAATAACAAAAATAAATAAAAAATATATCACCATACAGCAGCACTTTATTTTTAAAGGACTTTATCAACATCAGCAAGACTGACCCAAGTGCGGTATCATAACAATCTAATTGAGAGACCAAAAAATGAAAGGTAAAACAAAACACACACAAAAAGAGGAAATCAATTTTTTTTACCCAAAGTTTTTGTGTAAAAAAATATTCTGGAATGTTAACAAAATACACAATTTTATAAAATTTACTAGTGAGGGTAAGTACAAATTCCTTTGTTGAGAAAACAGAGTAAAGGGTTCCTAAAAATACGCTAAAAACAATCTGCTATTTTATGACTAAATTAGTTCATGATGTTTAGAGAAAGATCACTTTAATACAGCTTATACACTACTTGTCATATCCACTGAGCTGTGTGCATGTTTGTCTATCGTTGTGAGGACCAAAACTTGACAGTACACCAACGTTGTGTAAACAATTGGCATTGTGAGGACATTTTGCAAGGGGCACACAATGCAAATTGGGCTAATGCTTAGGTTTATGGCTAAGGTGTGAATTGAGTTTAGGTTAAGGTGGGGGTTAGGTATGTACCTGTAACCTTAGGTTTGAGGTTAGGTTCAGAGTTAGGGCATAGAAAGCAATATAAAATTAATGAAAGTCAATGGAAGGTCCACACAATGATATACATACCAATATGTGTATGCATGCATAGTTGTTTGTGATGTCTGTCTCTATGTTGCCCTGCAATAGACTGGCGACCTGTCCAGGGGGCACCAGCACCCCTCGTGACCCCATGAGGGATAAGCGTGCATAGCTAATGGATGGATGGATGAAAGTCAATGGAACTTCCACACAATGATACACATACCAATATGTGTGTGTGCATGTGTGTTTGGGTGTCTACCTTCTCTCAGGGCCGGCCCGAGGCAAAAGCGAACTAAGCGGCCGCTTTTTTTTTTTTTTTACAATTAACAATTCAATAACTCAAATAAGTGATAGAAATGAATGAATGAATGATGATAAAAGAATTTATTTAATATGTTTTGTGACAGTTTGTGTTCAGAAGTAGAAGAAGATTGAAGTATTGTTTTGTATCGTTTATTAATTTATTTTATATTAATACATAACCTCACTGTATTCGTTTATAATATTCGCTACAGTCCCAGGCTATGATATCGGTGACCCTTAAAAAAATAAAGATCCACTTAAATGTGAATCATTTCGTCCAGTGAGTCTATTCGGATGTCATAGGATATTGACCAAAGTACTAGCAGCAAGGATTGAACCTGTTATAAGTAATATAATACATCCTGACCAGACAGGATTTGTTGCTGGTTAACAACTTCCCAGTAATCTCTGTCGCCTTTTTAATTTGATATACACTGCTGATAATAACGTTGATCAAGATATTGTAATATCCCAAGATGCCCACAAAGCCTTTAAAAGAATACAGTATCTTAATTTGTTTAACATCCTTGAGAGATTGGGATTTGGTCCTAAATTTTGTTCGTTATCAAATTATTTTTATTGCACCGCTAGGAGTATCATTTTCCCCCACTGTTATCAGAACAAAACAACCCTTTCTGTTCTATGTGTGTGCCTCATGGCTTTTCTCATGGCCTTGAGTATGCTTTAATTTCTTACATCCCTACTGTATCAAATGCCCTTTTGCCCCCTCTCTCTCTCTCTCTCTCTCTGTTTACAGTGCTAATAGTAAAATACGAGAAAAACACAAAGAATTATTTATGTTGGATCATCAATGTTTTTCTTTTATAAAATTGAAGTTAAAGTCTTTTAGGATTGCTTACAAACTGAAATTTTGTAGAACCCTACCCACAGGGAGCAGAATACAAGCCAGATTTATACAACTATAAGCTCAGAAGTCTGTCAAAAAAATTGACATATTTACTTACAGAAACTATGTTAATATTAAATATGTGTCTTTTTAAAGCACACCAAATCAAATGTTATTTTATTAAATGTTCACAAATTGATGTATGATCTACTTTTGTTATCTCTGAAAAAGAAAGTAATTTAATTGCATCTAAAAAAATGACATGAATGACATAACATCAACACATATTCTTTATCAATGCAAAAACGTCAGTAAATATAAACTGCAACTCTAAGACAGCTTCATTTAATTTAGTGTATTAAACTGATTTAACAAGTTTCACAGTTGTGATATTGCAGTTTATCAATGTATGGAAAATTTAAAGGGATAATAGTAAATATGAAAAAAACAATATATTTATACTGTATGTGTAGATGGAAACAACGACTTTAATGTCACTGCAACAATAAGAAAGTTTAATACTTGTTGAATACCCTGATCTTATATTGTGTGGCCAGAAAGGTATCCTTTTAGATACCTCAGTTAGAAAACCACACTATGTAGCTGAAATATTGCAAGTTCAAAGCTGCTGCTGTTGGGTCTTTTTGGTCTTTGCCCTGCATCTAACTTTTGTCTGTGAGATGTGTAAAGGTTTTTTTCCCCTGTACAGCATGTACAAATCACCCCACAGTATTCCAGTGGCATCAAGATCAGGGGCCTCATTTATAAAGGCTGCATATGCTTAAACCAGGGAGGGAGGAGTGATATAAGAAATAAAAGTGACTCAAGGTCATGTGAAAAACCATGATGTACACACATAGAACAGAAGGGATTGTTTTGTTATGATAACAGTGGAACAAAAAAAGATACTGCTAGCAGGCCAATAAAATGAATTTGATAATAATGACTCAATCTGTTGAGACCTGAGATGTTCCAGAAAAAGGGGCAGCCCAAAACCCAATCTGACCAAGAAACAAGCACATAGTCACTATTATGTTCCCACCTTATTGTGGGAACACTTGCACTCACCACACTTATCATATAGATCCTGCAGACGGCATCCCACAAACCCCTGGGTGGTGAGAACAGCACAGGGGATTGTGGGATGCCATCTGCAGGATCTAGACTCAATTTATGCGGAACGAGTCCAATGAAGGGCCAAACGCATCTCCACTGATCCCACCCAACCAGGCAATACGCTGGGTGGGTGGGATCCCACATCCCACCCAGCGTATTGCTCTCTCATCAGGTAAATGCTTCAGAAGCTTCAAAGCCAAAACAAATAAGCTTAGAAAAAACTTCTTCCCAAGAGCTGTGAGGGCAGTCAACCCCTGATGGGAGACTGCAGTCCAACGTGTTAAATCACCCCACTGTTACTAGTCATACGTTACACACTACCACCTCATTATTTGTTATATGTGACTCCTGAACGCGAAAAAAATAAACATTTAACCCTTGTTCATTGCCTGTTTCTTTGTCGGTTTTTATCTCATTATGTGTAATGTGAACCGGAGTGGCCAAGGAGAAAATTTGCTGCAGTGACATTTTGTATTCATGTGTGCATGCAAAAGTATTAAGTATCTTGTTGCCATGAAGGCTCAAGCTGTACGTGAGAGAAATACATTTTAATGAACAACCAAACTTTTTGCTTTATTAAAATATGAAATTTATACATTTATTAATATGTAAAAAACATGTCTCTTTGTTTAAGAGCATAAAACAAAGTATTTCAGCATGAAAGCAAGTATTTATTTACATATTTAACTGCCATACCACATTTTGGTCTTTGTTAGATAGCATAAAACAAAGTTTTTCCGTATGAAATCACGGATTTATTTACGCATTAATGTACCATATGTCTGTCTTTAGAGCATATAAGCAACATGTTTCAGCATGAAAACATGTTTATGTTTTATGCTTTTATGTATTTGACAGCATCATGTATCATAACCACATCTCTGCGGTTTGCAACGAACTAGTGTAAAAATCGGGTAAAAATTATGATTTATTCTAGTTGCGCATGCAGCTTCCTCAATACAAAAAGATGCACTGGGGGCACGAGAGAGACACATCCAAGATGGCAGCCGCACGGAAACATCAGCCAGTCCATCGGACTGTATAATGTCTATGGTGCAGTCAGTAAGGAAGGAGATAGGAAAAGGAGCCTGTATGCTTCCTATCAGAGTCAATTTGGCATAGGGAGCTCACAATGTCCCTCACTAGTGCTAAGGAGCCATAAGGAATCCCACAATGCTTTGCATGGCATAATAAGCACAGCCCACCTCATGGAAATTAACAAAAATGTCCAGAGAGAAGAGAGCCTGCACTTTGTAGTTCTTTTTTGGAAGGCTGTAGGCCTGGATATGATTCGAATCATCCATGTGCATTTCCGTTGCGTAATGACGTATGACTGACTCAGCTCTGTTACTCACTGGAATGCTCCCTAAGAACTGTCACAAGCACACGATGGAGG
This sequence comes from Fundulus heteroclitus, assembly GCF_011125445.2. Taxonomy (NCBI): domain Eukaryota; kingdom Metazoa; phylum Chordata; class Actinopteri; order Cyprinodontiformes; family Fundulidae; genus Fundulus; species Fundulus heteroclitus. Next base: position 1,454,570 of record NC_046366.1, on the reverse strand, counting down.
GGGATTGGATGTGCTATGTAGCTGCAAATAATTTTTCTATTCATGAGGCATGTTTTCTCATTCTGTTCATTATGTTTTTCTTTTATTCTATGATTTCTTGTGAATGATATGTAACTGTGAGCTGCTGTGAGTCAGTTGGATTTTCGGGTGAAATAAAGCTCAATAAATAAATAGGTGCTCAGTTTCACAGTGGTTAGCGCTGTTGCCCTGCAGCAAGAAGGTCCCGGGTTAGAGTTTATTGTGCCACATCCTGCAGTCACTGTGTTTGATCAGATTCTCTCACTGGCACTTTAAAACACCTGTTTCCTGTTGCTGGACTTTATATTTATGTTAAAAGCTAAATAAGAGATTGAAAATGTATCAAAAATAATCCCATTTTGTAAAAAGTACGAAAGAAAGAAAGAAAGAAAGAAAGAAAGAAAGAAAGAAAGAAAGAAAGAAAGAAAGAAAGAAAGAAAGAAAGAAAGAAAGAAAGAAAGAAAGAAAGAAAGAAAGAAAGAAAGAAAGAAAGAAAGACTCGTTGTGCACTCAATATACCACGATGCATTGCGTGCATCGGCCCCGCCCCTCTGGTTTAGCTGGATGTGGTGACAGTTATTGTTTTACGCCCAAGGCTGCAGAAAACGTCTGTTTTGTGCCGTGACAAAACACAGAGCTGAACCTGTCGGAGCTGCAGCTGCACTGCGGTATGTAAGAAGTTTCTTAGCCGGAAGCTGCTTCTTATTTCATCTTATGTTATTTCATGAGACCAACGTCTGTTAAATATTGTTAGAACGTGTCCAGAGTAAAGGTCGTCTTTCTAGCTGATCCATAATTTGCATTTAGGGAACTGACAGGATCTTTGTTAAACACTCAGTTTCGGTTCCGGCCTATATTTATTTGTTCCAGTATCAAGTTGAACCCTTGCCAGAAATCCATTTGTCTATATCCACTGCCGGTAGTTATTTCTACCAACGTAAAGAATGACAACATAGCTTTGCGCGATTCGGTTCTTTACGGTCTGTTCGCCCCTGTTTGGAAGTTAGTAAAGCGACCAGGAGTCAGAAGAACACCAAGAGTCTACTGGTGATCTCCAGACAGCAATCCCACCCAGAAAACAAACAACCACACAAGCTAAACTGAATAAGTCATGAACTGCCCACACTTAAAAAGAAATCAAAACTTTAATTGGAGTTTGTTCTTCCAAGCACAATCAAACTATCATTCTTTAATTGGACCCTGATTTTGACAATTGTAATGCATTTCCAAACCCATACCTGTTGCAGATTTAAGGGCTCCCTACTAAAGTCATTAGAAATGCTTTAACTATTACAACCCCACCCAACTCCCTGTTTCCTATGATCAGATCAAAGTCTGACATGAGCTGGAGCTAGCTTGGTGCTCTATTCAATTCTCCTCCATGGAGGAGAGGAGTTATGGCTACTGGTAAAGCTTGTCAAAATGGCCATTTCATGATATCACAACACAATCCCATAATCCATAGCGCCCATTATCCCTGGCTGCTATTCCCTCCAGTTGATGCAATAATGGATCTTTCATCTGCTTTTAACTCCAAAGCGGGACCACAGTAATGGTCTCGTACCTCCTTCGTGTTCAGCTACATAGCAGTGCACTTATTGAACAGCTGAGTTAGCTTATTGTTTCAAGGACTGTATGAGCCACAGGCGTGTGTGCCACAGATTACCCGCCTAATTTCAGCAACATGTCTGGGTCTAGTCATAACCATATGTTCACCTTGCTAAAACTATATATTATTTAAACCTATAGCTACCTGGAGCAATAATCACTATAACTTACACTGAAAACTGTCCAATTGAAAAATCATCATATCTAGTTTTAATGATTAACCACACACATTTTCAATGCCCAGCAACTCCAAATGCACAGAGGTCCCCTGGTCAGAGTGCTTGGAGTTAGTGAACTGCGCTGTTGTGTAGGGCTGATTTATAAAGTTAACACTGATTAAACAAAATTAGTAAATGAAATTAGGGCTGAGCAATAAAGCGATTTCATTGATTAATTAGAATTTGCAATTTTGGAAGATTTAATTTTTAGAATTTTTTTTTGTTACTGGAAGAAAAAAAGAATATATATATATATATATATATATATATATATATATATATATATATATATATATATATATATATACATACATACATACATACATACATACATACATACATACATACATACATACATACATACATACATACATTACATACGTACGTCCGTCCGTCCTCTTCCGCTTATCCGGGGTCGGGTCGCAGGGGGTAGCAGCTTCAGTAGGGAGGACCAGACGTCCCTCTCCCCGGCCACTTGGGCCAGCTCCTCCTGAGGAATACCAAGGCGTCTCCCAGGCCGACCGGGAGACATAGTCCCTCCAGCGTGTCCTGGGTCTTCCCCTGGGCCTCCTCCCGGTGGGACGTGCCCGGAAAACCTCACCAAGGAGGCGTCCAGTTGAGGTGGCTCGGGCATCCTGACCAGATGCCCGAGCCACCTCAACTGGCTGATTTTATTATACCAAATCTGATTAAAATTTATTTTTGATAAATTAAAATGTATCAAAAATAAATTATTTTAAAAACTTGCTTTTATTTCAAGCATTTCAACTTGGAGTTGGCCTTAATTCAAAGTGCAACTAAACACAAGCTGTGAAACAAGATGACGGCCCTGCCATTGTAAACAATGACAATATGTTTGCTGCTAGTGGTGTTACACAATAAGCTAAGAACAGGCTTCACTTCACTTGTGTAACTTCAAACTAACTTAAAAAAATAAAGTTAATTAAAGTGCCTCGTATTATGGTAAAAACAAGTTTCCTCTTTAGGATATATTTTCCTAAACACATATTCAGCATTGTATGCTATTCTTTTCATGCAAGCCCAATCAGTGCATTAGCAACATAAACTCCAGATTTTCCAAAAATGTAATCATAACAAATTGTAAATTCAAATGAATCAATTAAATCGATTTATTGCCCAGCCCTAGTATGAAGTTAAAAATGTTGGTCTTGTGACAACCCTAATCTGAGGGCTGTAACTTCCATCTGGTGTCTTCCCATGCATAGTTCTATGGTTGGTTATATTGGGCTCAAAAAAGACACGTGATTTTACAATGTACTGTGGGATGCGGTTGCAATTTTCCAGTGCAAAAGCTTTTATTTACATTGCTGATTCATGTACCAGGCTGTGAGAGATAGAAAACTGCCCTAGATGGCTGGATAGTGACCCATTATTTTCAGACCACATTCCTGTTTTATTTGAGATAAAGCTGTCCTGTACCACAGCAAAACCTCACGCTGCAGGTCAACTCTGTCGTGTTCTTAACCCTTCTGGTCAGTTTTCATCTGCCTTTAATCAGAACTGTATCATCCCTGAGACTGTGGGAAATAAATCCAAGGATCTAAACAAAGGGTTTTATTCTACCAGCAAAGCAGCTCTAGACTTGGCAGCACCATTAAAAATTAGACACTCTGAAACCAAGCATGAACCCTGGCTAAATAATGACACTTGGGCTGCCAGGAGAGACTGTTCCAAAGCTGAGCGCAAATAGAAAATAGACAAATTACAGGTGTTGCTCCAAATATTGAAGGAATGCTGGTGCCGTTACCAGAAGACTGTGAAAGACGCTAAAAGAAAACACCTGTCAAATGAAATTGTATTGAACAGTCACAATCCTTCTGTTTTACTCTTAAACCATTGACCTTGTTCTGAATGCTCCACATAGAGGCTGTTTAGAGACCTCACCTGCTGTATGTGAAAGCTCTTTTAACTTTTTTGTTGAGAAAGTCACCTCTATTAGGGCCCAGATTATACCCTCTGCACATGACCCCTCAGTCTTTGTGCCTTGGTCTGCTGTTTTTCACAGCTTTGAATCTGTGACCTTGCTGTCTTTGCAGAAGGTGGTTGGTCATTTAAGACCAACTGGCTCTCCGGATGATACAATTCCACCTACGTTATTTAAATGTCTTTCTCTCTATAGGTACTTCTGTCCTTGCTCTTATGAATAGCACTTTGCCTTCAGATGTACTTCCTAAAAATCTGAAACATGCCATTGTCCAGCTGCTGATTGTGAAACCTATCTTGGATCCCGCTATTCTGGCAAACTATAGACCTATCTCTAAACTACCTTTCCTTTCAAAAATCCTTGAGAAGGTAGTCTATGATCAACTAATGGTCTATTTGAAAGAACACAATATTTTAGAGGTTTTACAGTCTGGTTTTTAATCTTTTCACAGCACTGAGTCAGCTCTTTTAAAAGTTTTTAACAATATTGTCATATTGCAAGAAGAACGACTCTGAATCAGAAGCAACCACGGAGACAGTCAGTTATGGTTAAGAAAGGTTTTATTGGGAGAGGAACGGGTAATGGTGTCTGGCAGGATGATCTTGGTTCTGCTGGAAAAGATTAGGGGTAGTGGTGATTAAATGATCAGAGAAGATGGAAAGTTTGAGGGTACTGGACTCACGGGTTGGTGGTTCGCCTTGGCCTGGGAGGGTAGTGTCCTGGGTCTGGGTGTAATCCGGTGCTCTCTCTCTGGGTTCTGTGGTGTTTTGAGGGTGGACAGGCAGGTGAGCACGGCAGGAGGAGTGACGTCTGGCTTCTGATCTTGGCACGAGGAGGTCCGGTAAAACAAACGATAGCTCGGGAGTCCAGGAGTCTAAATGGAACAAGGACAAGACACGGAGTTAGGTAAAGAGTTTGAGAACACTTAGAACTAGGAACAAGATGGGTCATATACCACTCTGGGTGCGAGTAAGAACTGACGCCCTCCTCCTGGTCTCAGCTCCTTAAGTAGGGATCTAATTAGCAGAGATGATCCCCACCTGCCCTTCACGCCCGTAGGGAAAAGAGAGAGAGAAAAACCAGACCTGCAGGGTGACAGTACCCCCCTTCTAATGGTCGCCCCCTGCTGGCCGTCTGGAAGACAATGCCTCAAAGGAGGAGATAAGGTCTGGGTCCCCACCGGGACTCGATGGGGTTCCAGGTTGAGCTGTGCGTCTTTGTTCTGAGCTTCGTTTCAGAAAAAACGGCTGATCTACCTTTAGTAGAAAGCTGCTACTCTGAGTAGTTCTTCCTCCCTCTGTCATACTCAACATTTCCGATTTCAGAACAGATGATATCAGTCAGGTAACTAAACACAGCGCCCGATCAACCATTTGTAAAAAATAAAAAAAATTAAAAAGCCAGTCCACAAGCATCCTCGTTTACATTATTTATTGACTGTATCTAAAAAAAAAATCAAATATATGTTTAATTCAAATGAAAATATAAAATAATACAATGCAACATACAATGATTTAAATTGTATTTTGTATACTTGGTCATCAAATCAGTGTCAGTTAACTCTGTCAACCAGGTTGCCTGTAGGGATTTTTAAGGTCCAGCAGGTGTCAGTATTCAGTGACACAGTATCGGCACAGTATCAATACAGTTTGACAATGTGTCAAAACGCTTCATGACGCCTCATCGACCCATCACTAGTATGGAGCTAGACCCTGTTCTGAAGGTCGTTGGAATCGGTCCATATGATCATGATAACTGAACAAATGATTTACATGACCTGCCACCGCCCACTGCCATTCTTAGAAGCTAAGCTTGCTTTCTATATCGGTGGGTTGAGTTAGTTTTCATACCGGTGAAGAATTAGAAATGTTGTCTTTAAGGGCTCAGGATCTAGACTCAATTTATTTAGAACAAGTCCAAAGAAGGGATAGACACATTTCCACTGATCCCACCCACCCAGGCAATGCGCTGTTTGCACCTCTCACATCCGGTTAACCATCCGAAGCCTTAATACTAAAACAAATAAGCTTAGAAACAGCTTCTTTCCAAGAGCTGTGAGGGCATTCTCCCCCTGATGGGTGACTGTAGTCCATCGTTTTAAAATCACCCCACTGTTACTAGCCTGCCATATTTTACAATCAACCTTAATGTTACCACATACTTGCACACTGTCATCTCTGAATATCTAAATGCACATTACTGTAAATAAAGCCTCAAATCATTACTGTTCAATAAGGACCCTACTACTTCCTGTTATGTGACTTGACTGAACTGTGTTACAGAATTGGTCAAATACAGTACAACTACCTCACTTTTGTTTCTTATATTTGTTTTGTTTGGTTGTTTAAATTTGGGAGATTACTTGAGTTTTTTTTGCATTTGCACCATTTCCTAATTTCCTAACATCCCATTAATTCAATTCAATTCAATTTTATTTATATAGCGCCAATTCATGAAACATGTCATCTCACGGCACTTCACAAAGTGAAATTCAATCATATTATACAGATTGGGTCAGATTATACAGATTGGTCAAAAATGTCCTATATAAGGAAACCAGTTGATTGCATCAAAGTCCCGACAAGCAGCATTCACTCCTGGAGAAGCGTAGAGCCACAGGGAGAGTCGTCTGCATTGTCCATGGCTTTGCAGCAATCCCTCATGCTGAGCAAGCATGAAGCGACAGCGGAAAGAAAAACTCCCCATTAACGGGAAGGAAAACCTCCAGCAGAACCGGGCTCAGTATGAACAGTCATCTGCCTCGACCGACTGGGGGTTAGAGAAGACATAGCAGAGACACAACAAGAGAGACAAAAAAGCACAGAAGCACACATTTGTCCAGTAATCTGTTCTACGTTAGATGGTAATAGCGGGTGATCTGTCTTCCCTGGATGATGTTACAGCTAACAGAACCCTAGACCATGGCTGTGTCTCATTCCAAATACTTCCGTCAGTGCACTGCTAATGTGCACTGACCACTTACTGCCGTAGTGCCCACTTTCGACCGTTAGTAGTGTTCCAAAAGGAACACTTATGTTAAAACACTTACCGGAAATGACGGGATGACCTGACGAACGCAACACACGTGACCGCAAATTTTTCAGACCGCCAAAAAATATATGCCGGCGTTTTTTTTTTATAGATAGATAGATAGATTTTTATTACAGACTCAGAGTCCAGATTACATACAAAGAGAATACAAAGATAATATAAGAATAAAAAGTACAAAAAATAAACTATACAAACACATGACTTCTAGCCTTACAAGAGGCAATCATACCAATGTCTCCAGAGTACAGAAGAGTACTTTATTGCACTATATTTAACATTTGCCAACAGTAGTATGATTTTATTATTAGACTCATTCAAGCGACAAATAAATCTATACATAAGTTTTCTCAAGACAGCCATCAAAGTGCTGACTCGGGCAGATACAAACAGTTCACTGGCACTGGACCATCTGGGTTTATTTAACAAAAGTCTAAGTGCATCATTGTAAGCCACCTTCAATTTTTGAAGACTGGCTTTTTTAAAATTGCACCACAAATGTGCAGTATACAGTGATGTACAATATGATCTAAACAAGTTCAACTTCACTTCATCCGAACAGAATCCAAATTTACGGACAAGAATATTTGCCTGAGCGTATAACATTCGAACCTGACGGTAAATGTCCTTATCATCAGACAGACAATCTGTCAACATATGACCAAGATATTTCACTTCAGTTGAGACTTTCAATAAAGACCCAGACAGTTTGAAATTTGGAAATAGTCTATTTTTGTCCTCCTTAGTGCGACAGATCAAGATGGTGCTTTTTGAAGGATTGAACTTAACATCATGTAACTCACCATATGCTGAGCAGACATTAAGCAGCTCCTGAAGACCAGCTGAACTTGGGCTAAAAACCACTAAGTCATCAGCATACATCAAATGATTAATAATAGTATCACCAACCATGCAGCCGGTTCTACACAGGTTTAGCTGCTTAGAAAGATCATTCATATACAAGTTAAACAAAATAGGAGATAAGATGCTTCCTTGTCTGACTCCATTGTTGACATGAAAGGATGCAGACATACAGTTGTCCCATGTCACTTGCATAGTTTGATTAGCATACCAGTAGGACAGACATCTTACTATATACTTAGGTACACCAACTTGGCACAATTTTAAAAATAGTTTTCTATGATTAACACGATCAAAAGCCTTAGTGGCGTCTAAAAAACACAGAAAAACTGTAGAATTTTTGCTGTTATAATTTATCAGTAATTCTTTTAGTCCATATATACACATATCAGTGCCATGTTTGGGCTTGAACCCAAATTGATTTTCAGTAGACATTACTATCTTAGCAAATTTTGGCAGAAGAATAAGTTCAAAGACTTTAGACAGTGTATTAGCTAGGGCTATAGGTCTGTAATTATCAGAGCTGCCAATTTTACCAGCTTTGTTTTCAATCACGGGAAGTAAAATAACCTTCATCAAGGATTCAGGAATAAAACCATGCATAATAAAACCAGTAAAACACAAGGCAAGCAGAGGGACAACCCTTGAACTGGCAAATTTGAGATGTTCAGCTGATATAAGATCCATTCCTATAGATTTATTTACAGACAGTTCTTTAATTGCTTGATAGACCTCGTGTGTTTTGATAGTTTCTACAGCGCTAACTTTGTCAACCTGGAAGGGTTCACTCTGTACACAAGTGAATAACTTGCTGTAGTGATGTTGCCAAAAATCTACAATCATATTCGCCCCAGAAACACCATCAATAGTGTAAGGGAGAGAGGATTTATTGTTATTGATAGTTTTAACCTCATTCCAAAAGGTTTTTGTATCCTTTCCTAAAAACTTCTTTGCCAAGGAATCAGCCCTCATGGTTTGCTCATTCTGTTTAATGAAGCGTAATGCATATTTGTATTTTGAAGTGGACAGCTTTTTCTGCTCAAATATAGGGCCCTGTCTAGGTTTACCTGCTAGAGCCCAAGATGTAGTAGCTTCGCGGGCTTCTTTGTGGAATTTAGACACATATGTGTTCCATATGTGTGAATGTAAACAACAATCGTTTACATTCACAGCATGTTGTAATTACATTGCCTCCGACGTCAACGCGGGATCCTCCAAATATTGGCTGAACATGAGGTATGTTCGTGTATTTTACAAACACCTATCGAGTACAATGACTCGTATTACCACCATTACTTACATTTATATGATTGCGGTGTCGCAGCTCCGGCTGTCTCGGCTGAGTTGTCCGCCATTATTTTCAAAATGGGAACACCTTCCCGACATCCTTAGCCCCTCCCTTTCCGCTTTGTAGTCAAGATGGAGTCCGTTTAGTGCGAGTAGGGTCCATTGTTACACACTGCATTTTGTGCCCGTTTTTAGGGGGTCATCCGGGTACTTTCAGTGCACTGAGTTTTTGTGTTATCTACAATACATACTTAAAACAAAGTGTTCGAAGTGTAGAAGTAGGTGGAATGAGACACAGCCCAGGTGTACCTACTATGAAGAGAGAGAACAAAAAGTTAAAAGCTGAAATGACAACAGTCATTTCAATGCAATGCAATGCAAAACCGGAGAAAAGTAGACTGGTGAACAGTAGAAATCAGTAGAGTGAGAAAAATAGGCCCTGATGTCCTCCAGTAGCCTAAGCCTATAGCAGCATAACTATAGAGATGGCTCAGGGTAAGATGAGCCACTCTAACTATAAGCTTTGTCAAAAAGGAAAGTTTTAAGATTAGTCTTAAAAGAAGACAGGGTGTCTGCCTCACGGACCAAAACTGGGAGTTGGTTCCACAGGAGAGGAGTCTGATAGCTAAAGGATCTGCCTCCCATTCTACTTTTAGAGACTCTAGGAACCACCAGCAGACCTGCAGTCTGAGAGCGAAGTGCTCTGTTAGGAACATACGGGGTAATCAGAGCTCTGATATATGATGGAGCTTGATTATTAAGGGCTTTAGAAGAAACATTTTAAATTATATTCTTGATTTAACAGGAAGCCAATGAAGGGAAGCTAAAATTGGAGAGACATGATCCCTCTTGTTGATTTTCACCAGAACTCTTGCTGCAGTATTTTGGATCAGCTGAAGACTTTGAACTGCAGTTTGTTTATTTCCTGATAATAAAGAATTACAATAGTCCAGCCTTGAAGTAACAAATGCATGGACTAGTTTTTCAGCATGACCCCTGGACAGAATATTTCTAATTTTGGCAATATTCCTGAGGTGAAAAAAGGAAACTCTAGAAACCTGTTTAATTCAATTTTATTTTATTTTATTGTATTCTTATTTTTGTCTGCACCATCAACACCAAGTCAAATGTATGTGCAAACCTACTTGGCGATTAAACTTGATTCTGATTCTGATAATATGGGATTTAAATGACACGTCTTGGTAAAAAAATAACACCAAGATTTTTTACTTTTTTACCAGAGGCCAAGTTAATGCCATCCAGATTAAGTGATTGATTAAGAAGTTTATTTTTTGAGGACTCTGGTCCAAAGATTACAACTTCTGTCTTGTCAGAATTTAAGTGCAGGAAATTTAAAGTCATCCAGCTTTTGATGTCATCAAGACATGACTGCAGTTGCAGTAATTGATCACCAGCATAACTGGAAATTAATCCTATGCTGTCTGATAATTCTTCCAATCGGAAGCATATATATATATATATATATATATATATATATATATATATATATATATATATATATATATATATATATATATATATAGTAAGGAGAATTGGTCCAAGGACTGAACCCTGTGGTACTCCACAAGTTTTTTTTTTTTTTTTTTTTTTTTTTTTTTTTTTTTTTTAATTTTCAGTAGAAATGGACAAAAACAACAACAATCAGGCTCAGACATAAAAAAATAAATAATAATAAACGGTTACAACAGACAAATGAATGGAAGAATAACAAACCTGCCAGTCACAGATAAGCCAAATATACACATTGTCTCAACCAAGTCCCAGGTAAATAGTCTGGTGAGGCTCTCATCTTGTTCTGGTCATATCCAGATGGGTCAGAAATGGATCCCAGATAGCTGAGAACTTTTCAAGTGAATTAGCTCTCGTAAACCGGAGTTTCTCCATTTGTATGACAGAGGTCATATCAGTCAGCCATCTCTGAAAGGAGGGAGGAGAGGTTGATTTCCAGTCCATCAGGATGAGCCTTTTAGCAACAATAATCCCCAGCATCAGGGATTGTCGCATTGCTGTGGGTATATTTGCTGTGGACTGTGAGCATCCAAGGAGAGCGAGTTCAGCATCTGGTTGCAAGGTTGTTTTATAAGCCCTAGAGAACCAGTCAAACAGCTTGTCCCAGAATCCTGTCAGTTGTGTGCAAAACCAAAAAGCATGAGACAGTGTACCCTCAGCCACTTTACATCTGTCACACATTGGTGAAACCAAGGGGTAAATCTTATGCAACTTAAGTTTAGAATAATGAAGGCGATGAACAACCTTAAACTGAATTAGCTGATGCCTGCTGTTGATGAAGCAGGATGATATCATGGCCAAACTCTTACCCCACACAGCCTTTGACAGCCCAAAACCCAACTCCCCCTCCCAAGCCTTTTTTATTTTATCTGTGCAAACTTGAATACAGCCATCAAACAGACGTACAAAAGTAGAGATAAGATGCTTGGAGTCAGAAGGGCTATTCATAACGTCAAAAAATGCATGCTCTTTGGGGAGAGTTTGGAAGATGATTTTGGAACGAACGTAGTCTCTAATTTGCAGATAACGGAAATATTGTGAGTGGGGCAAATTGTATTTCACTCTTAGTTCATCAAAGGATGCAAAGCGTCCATTTATATAAAGATGCCTAATAGAGGCGAGACCCTTCTCCTTCCACATTTGAAAGGTTTTGTCTATTGTCGGAGGTATAAAGGAGTGATTTCCACAGATTGGCATTTGTGCGCATATTGCTGGCAGGCTCAGAACTCCTCTCACCTGATTCAGGATTCTAACAGAGTTTTTAATAACAAAAGTTTGACTTTTTATTATACCAGATGACTCTATCTTCGAGAACAGCAAAGCAGGCAGGGAAGACTGAGCTACGGTTATGGCTTCCATTTTCAACCATGAGGGGGACTCAGGAGCCAAACTGTCTGGATACCCCTGCCGCCAAAACATCAGAGCCCTGACGTTGGCAGCCCAGTAATAATGTTTGAATATTGGTAAACCAAGCCCCCCGTCTGATTTTGGTTTTTGCAAATGGGCTTTTGAAATTCTATGATTTTTGTAGTTCCAAACATAAGAAAAAATTATTGAATCAAGCTCTTTAAAAAAGGCTGCAGAGAGAAAAATGGGGAGATTCTGACAGAGATAAAGAAATCTGGGCAAGGAGACCATCTTAACTGAATTTATACGGTCGATCATTGACAAGGGAAGAATTTTCCAGGCTTCTATGTTTTGTTTAAGCCTGGCAATAAACTCTATAAAATTTAATTTGAAAATAAGTTTTGGGTCTTTAGGTATTGTCAGGCCAAGGTAGGTTAGGTGATCCTCCACTAATCTGAAAGGAATGGCCTTCAAGAAGCCTGGCGTTAAAGTGTTGGAAAGAGGCATAAATTCACTCTTTGCCCAGTTAATGGTGTATCCAGACATCCTACCAAAGGATGTGATCAGATCTAATAAAAGAGGAACTGATTTCTCTGAATTTTTTAGGCCAAGGAGGACGTCATCTGCATATAGGCTAATGAGCATTTCAGTACCGCCCACCCCCAAACCCACAATTTCCGGGTGAGCTCTTATTTTTAGGGCAGGTGTTCCAGCGCGACAGCAAAAAGCGCCGGCGACAGAGGGCAACCCTGCTGGACAGAACGAAATAAGGAGAATAAAGTTGACCGATCACCATTGGTCAGGATGGAGCACACTGGGCTGGCGTATATAATTTTCACCCAAGATATAAAAGAGTCACCAAACCCAAATCTGCGCAGCGATTCCAACATATATGGCCACTCGACTTGGTCGAAAGCCTTATGAGCATCGAGCGATAAAATCGCTGCTCTGTCGGTCTCTGTGTGGTTAGCATATATAGTGTTAAGGAGACGTCTTACGTTGGAAAAGGTATATCTGCCAGGGAAGAACCCTGTCTGCTCAGGGTGAATAATGGATGACAGGTGTTTGTTTAACCTAACAGCTAGCATTTTAGTTATTATTTTCCTATCGAAATTCTGGAGCGCAATAGGCCTGTTTCTTCTCTATTTTTCTTCAAAATGAGGGAAATGTTAGCCTCGTAAAGTGTTTTGGGTAGGTTTTTTCCCTTCTTTGAATCGGTCATCATTCTAAGAAGTAGTGGAGCAAGAATGTTGGAAAATCTTTTATAAAATTTGCATCCGAAGCCATCAGGTCCAGCTGCTTTGCCCGATGGAAACAACTTAATTGCAGAGATTATCTCCTCCAATGCAAAGTCAGAATTTAGATCATCCTTGGCAGCATCACTAAGCTTAGGCAATGTAAGAGAATCAAAGAAATCGGCCAGGTCAGACTGAGTAACATTGCATTTGGAGGAATACAATTCGCAATAAGAATCTCTGAAGCGATCATTTATTTCTTTAGGGTTGGTTAACAGAGTACCTGCTTTTGATTTAAGGCAATGGATCGCTCTGGAGGCCTGCACACCCCTGAGCTGTCGCGACAGGAGCTTCGCCGGTTTATCCCCAAGTTCGAAGTTCTTCTGCTTAAGTTTCAAGAGAAGATTATTAACCTGACCACCCAAAATGCAATTATATTCATACTTAAGCTTAATTATTTTATTGTAATCCTCAGAGGATTTTGAAATTCGATATCTAGCCTCGTAAATTGAAAGAGTGTTTTCAATCTCCCGTAAACGTTTTTCCCTAGCTTTTTTGGCAGACGATTCATAGGAGATAATGTCACCCCGGATAACGGCTTTTAACGTTTCCCAGAGGATCGAATCAGATACCTCACCGTTATCATTAGTTTCTATGAAATTATTTAGCTTAGTAGAAATAGTCTCCACAAATTTGCCGTCAGAAAGTGTGGAGTACCACTGCTTTCTGGTGGTACTCCACAAGAGACCCTAGAGTTTGAGGAAGATTTATTATTAACATGAACAAACTGGAATCTGTCCGATAGATAAGATTTAAACCAGCCTAATGCTTTTCCCTTTATCCCTACAGTATGCTCAAGTCTTTGTAGGAGAATATTGTGTTCAGCTGTATCAAATGCAGGACTGAGATCTAACAGGATAAGTACAAACACAAGTCCATTATCTGAGGCCATGAGAATATCATTGGTGACCTTCACCAGCGCTGTTTCAGTGCTATGAAGAGCTCTAAAGCCAGACTGAAACTCCTCAAGTAGGTCATTACTTTGTAAATGTTCACAAAGTTGATTAGCAACTACTTTCTCAAGAATTTTAGATAAGAAAAGAAGATTACATATAGGTCTGTAATTCACTAACTCATTTTGATCAAGAGATGGTTTCTTAAGTAAAGGTTTAATAACGGCTACTTTAAAAGCCTGTGGTACATATCCATTTACTAAGGATAGATTAATCATATCTAAAATAGTGCCACTGATCAAAGGGAATATCTCTTTAAACAACTTGGTTGGGATTGGGTCTAACATACAGGTAGAAGGTTTAGATGAAGCTAAAATGTTAGATAGCTCAGAAAGCTCTACTGCTTCTAAACTTTAAGACACTGTGCAGGTTCTAAAGATTCCTCCAACGCTGCCTCACTTACTGAGGACAAGGTAATCATGTTTGGGAGGATGCCAATTATTTTATTTTTAATGGAATCAATTTTATTTATGAAGAATCCCATGAAGTCATTACTGCTAAGAGCGAAGGGAATTGGATGGATCAACGGAGCTGTGACTCTGAGTAAGTTTTGCAACTGTACTGAAGAGAAATCTAGGATTATTTTTATTCTCCGTGATTAATGATGAAAGATATGCTGCTCTAACTCTGCAAAGGGTCTTTCTATACAGCAATAGACTGTCCCTCCAGATTAGGTAGGATTCCTCTTGGTGTGTAGAGCACCATTTTCATATTAATGCTGCACGAATGCTCATAGACCTATCGAAGCATGTAAGAGTTCTTTACACTACAATCAGTCACATACACATTCACACCCTGACGGTAGTGAGCTATGGGTTAGGGTAGATTAAACAGCTGTCCTGGGACAGACTGACACATCTGGCCCAGATATCACAATGAATGATGGGCCCCCTCTGGCCCAGGGCTGATTTGCCAGATGTGACCCATGTGCGGCCAGAACTGGGCCAGATGTGGACCAGCTGAAGAAACTGCAGCTGGCCCAGGGCTGGCCCACACATCGGGTCTCCTCTGACAAACCAGCCCCGGGCCAGTGGAGGCCCATCATTCATTACGGCGTCTGGGCCATATGTTATCTGCCATCTTTGGCCCAGACAATTTTTAGATTGTGTTATTAAGTGGACAATAAAATACAAAAAATGTATTACAATTGTTTTATTAATACAAAATTTGTATTTTAAGTACAACAAATGACAGTAAAAAATACCAACCAAAATTGGCATAAAAAAACTATACAAAGTGCGTCTAAAACTTGAAAGTCTCTTTAGCTGATCCCTCTCTTGTTCCTGTTGTCCCACTGTTATGGTCTGGAGCGTTTTGCAGCCATTTTGTGATTCTTGCATCCAAATCCCTGTCAGCTACAGTTGAAGTAAGATGATTGTGCTGCACAGCCACTGAAACAAAACAAAAAAACATAACTTTAATGAAATTTGTAAATTTATCCCCTTCCATTTTTTCAACCTATACCCAGAGTATTTGTTGAGCATGGCGCCTATAGTGTCAGAATAATGGCACCTTACCATTATAATTGAAGATAATTTTGTAATTGAATACAACACAGGCATTGCAAAATTTGTATTTAAATATTTTTCATAGAAAATCTTTTTCAAGCTTAGTTGATTTATTTGTTTAAATACTGGTGTTTTTTTTTTATTGCAAAGACAATCCAATAATTTCCAGCTTTGGTGTTTTTTTTCCGACATCAACTTTTTTGATTCAGTAACAAACCTCACAGTTTCTGTTTTTTTTTTTTTTTTTTTTTTTGCCAGTCTTCTCATTTTTAGATTTGCTTTACTTTTACCTTTCTTGTTTGAGGGCTGGTCTCTGTAAGGGTCACTTATTTGTATATTCAATTGGTGTTTATTTGGCAAACCATTATAGAGCTGCCAACTTAGAATGAATGAATGAACCTGCCTCCAGGTGCTGCCCCCCTGGTGCAAGAAGGTGACAGTTAAGCAATTCTAAAAAAAAAAAAAAAAAAACATCTGAAAATGAGAAGACTGGTATCAAAAAGACTACCGATAATGAGAAGATTGGTATGGAAGAAAAGAGCTGATATATACTACTAGAAAACCTGGAAAAGAGGTAGGTTGGAATCTGAATGAGTGTTTTTTCTTGTCAAATAAAGCGTACTAATGCATTTTTGTTTTAAATCATCTTCAGCTTTTATTTTTTAAGAGTGCTGTGAAATAAAATACAATAAAATAAATACTTTAAAATGTATAGTGAACCAATTTTCTGGAAATGTAGGAAAGAAATGCCCAGGTCCCTTTTTGGATAACTCCGCATGCGCAAGGCTTTCTTACCTTGCTCTTCCACTCTTCAAGGGGATTACATGAAAAAAATCTCCCGAATCCACTCTTCTTTGTATCAGACAGTTATTCATTTCTATAGAAGAAAAGGGGGCCGAGCAAGATGGCGGCATGAGTGCTCACTCAATAAGTAAGGAGTTATCAACGCTACTTTAACGCAAGAATCATTTACAGCGCTGACTCCGCTGAATATTTCAGATTCCGCGCCTAAAAAAAAAAAGGATTGAAAAAAGAAAACGTCCTGAAACCTCATCATTATGGCTGCAAGTGGTAAGCGCAAATCCATCAGCACAGAGACTACGGCAACTAAGATGTCAGCTAAAAGCCACAAACCTATGGAAGACCATGATTTCGCTGAAAATATCATGGCTTATATAGGGCTGATGATAAATGAGAGAGCGGATGGTCTACAAGCAAGTATAGATGAGCTCAAAGTTGTGGTGGACATTATCCTTGCAGAGATGTAAGAGGTGCAAGGAAAGTTGGCGGAAACCTTCACGGAAGTTGGGAATGGAAAACAAGCTGCTTGAATTCTGACGTTATGAAAGAAGATGGGATTTGTGACTTTTGGGTTTAAACGAAGGAGGAGGAGATGATGTTCCACCAACACCAGGATGCAAAGAAAAATGACCTGATGTTATCGACAGTGGACACTGGCTGGATCGCGTTATGGATACAAGTCGTCCTCGAGAAGTGATTATCCAGTTCTCCATGAGACAGTGCAGGGGTATGCTATGGAAAGCATCCAAGCGGTCATCCTTTCTGGAAGCACTTAGAATGAACTTAGAAAACTGTTGATGAAAACTGGAGCTGAAATAGCACAACAAAAAAGAAAAATAGAACCAGAAGTAATTAAAGAAATTATCTCTTTAATTGGTATTCTACGAGAAAATATATCTGAAGAACAAAAAATTTGATTAAAGCAATTACAACTGAATCTGGACAATATTTATATTTCCTAAGCTAAAGGAGCTTACATTAGATCGTGACAGAAATGGTTAGAAGAGGGAGAAAAAAAACTGCTGTTACTTTTTTAGGTTGGAAAAAAAGACACCAAATATCTATCAGCATTATAAAACTTAAATGAATAACAATATATGTGAAGACCCTGCTCAGATCTCTAATTTCTATGAAACTTTTTTTCAAGACCTTTATCAATAAAGATGCTCTGATGAAACCCTGGCGCGGATTCCGACGGGGGCGCAGGGGGCGCGCGCACCCCCCCCCCCCTTTGGAGACCAAAAGTATTTTTTAAAGAGCCCGAAATTTTAAACATCCTTCATAGAATTAAGATTAATAGCCAGTACCTGTCATTTAGAACGCACTGTGATGCCGGCGCGGCATAAATTGTCGACGCAATCACCGATACTGGCGGCGGCATTTAGTGCCCAAATATGGCCAGTAATGGCGGCCTGACGTCACATCCTGTGTTGTTTCTTAGCAGAGGCACTGCGCTTACACAGCTGTGATAAACAACAATTATTTCGGATTCCCAGAGGACTTCACCACTGAAATTTTCTAGAGCTATTGTTAAAGCAAAAATGCTCACGTGCATGGCAGTTTGATGTTGCAATACATCGTTTAAAAGTGGAAAAACATCACAAAAATAAGGAGACTGCTGCCGCAGCAGACAGATTCAACTCACATCGTTCCTTTTTGGTCTCCTTGCCTCAAACTGGTATGGCTGGATTTCGTAAAAAATTAGGTTGCTGTCAAGAAAGTCTTCTATATATTCCAAATCGCTCTCAGATGATGATGATGATAAATCCATGAAACTCCATCACTATCGCTAAATAATCACTCTCTGCCGCATCGGTCGTCGCCATCTTGGATAATAGCGCGCAGTGACGAGCCTGTTCTTCTTCTTCTTCTGTTGTGTTTTCTGGCAGTTTACATCCTGTGTGCATTACTGCCATCAGCTGGACGGAGATGTAATTTAGAAATATATTTTCCTATATATCTTTATATCTTAATGAAGCTAAATGATATCTATAAGGTAATCATGCTAATTCCACTTATGTTCATTCATTAAAATTATTATCAATTAAAAATCCTTAGATGAATAATTAGGGTAGTGTGAAAGAGTAAAGATGGCATTCTTTGGTCATTTAGCCTCACATTGTCTCGACCCCATGACCCTTGACCCTTGACCCCATGACCCTTAGGTGCGCACCCCCCTTTGAAAAATCCTGGATCCGCCCCTGAAACCGTCACACAATTTATCAACTCTTTGAAGAACACACAACAAATTATTGAAAATAGTAAAGAACAATGTGATTCCTTCGTTTCATTTCAAAGTTTATTTGGTATGGCCAGACACACATCGACATAGACAAACTGAACAAAACAGCTATTTAAAAAATTAAATACGTAAAAAAATAACTAAATAATGAAACAACAAAATGATCGGTGTATCCTCTACCATTACTTCTTAATATCAAAGGAATTGGTTCCCGTTTTAAATATCCACCAGCCCGGACAAATAGATACAAACATTCCTTTCTTCCCTCTGCTGTCCAGCTGCTAAACTCTACCAGGAAAAGCAGATGGTCACACGTTGCATACATATAAGCCTTCGCTTTATTCATTCTCTGCGCTGCACATATTTATATATATTTACTCACCTTTTATATTTTATGTGTTTCTTGTGTTTTTATGTGTGAAGTGTGAATGTTTATTACTACTGCAAAAAATTGCCCATATTGGGGCAAATAAAGTTACTACTACTACTACTACTACTACTACTACTACTACTACTACTAGTGGCTAATGTCACAAATAATAACATGACACACCGTTACAGGAGATCCTTTCTGCCTACTGACATCGACATGTACAACAACTTGTTAAAGAAGCCCCTGTAAAATGAGTTACAATGCTTGATTTTCCTTTGGGAATAAAGTATTTTTGAATTGAATTTGAATAAAATTAATTAATGCGATTATACCTCCGGGAGGCTAGGGGTCGCTGTAGTGATCGGTTGCAAAAATCGGCTAATCTAAAGTTATACTAAACACCTTTAAATCAACATTAATATTCCATATTATTGCAGCAATAACGCTCAGCACTATCAAACGATGGTAACGATGGTGGAGCGAAACAAAACAAACCTTCGGCGCCTCTGTGTGAGTTCAGTTAACTTTGGGCATCCAAGGGAAAGCAGTTCTCTAAGGAAACTTTGGTAATTGCGGCTCTGCGGCTAGCCGACACGCGGTCGTTGGAGCAGGCCCTGGGTCGTAGTCGAGTCCCTGCCTTGCAATTTCAGTCCAGATTTTGCTCTCAGCTTGGAAAAGGGGTCCTCTGCTGGCTCCTCCGCCTTCGTCTGGAGTCCGTTTCCTGCAACAGCTGAGGAAGCGAAGCAAAGCTGGTTCGGCATAGGGATTCTTTCACTTCGGCGTCTAGCAGAAGTTAAGACTGCATACTTAACTCTGATTCAGCCAGTAGTTCTCCGATGCCAGTCAATTTCTCCGCTCCGCAGAGGACAACAAGAATTCCCCCCTTTGTCACTCCATTAAAGCAACGTGAAATGAGTTTCACATAAAGCACATTTTACCCTGCTTGTGAGTCTTTGAGCCCAATGAGAGTCCCCAGGCAAGAATGAAAAAAAATAGTGAGGTGGAGCCTGGCTCCATAGCAGGGCACCCTGCTGAGAGAAGCTGTCTCTGTGTGGATGTGTGAAATGCTTACAACCCATTTTGATTTCTCCTCATGTTACATGTTATTCCTAATTCAATCAGAATTTTGCCCATGGCTTGATGGCACAATAACCCTCAATTTACAAAATAAAAACATTTTCACAGAACTGTTTGCTTCTAAATAAAACTTTAGAAATTTAAGTCATGACAACCCAATTGCTAAAAATGTTGAATGCATTAACACATTTATTGTGGTCTGGACAAATACAGTTTCAATTACCCTTCACCCCCATGAAGATCATTTATTGTTGCAGAACTACATACTTTATTCTTTCATATAATATCAGCAAAATGAAACAGAAGTCAGAAGTTCCACAGAATTTGCCTTGGCCTTGTTTGACTTCTCTTTCACTAGTCTAGAGGATGATCATCAGAAAAAGATTCAAATAGAGCTCAAGCAGGGACGGATTAAGGGTAGTCTGGGCCAGTGGGCAAAGAATTCACCCAACCACCCCCCCCCCCCCAGAAAGAAAAAAGAATGTTTACAAACCATGCTATTGTGGATTGTGAATAAATTGAAGCAGTTTGTCGCTTTACATCTTTCCGGACAATTATAGCTAGCCTGGTTGTGGCACATTAAGCCACTCGTGTCGCAACGGAGTAGCCAGAGTTCAATGAAACCTAGCAGAAATACTAGGTGCAGCTATATGCACACGATCTCAATCGATGTAAATTCAAAAATGCAGAGAATTAAATTGTTGAAACTAAGCGCGATCAGAAACACTGTCAATATGTTCAATGAAATTAACAACTTGCTAAGGTTTAGACGTGGGGTGTTAGCTGAAGTGCACCGTGTAGCCTAAAATGTTGTTGGAAGGTGGGCGTGCGTTAGCTTGTCAGAGAGACAAGTTGTAAAAAGTGTGCCTTAGCTTGTCAGAGAGACAAGTTATGAAAGCTATGAAGCTATGAAATCTAACCTAAGATATAACGACACACACTACCGGACACAGTCAAAATCATATTTCTAGAGACTTTATTGCTAACTAGTAAACCATATTGTCCTACCTGAAATCATCGAGGCTGCATTAAATCTTGCTATTAGCTGTATGATCCATTTGTCTTCTTGCCACCCATACTATACTTACTATGTTTAAATCCTCGACTGTTATTGTACGTTCATTACATTTTCTATTCACTGTTTTCTGCCATCTACACTTGGCAAGGCAAGGAAGCATGCTGTAACAGATTAAAACAAAAAAAAACGAATATGCTACCCGTCACGCTTTTGCGCCTGTGATCAAATAGAACGCATCGCGTGACAGCCTGCATGTGTCACGTTTTAAAGGAGGGGAGAGTTTTGATACATTTGGAAAATTCTAATTTGCCATGAACCTATAAATGGAGTTCCGATTAGATTTATTGTCAAGACGTTTAAAAAGGGAAATGATAAACAACCTGTCAATTAACCCTAACCCAGGCGTCAATAATCCATTTTATATAACTTTTTTTCTACTCTTCCTTCTTACGAAGTCATTCACTAATTCATCAAAATTAACCTGTCTAATCAGGTCTGATTCAATAGCCAGAAGTGGCAGGGAGTTCAAGCGGTTTTGGCACATCCTAATCCTGAGTTCATTCTTAATACGACTCAGTTTGGAATGAACGCTCCCCTTCACACTTTGTAATAGGCACGGTCAAAAAAAGTTTAAGTGCTATGTAGACATTCAGAAAGGTTGACTGTAAATCCAAATGAATCATGGTTTTGAGCATTTTACTTAGACATTTTTCTTTTTCTGATATGAATGATTTGTATTGTATCAGTTCATCTGCCAGGCTCATGTTCAAATCTGAAGGGTATGCTGCAGCGAGTGAGTTAGCCTTTAAAGAGAGCTCGCTATTGGACATATTGTCAGGCATGAAAAGAACAACAAAGAGCTTGGTTAAGTGTGTATGCATTCAAACAGTAATCAAGACAGGACACGAGTTTGTCAATGACAACATTGAAAGTTTCGATCCGAAACTTATCCTTTCCTTTAAATGTTACACCTGGCTCTGCACTATCATCAGACATAATTTTGCGCTTCTTTGTGCGCTGGAGGTCATGCCTGTACTCTTGGGAGACAGCAGTGGTGACATGTAAAGCTGCCCCTTCAAACACCTCAAAATTATCTCTTTGTGCTACCACAAAGTCTCGTAAAGACAAGAGAAGTTGTGTAGCTGTACAAATGTCAATATCATGCTTCTGCACCTGCAGGCTGGTGGCATGAAAACACTGAAGTACTGTGTCCCAGAAGTGTGCCATGAAGGCCATCTCCAGTGTGTCCATTTCGTCACAGAGAGTAGAAGCTTCACTTCGAGTTTCACATTTCTCCTCCATGTCTATAGACACTGACTAGCAGGGCCAGCTGTGGAGCCCGCTAAAAGCACCCTAAGGGCCTGTGGTTAGTCAGAGGGCCCTGGTAGGAAGTACCCCCCACCCCAACCCTCAAAGGGCTCTTGGTAGCCAAATGTCAGAGGGCCCCACTCCCTCCCTGTTTTCATCAGACGCTCAATGAAATAACAATGTATTGTATCGTATATGTTGAGACAGTTTTGGTCTCGGGGCCCCCCCTGGGGCCCCTGGCCCCAGAGGGCCCCTGGGCGCCAGCCCTGCTGGCCCAGTCCGTAATCCATCCTTGAGCTCAAGATGTGAAATAGAAAAATGGGTAGAGACTAAATAAAAGCAAAATATCAGAAATGGGCAGATATTACACAGAGAAATAGATTAAAATAAACATTGGCTTTTTTACCATTGGTCACTCTACAATGTTTAAATGTTTCAATATGGGGCTAGACACCTGCCACAAAAACTGCAGAAGATTTGACAACAGAGTACAAAACAACAGTGTGTTGTATTTGCCAAGCTCTGTTTCTAACTGTTGAGAAGGAAAATCGAGAAACTTTTTTTTTTTTGTTCACAAAGTCATTATGCTCACATAACCGACAATTGAGACATAAGCTTTCTAATGATATTCCACAGGACCAGATGACTTTTTTTTATTGTTGCTGCCACCAGTTGATCCGGGTTTGTATCCTGAAGCATGAACAGCTGTTCACTCTCAGCTCTACATCTGGTGAATTGCAACCAGACTGTGTGATGATTCCTCTCAGACGTTCGATTTCACTCCATATCAGACTTCATAGATAGATTTTGTCAGCATTCAAAACCCCAGTTTTATTCATGCTTTCACATACGTGACATACTATGCATAGCAACCTTTGAAATAAAAAAAGAAAAGCCCATAAACCAACTTAAATCTTAAATAAATGTCTTCACATCATTTTATGAGGGTTTTCTACCATCGCATTCCTCTCCCCGATGATTACCAGGGTTGTGTGCAGCCTACCACAGATTATTGTTAAAAGGTGTAAGGCAATCACTTTAATTGCTCAGTTTGAAATCCTCCATTGTGTCAGATAAAAACATGTATTTGTCTTAATAAATCTGTGACCAATATTAAAGTGCACAATTCATCAATCAATGTTATAAAACAGTATTAATGACTCTGTTCTGAAAATGAGGAAGTTCTGTGAATGCCTTGACAGTCACAGGATGTGGGTGGGTGAGTGGGGGGGGAGGGGGGCAATGTATTGTTCTGACTTAATGTTTTGTGCCACTAAAAACGAACATGTCTTTTTGTTTTGTACTGAAGCCCTCCATTCGTCTTGTCTATATCCTGAATATTAAACAGCTTTAACAAATAGTATTACAGATCAGCTTGATAAACTGGGCAATCCCTCTTTACAAAATGCATTTTGTATTTTGAGGTAGTACAGAGACATACATGTCTGGTTGTTGCTTTTTTAAGTTCTTCAAGTTGTTGTTTTTTGGCAGTTCATTTCATGTTATCATTGTTCCAACACTACAAATAAAATATCTTTCCTAATGACATGTATCTACTTATTATTCCTTATGTGATAGCACAGATAGTCTGCTTGAGGCCAGGTTATGAACATCTATTTAACAAAGAATAAGCTCTTAGATAAAACTGAGGATAGCTGTAACTTTTCCAAATAAGAAATTAAATCAACATCTTATTGTGTTCTTTTTAATGTTTTTTTGTCTTTCTGTAGACTCATCATGAATTTCGTCCTGGAAACAATCCAAGTCATCTTTCTTTCTCTATGGTACAACATAGAATCTTTCATTCACCTCTTGGTCCCGCGGAAGAAAAAGAATATAACTGGGGAAGTGGTTCTGATCACAGGGGCTGGCAGTGGAATTGGTCGCCTAATGACTAAGGAGTTTGCGACTCGTGGTACTGTGCTGGTTCTGTGGGACATTAATGAAGAGGGATTAAAAGAAACCACAAAGCTGGCCAAAAGTGTTGGAGCCAGTAGAGCCTACTATTTTGTCTGTGACTGCAGCAACAAGAACGAGGTTTATAGAGTGGCTGATCAGGTAAGGTTATTTTAGTTCTTAAATGTTTAAGTGCAATGTTTTTGGAAATGGGATGGATTTGCTGTAATTGCCACAAAGAATAGCTACTGTCTTAAATGTTTTTCACTAATCTCTTTCACAGTGCAGTAGAATGGCGGATTTCAGATAGTTTGCAAATGTCTAATCCAACTTCCCAGATTAATAAGCAGTAGCAGTTACTGGTTGTTTGCTGATTTCTTTGTGTTGACACACCTGTATGCTTCAGTCTGGCAAACTGCCAAAACCATTAAATTAAATTAAATCTTAGTTATATAGCACTAATTCACAACAAGTCATCTCAAGGCACTTTACAAAGTGAAATCATACAGAAAGATTGGTCAGAAAGTTTCCTATCTAAGGAAACCCAACAGATTGCATCAAATTGACAAGCAGCATTCACTCCTCCAGAAAAAGCGCAGAGCCACAGTAAACAGTCGTCATTGTCCATGGACTTGCAGCAATCCCTCATACTGAGCATGCATGAAGCGACAGTGGAGAGGAAAACTGCCCTTTAAAGGGAAGAAAAACCTCCAGCAGAACCAGGCTCATCCGCCTTGACCGACTGGTGGTTAGAAAAGACAGAGCAGAGACACAAAAAGGCACAGAAGCACACATTTATCCAGAAATCCTTTCTACGTTATATTTTAATGGCAGATGATCAGCCCCTCCTGGATGGTGTCACAGCTGCCACAACGGCAGACCAGGTGTACCTACGATAAAGAGAAAGACGACAGAGAACAAAAAGTTCAAATAACAACAAAGTGCAAAATTGGGGAACAATAGGAAACTCAGCAAAATAAGAAAAATAGATATTGATGTCCTCAAGCAGCCTAAGCATATAGCAGCATAACTAAAAAGATAACTCAGGATAACCTAAGTGACTCTAACTATAAGCTTTGTCAAAAAGGAAAGTTTTAAGCCTGGTCTTAAAAGTAGACAGGCTGTCTGCCTCATTGACCAAAAATGGGAGTTGGTTCAACAGGAGAGGATCCTGATAACTAAAGGATCTGCCTCCCATTCTACCTTTAGAGACTGTAGGAACCACCAGCAGACCTGCAGTCTTAGAATGAAGTGCTCTGTTAGGAACATACGGGGTAATCAGATCTCTAATATGATAGAGCTTGATTTTTAAACTCTATCATAAAGAGTTAAAAGGTATTTTAAACTGTCCTTCTCCATATAAAGCAATTTAACAGGAAGCCGATGAAGGGGCTGTTGCTGTTATAAAGTGGTCACAAATTTGCTGATAATCAGCCAATTAGAATGTTTGATTAGCAGCGCCTGACTGCTGCTTGAATCATGTCAATGTGGGGCTTTACTGTTTTCTTTTTACCTGTAAGTTTTCAATGTTAATAGTGGAATTTTTCTTGATATGCTTATTTTCTCCATGCAGGTTAAGAGAGAAGTGGGTGATGTTAGCATCTTGGTGAACAATGCTGGGATTGTTACGGGAAAGAAATTCATGGATGCTCCAGATTCTCTGATTGAGAAGACCATGGAGGTCAACACTATGGCTCACTTCTGGGTCAGTCAAAATGCTAATCTGTGGCATTATTAAAGACACCGATATACTGTGAGACAAAAAATGACAAAAAAAGTGGAAAACATTAGGGGTGTCACAAAATTGATGTCAGGGCAGTTTATATAGTGTCAGTATACAACAGAACTCGTTTCATGGGACTTTTTAAATGTCTTCCATTCATATACAATTGTGGATTTGAACCCAGTTCATTTCTTATCAATACAATTTATAGTAACACATAACAATCTTATAGGGATCACTATGCTGGTAATGATGATAGGACATGGCTGACAATAGATGGACTTTAGGCAATCAAGTTGATAAAAATAAAAATAAATCCAATATTTGAAATTCATATGTCTTTATGAGCAGTTCCCCTTTTCCTTTTTTTGGTTAGGGACCATGGGCTCAGACTACAAGTTGTAGAGGTTCCCCGTTCCATGTGTATTAGTACCAGATTTGACCCCTCTTGCCTTAATAACTGGCCTAATTCTTCATGGCACAGGTTCAATAAGGCATTGGAAGCATTCCTCAGAGCTGTTGGTCCAAGTTGACTGCACAGCATCACTGAGTTGTTGCAGATTTGTTAGCTGCACATCCATGATCATGATGATAATCTCCTGTTCCACCACTTCTCAGAGGTGTTTTACTGGATTGAGAGCTGGTGACTGTGGAGACCACGAGATTTACAGTGAATTATAAGAAACTAGTGTGATGATTTCCACATTATCCTGATGAAAGTAGCCATCAGAAGATGAGAACACTGTGGTCATAAAGGGATAGAAATATTCTACAACAATAATACTCTGGACCGTCTGTCTTCCCAGTTCTAATGCTCAATTTGAACTTCCGCCTTTTAGATGCCTAAATTCCTCGATTTGCTAAATTTCTGTCGTATGATTGTTTTAATTTGTTTTGTTATCAAGTAATTGAACAGGTGCACCTCTTGATGATGCCAGGGAGTGTATGTTTGTCTGGCCTGACAGTAACACTTTCACCATATAAATGAAAGCACAACATGAGGGAAAGGACCTTATCTGTAACTATAAAGTTACAGATACATGAAAACTAAAAGTGTGCATGCACAGCAAGAGGAAACTAACAAGGAATGAGCATGCAAATTGGTATTAAGGGAGCATGTCACAATGATTGGTATGTGAGACAACCAATAGATAAGATGATCCCCCTGGAAGTTGAAGCCGAAAGATTGTCCACCAGTGGCGGCTGGCCCATAGGGGGCGCTCGGGCACTGCCCTCCCTAGATGTGGAGGGGAAAAGTCAAAATATATATAGATTTTAAAAGTATTATTAATGTCAAATTTTACTTAATAGTACGTGGCTACATATAATAAGAATTATTAAAACACTTCTACTAATTGGCTCTACCAATTGACTCTCATTTAACAGTGCATTTCCACCAACAGGATGTATCATTTCTCTTCTTCTACACTTTTGGGGCTAACACTTAAGGCGCCCCACATGTGTAGCGAAATAACCAATTGTATACTGTTACTAGGGAAAATTTATAAATATTTGGCCAATTAGCATCGCCAAAATGAATGGCTTTGGGGCTTCTGGAATCTTTGCCCCTGCTACACAGTTATAGGTGTATAGACCAGTTCACGCGTGATGTCACGAGCTACATCCGGGTCACGGTGGTAGACAAAAACAGTATTGTTTTTGTTTACCACCGTGACAAAACGGGTGAATTAGAGCGTACTTTTAGTTAGTTTATTTTTGGAATCTAAACAATGCCTACGACTTGTTGTGCCCCGGGTTGCACACATAGGCATTCCAAATCGTAGGATGTATGTTTCTTTCGTTTACCGAAGAACGAAGAAAGAAATGGATAATTTCAATGAAAAGAATGCAGGCAGACAATCCCAATCGACTGTGGGAGCCATCATACCACAACAGAATTTGCAGTTTACACTTCATCTCCGGTAAATACAACTTAATTTTGCATTAGTCATTGTTCTACTTAAATCATTATATAAATAAAAAATTAGGATATATATTTAAGTCAAGACGTAAACGTTCGTTTCGTAATAATATACGTACATGTACAATGTATGTAATCCCTCTGGCATGAGTCTGTGAAAAGGATTAATAAAACAAAAACGCCACATAATCCTTTGTGAACAATGTTTTTCTATTAATTAAACGCTTATTGTGGAATCGTATTAATTTTCTGACTTTTAATTTAAATGCATGTACTGGGTTAGGCAGGGAAATCTATTGGCCAGCCCCACCAAGATTTTTTTTCACCAGCTGCCACTGTTGTCCACTATACTTAAGATATATGCCAATAAATTGAATTGTTTTGATTTTATTCTTTTACACTATTTGTTTCTGTTTAAATACTGCCCATGCAAAAGGTTATGTTTTGTATTTTAATTTCTAGTCAGATATACTATGTAATCATTTAGTTGGTTCAAGACTCAAAACCCATCTGTTCCGGCTCGATTATTTGTAAATACATTGCTCTTGTCCCTCCCCATAACTGTTTTTATGTTCCTGTATTTGTATTTTTGTATTTTCATTTTTTTTTTCTGTAAAGTGACCTTGAGTGTCCAGAAAGGCGCTGTTAAATAAAATGTATTATTATTATTATTATTATTATTATTATTGTTAGTGCCAACACAAACCCAAAAATTACTTCTCTTGACAAATGGATGCATTCTTTCCTCCCACTTTTAGACTATTTTTTTTCCAACTAAAATTTAATTTGTGAAAAAGGTTAAAGGGTAAATAAGTTCTCAGGTGTCAGTCTCAAATTATTTTTGTCTGTAAAGTCATTCTTAGAGCAAGTATGAGGGTTTTGAACTCGAAGCAAGAAGCCCTGTGTAAGGCTACGTTTGCACTGCAGGCAAATCCAATCTTTTTGCCCATATGCGATCTGTCTTTTTCACGACAATGTGAATGTTCCAATTCCGATCTTTTCACCCCCCAAAACATCCAATTTGTGTCACTTCCATATATGGTACTAATCCGGATACGTATCAGATTTTTTTTAAAAGTGTCCGCTATCTGAACGGTCATGTCGCATTTTATCTGTCTTTCACATCACTCTCATGTCTCATTACACTCGCTCACTGAAGATGGCGGCGCAGGTTACTGCAGTGGTTGAGACGCTTCCGTACATTTAGTTTGTTTTTGTATTTTTACTCGTGTTATCACCACTCCAAGCTCTAATAATATACAGGAGAGAGGAGCTATTGGAACTGCAACCCAATCCTGGAGTACACAAACCATACCGACCATCGAATCCGTACTTTATAAACCCTGACCTACAATGGACAACAGAAGCTCTACTCTATCCGCTTTCGAGACCCAGGAAACAGGGTAAGCATAGAAGGAGACAGCGAGGCTCACTCTGGCCAACGTAAGATCCCCCGCCAACAAACTTGACGAGATCCAGTTAAGAATAGCTGCGCGTAAGATAGACAGCTGCGTTGTGATTTTGACAGAATCGTGATTAGACGGCAGCGTCCCTGACGAAGATGTAGGATTGGAGGAGCCCACGCTGTTCAGGGCTGATCGAACGGCATTTGAGGAAAGAAAAGAAGAGGACTGGCAATTTACATCCACAACTCCTGGTGCACTTCGGCAAAAGTCACCTTAACCTTCTGCTCACCTGACCTGGAATACCTTGCAATTAAGTGCAGACCATTTAACTGACTGGAGAGGTCAGCTCTGTGATAATCATTGCTATATACATCCAACCGAAAGCTATCACTTAGCTAGCTCTGAAAGAACTTTACTGTTTTGTTACCGGCCAAGTGAATAGTAATCCAGAAGCCGCTCTGATTATTGCTGGGGACTTTAACCATGTTAATTTGAAGGCTGTGCTCCCCAAGTTCCATAAATTAATTAAGTTCCCAACCAGAGACAATAATACATTAGATCAAGTTTACTGTCACATCCTAGGAGAGTACAAAGCTTCTGCAACTCCGCACATTGGTTCATCAGTTCACATCTCTGTACAGCTGATCCCTGCCTACAAGCCACTAATCTGCACAACCAGACCAGTGATAAAAAAATGTTGGGGTTTGGACAGAAGAGGCCTGCTCAGCTCTACAAGACTGTTTTGCAAACACTGACTGGTACGAGGGCACTGACTTAGAAAGCTACACATCATCTGTGCTTTCTTATATCCACTTCTGCACTGATGCTGTCCCACCCATAAAGACAATCAGAGTGTTTCCTAACCAGAAACCATGGGTGGACAGCTCGGTGCGGTCCCTGCTGTAGGCCTGGAATGAAGAGTTCAGATCTGCAGACAAACTGGCCTACGGCATGTCTAGAAGTGAACTTAAAAAATGCATCCAGAAGGCCAAGCAAAGGTACAAGCAGCGCAGCGAGGACCACTTCAGCAGCAACAACCCACATGTGGAGAAGCATCAGAAACATCATGGACTACACGCGCAGCGACCAGCAGCTGAGCAATGATCCAGCTCTCCCTGACACCTTAAATAGCTTCTTCACACGCTTTGACTCTCCAAGCAGTATTTTGAGAGGATCCTCCTAAAGTACATCAAGGATGCCATCCTGGCGTGGACAGCCTGCGGTTTGCCTACAGGGAGAGTTGCTCCTCAGAGGACGCTGTCTCGTTAGCACTGCACTCAGCTCTGACTCGTCTGCAGCATCCCAACACCTATGGTAGGATCCTCTTCATAGACTTCAGCTTTGCATTCAACACTGTGCTCCCAGACATTATCCACACTTCTCTGCTCCTCATCAACAGGCTCCAGGTGGTGAGGATAGGGAAACGCACATCTGCTCCACTAATCCTCAACACAGGAACGCCGCTGGGTTGTGTTCTCAGCCCTGTTCTC
This sequence comes from Fundulus heteroclitus, assembly GCF_011125445.2. Classification (NCBI taxonomy): domain Eukaryota; kingdom Metazoa; phylum Chordata; class Actinopteri; order Cyprinodontiformes; family Fundulidae; genus Fundulus; species Fundulus heteroclitus. The sequence goes on along the minus strand of NC_046366.1, from coordinate 1,423,697 downwards.
TTCAGCCTTTTCACCCAGAACTGTTCTGCTGTCCACCCCACAAACACAGTGGTGATGTCTGTGGACGACAAAACTGTAGTGGGTCTCATCTCCAACAATGTAGAGTCCCACTACAGGGATGAGGTCAGCAATTGCACAAAGTGGTGCCCCAAGAACAACCTGATCCTGAAAATCAGTAAGACCAAAGAGGTAATAATAGATTACAGGAGGTCCAGGAGGAATGAACACGCTCCTCTCTACATACAGGGGGAGGTGGTGAAGCACATGGACAGCATTAGATTCCTGGGCATTCGCATCTCATCCGACCTCTCCTGGACTGTGAACACCTTGCACCTGGTGAGGAAGGCCCAACAACGGCTCTTCTTCCTCAGGAAACTGAAGAGGACTGGACTTTCCACTAAACTGCTAAGGAACTTATATAGAGCTACCATAGAGAGTATTTTATGTATCAGCATAACTGTATAGTATGGGAGCTGCACAGTCCAGGAGAGGCAGGACTCACGGCTGGTGAGAACAGCAAAAGGGATTGTAGGATACCGTCTGTAGGATCTAGACTCAATTTATGCAGAACGAGTCCAGAGAAGGGCCAGGCGCATCTCCACTGATCCCACCCATCCAGGCTATACACTGTTTGCTCCTCTCCCATCAGGTAAATGCTTCAGAAGCCTCAAAGCCAAAACAAATATGAAACTTAGAAAAAGATTCTTCTCAAGAGCTGGGAGGGCAGTTAACCCCTGATGGGAGACTGCAGTCCAACACTTTGAAATCACAACGTCATATGTTACAATCACCATAATGTTATTGCCTACTTGCACGCTATAGTCTCGGTATCTAAATGCACATTTCTGTAAACGAAGCCTCAAATCATCACTGTACAATACGCACCTTACTACCTCATTATCTGTTGTCTTGTGACTCTCCTGAACGCTACAAAAAAAAAAAAAAAACCTGCAACCATTGTTCATTGCCTATTTGTTTGTCTGTTTGCGTGTAATGTGAACCGGTGTAGCCAAAGAGAAATTTTACCGTGGTGACAATAAAATCACTCTTGACTTTTGACATATCCACACACAGTAGTAGCAGTTAGTGCTCCATAAAAGACCATTGTTAATAGCTGTTCTGTTTTCCTTTTACCTTATTTAGACCCACTATGATTTGGTCTTAATATTGTTGGCTCCCATTGCTCAACAACTTGCTAAATTATTAGCAAGGAGAGATGCTGGCCGGTATCCAAGGTTTTTTCTTTTCTATTTTCTTTTTTTTAACAAAACTTTTCACTTCTAGAAAACAATTACATTCACCATTACTTCTGTAAACAGCGCGCTGCTTTGTGACGTCTCATTCTGTTGTCTGTGCATGCAGGTCACTTTGTGGTCTTGAACCGTACAGGCAGAAATCTGATGATCTAATTGTAGTACAAAAAATTCAGATTTCTGCAAAAAAAAAAAAAAACGGAATTTAAGCTGCAATGTGAACGTAGCCAATGAGATGCATCTAACAGATGCATTAACAGTGCCCCTCTGTGCCAGTATGGCTATGTAATATGGTTTGCATTCCTTGAACAAGCACAGCAGTCAGAATTTTTTTTATGTCATATATCCTGTTTGTTCATTTCACCTAACGTAAGCCATGTGTTGAAATTTTATTGTTGTTAATTTTTTTGCTTTGTCATTTGTGAATTTCATCCTCTTCTGGTATTGGAATTTTCTAACAGTTTGTGTATATTTTGTTTTATGTTTTACTATCCTTCTTCTGTTTAGACCTACAAGGCCTTCTTACCTGCCATGATCGCCAATAACCATGGGCATCTGGTCAGCATTGCCAGCTCTGCTGGACTCATTGGAGTAAATGGATTAGCAGGTATGTCTCCTTTTAGTCATAACGGTGATGTGACTAAGCAGGGCTGATCTTACGATCTGACTGTCTAGGGTGCTCAGGATCCATTGAGCAATTGCTCGTTGCTCTTTGTCACAGCCATGGGAACACCATGTTAATTCAATTCAGTTTATATATAGCCCTAAATCACAACATTGGCACTATTTAAACAATGAATAATAAACAAATACATGTCCTCCCTTCTTCTGGCCCAACATTCACATACCTTTATATTTTTAAAAACTGTAAAAAAGCCAGGGAGGTCAATGAATAGATATATTAAATAGAAAACAATTAAAGCCAAAGAGAAGAGAACAACCAAATTGTCATTTAGGTAGACTACATTTGTGGATCAAGCTTTTCTTTCCCCTATGATTTAGTTCAACATACATGAAGTATCTCACTTAGGACTTTCCTGGTTAGGATATAATAAGAACATTTTGTCCCCAATAGTCATTTTGAAATAGGCATTGATCGATACCAAGTAACAGTGCAATACCTCGTTAAAATCAATAAACTGAAGGACAAAGGCCTAAAGGTGACCTTTTTATGAAAAATTTAGTTTTTACAAGGTTTTGTCCTATCAGTTGGGTTTCTACTGCTTTTAGCAGGGGTTCGGCGGGGTCTTACAAAGCCTTAAATTTGAAAATCAAACTTTAAGGCCTTAGAAAGTCTTAAGATCTTAAAAACTCATAGAATTATGAGTCTATTTTTTTAATAGGTCTTAAATATCTTACGTTCATTTAACGCTACCTCAAATGCACAATGAAATGCTCCCCTGACTCTGAATTGTGCTTTATTTAATGTATTTACAGCTAAAAACATACAGTCAATCAGCTTTGGTGTTATTGGTTAGTCCGTATCACTCCACTTGATGGTCCATGTGCATCAAGTGGAGTGTTTTATGACTGCAATTCTTCTGGAAGTTTCTGTATGTTGGGACATAGACCTGTCTTAAACTTAATTTGTAATGGTCTTAAAAAGTCTTAATTTTGAGTTATTGATTCCTGCAGAAACCCTGTTTTAGAAACAGCCCAAGTGCTAAAAAAGCATCTAGCTGAATTTTGACAGTAAGTAAATCTTTTGTTGGAGTCTGAAAAACACACTGTGTGAAAAAACGGCCGATTATTATGTCACAATCGGAGGCCACTGCCCCTTACCCAAGCCGAGCTCAGCCCCTCTCCTAGGAACACAAGCAAAGTAAAACTGTAGCATGGCAAAATTGAACTCATTACTTTTATATTACATCCTATATTGTAGTTATAATTATCATTGGAATAAATCACTTATACAACCTAATACTGGCATTAATACATACGAAAGAATTTGCATATAATTCCCTTACACTTACCTACAGATGAAAAGACAGAAAACAGTTAGCATAATGCAAATTTGCATTGAAAATTCAAAAGGGATGCTGTGCTATTAGCTTCTTATTTTTTCTTAAATTCTTCTGACCTAAAACAATCAAAATGCCTCCTAGAAGTATATTACACAAGCCAACACTTTATAAAAACATAACACATGAGTTTTTTAAGCTGTTGAGAAGATATAACAGGATAGTTTTACACTGCAAAACATGCTAGAATTGTACATTCTAGAATTGTTAATTCTAGAATTGTGCTGCTCAAGATTGCTGCATGTTAGAGTAGCTGTTGTTTTTCCAAAAAAAAAAAATAAATAAAACAACTATTCTGAAGCTGAAGACGTTTCTCTTCCTATCTAGGAAGCTTTCTCAAGAGCTTCGATTTGCATGTAGAAGCTCTAACGAGGCCTCGCCAGCAGCTCTATAAAGCTTTGGACTCCACACTACTCCAGACATTTTGAATTGAGAAAGCTTCCTGGATGGGAAGCAAAGGGTCTTCAGCTTCAGAATAAAAGTCCAATTGTTTTATTTTTTAACCTTTTTTAGGATTGATCATGACCTGGATGACTGAGAATCTTCACCAACACTCAGTTCAGTTCCTCCTTTTTGTAGATCAAAAGTTGCTTTTTTTTTAATCTTTTTTTCTCAACTGATGTTGGATACTGTGCTACTTGAAGGATTTTTGTGTGTGCTTTCCTTGTTTTTAATTTCTGGGATTTTAATTTATTAAGATGCATAACCATAGCAACCAGTTGGTTTGGTACAACCGGGAGCAGCTGATTAACATCTCAAAAGCTGAATTAATACAGCAACTATGTCCTCATATCCCAGATGAGCTAAAAGGGAAGTGCAGAGCAGGAGCAAGCAGCAGAGAGAGAAGGAGGAAATTTAAGCCATCTCTTCCATCGAACACAAATTTGAGGAACTCCAAGCCTTAACAAGGACCCAGCCAGAATATCAGGAATGCAGAATTATGGGTTTCCCTAAAACATGGCTGTAGGATAATATCCCTGAATCCAGCCTCTCTCCATCAGGCTTTCTGACCATACTAGCAGATAGAGACGTAAAGAAAAGCAGCAAGAGAAAAGGTGGTGCTTGTGAACAACAGACGGTGTCATCCAGGACATGTTACTCTGAAGTTTCATCTCTGCAGGCCAAATATAGAAGTGTTAGCAGTGAGTTTTTATCCATATTATTTATCCAGAGAGTTAACCAATGTTATTTTGACAACAGTCTCTGTTCCACCATCAGCTGTTGCAGACACAGCATGTGATGTTATCAGCTCAGTTTTGGATAAGTTACAGGCACAACATCCAAATGCTTTTCTAGCAATATCAGGTGATTTAATCATGACTCATGACTCTGTGCCATACGTTGAACCTTTCAACAGTTTGTCACCTGCTGTACTAGATTAAACAAAACTCTGGATTTGTTTTAATCAAATCTCAAGGAAATGTCAGGGATATTTCTAAAGCAAGACTTCCTCAGGACAAATCAGAGCACAATTTTGTTTATTTCTGCTCAGAATATAAGCCTCTTTTTCAGAGGCAACCTGTAGTAAAGGCAACTATGAGAATATGGTCACAGAAAGCTGAAGAAGTTCTCAAGGGTTGTTTTAAGGCAACAACATGGGAGGCACTGTGCTAGCCACAAGGAGAGGACATCAATGCTATGCCTGAGTGCGTGACTGACTATATAAACTTCTGTGTGGCTCACACCATCCCCACCAGAACAATGAGATGCTTCCTTAACAACAAACCCTGGATCACCAGTGACCTGAACGAACTGCTGAATGAGGATGAAAGTATACAAAAGAAAAGAGAAAGCAAGGAGGTGTACAGAAAGAAGATGGGGAGCAAGCTCCAGCAGAAGATTATAAGAAATGTGTGGTTAAGGTATGAAGACGATCACAGGCTTCAAACAGAAGGAGGATCGAACAGATGGAAATATGAACAAAGCCACATTCTTCAACAGGTTCAGTTCGAGAACAAGCTTGGGATCCTCCTCTCCTGCGTACAACCAAACAGTCATCACACCCTCTTTGGACCCAAAGCTTCCCTGTCACATCTCAGATATTTTTCACTCTTTACGACCATCTCATTTGAAAACATGCTTTAAATATATTTGGGTGTGAATAAATATGAAAGAATTGAAGGGGGGGGGGGGAAATCACGTGTAATAAATACTCATGGAGAAAATAGTTAAAAAAACGGATGACTGGAAATTAGTGGTTTAAATAAACAACATGCAATAAATGTAATAAAGAAATTAAACATGACAGTTAAATATTGAAACAGAAATACATATTTGTAGCTGATTAATTGATCAGTTATTGAATAAATGTTTTCTTTTTATTATTTTGGATAATTTAAAGAAACATAATTGTATATTTTAGCTACTTTTTTTTCGCTATACAAATCGCTATACTCTTGTATAGCGATTTGTTGCTTTCTTTATGTATTCTAAATTATGGCAGGATTGGTCCTCCAAAAGCACATCCTTACATTTTTGATGAAATTAGAATGGTCTTTTGTTGACTTCTTGTGTGTGTTGATTCTTCTCTCTACAGACTATTGCGCCAGTAAGTTTGCAGCTGTAGGTTTTGCAGAGTCGGTAGGCTTGGAACTTCAGGCAACAGGGAAAGATGGCATCAAAACCACCATTGTGTGCCCCTACTTTATCAACACTGGGATGTTTGATGGATGTCAAACCAAGTAGGTCTCTTCATCTGAATTTGTGTTGATATTTGATTAGACAATTTGACATGTGTTAAAGCATATGTAGAAACATTTTTGGGGTGATTGGGACAAAACTCTGTTAAATTATTAGTTCAGTTTTCAAAATATTAAATTATTGAAGGAATTAATTATACAGTTCCAATGTTGGTTGGCAAAAATAATGCACAGCATATTTTCTTTGATATATTCCTCAAAGATGTGATATTACAACCTTGTCATCGCTAAGAGATTCAAACACACTACAATGTTGAATGGTCAACAGAGCACAGAAATCTTCTCTGGACATAGGCTATAGTAATGTGGAGATGATGGTATGTAAGCTTCCATTCTTTTTGGTAAAACATATGTATTGTGGATGATTTTTGGTTGAGGTTCCCAATGATTAATTATATTTTATTTGAATTTCCATATTCATAATTAAAACCATAATTGCAAAACAAAACACATTTTATTTTGTTGCAAGAAGTAGAAAAAAAGTTAATCTATAGAACATCTATAGTAAAGTGGAAAAGGAGTTCAAAATTTGACCATGAATAGTGAAAAAGTAAAGAATGGAGAACAGAAAGCTAGTATACACCTACAAAAATGTAAGGACTACTGAATTAAGATGCCATTTATAATGTGTAACCTACATACATATACACTCAAACATTTTTATTGTCCATTTCTGACAATAAAAGCACTCTCTTTCTATTTTTTTAATCAGAACCCATCTACAGTGGGTATGGAAAGTATTCAGACCCCTTTAAATGTTTCACTCTTTGTGTCATTGCAGCCATTTTCCAAAAATCTAAAAAGTTTATTTTATTTCTCAGTAATGTACACTCAGCACCCCATCTTGACAGAAAAAACTGAAATGTAGAATTTTTTACAAATTTATTAAAAAAGAAAAACTGAAATATCACATGGTCATAAGTATGCAAACCCTTTGCTCAGTATTTAGTAGAAGTACCCTTTTGATGTAATACAGCCATGAGTCTTTTTGGGAAAGATGCAACAAGTTTTTCACATCTGGATGTGGGTATCCTCTGCCATTCCTCCTTGCAGATCCTCTCCAGTTCTGTCAGGTTGGATGGTGAACAGCCATTTTCAGGTCTCTCCAGAGATGCTCAATTGGGTTTAAGTTAGGGCTCCTGCTGGGCCATTCAAGAACAGCCACGGAGTTGTTGTGAAGCCACTCCTTCGTTATTTTAGTGGTGTGCTTGGGGTCATTGTCTTGTTGGAAGGTAAACCTTCGGCCCAGTCTGAGGTCCAGAGCACTCTGGAAAAGGTTTTCATCCAGGATATCCCTGTACTTGGCTGTATTCATCTTTCCCTTGATTGCAACCAGTCGTCCTGTCCCTGCAGCTGAAAAACACCCCCCACAGCATGATGCCGCCACCACCATGCTTCACTGTTGAGACTGTATTGGACAGGTGATGAGCAGTGCCTGGTTTTCTCCTCACGTACCGCTTAGAATTAAGGCCAAAAAGTTCTATCTTGGTCTCATCAGACCAGAGGATCTTATTTATCACCATCTTGGAGTCCTTCAGGTGTTTTTTAGCAAACTCCAATGCAGGCTTTCATGTGTCTTGCACTGAGGAGAGGCTTCCGTCGGGCCACTCTGCCATAAAGCCCCGACTGGTAGATTGCTGCAGTGATAGTTGACTTACTACAACTTTCTGCCATCTCCAGACTGCATCTCTGGAGCTCAGCCACAGTGATCTTTGGGTTCTTCTTTACCTCTCTCACCAAGGCTCTTCTCCCCCGTTAGCTCAGTTTGGCCGGATGGCCAGCTCTAGGAAGGTTTCTGGTCGTCCCAAACGTCTTCCATTTAAGGATTATGGAGGCCACTGTGCTCTTAGGAACCTTAAGTGCAGCAGAATTTTTTTTTTTAACCTTGGCCAGATCTGTGCCTTGCCAGAGCTCTTCAGGCAGTTCCTTTGACCTCATGATTCTCATTTGCTCTGACATGGACTGTGAGCTGTAAGGTCTTATATAGCCAGGTGTGTGGCTTTCCTAATCAAGTCCAATCAGTAGATTCAAATACAGGTGGACTCAAATGAAGGTGTAGAACCATCTCAAGGATGATCAGAAGAAATAGACTGCACCTGAGTTAAATATGAGTGTCACAGCAAAGGGTCTGCGTACTTGTGACCATGTGATATTTCAGTTTTTCTTTTTTAATAAATTTACAAAAATTTCTACATTTCTGTTTTTTTCTGTCAAGATGGGGTGCTGAGTTTACATTACTGAGAAATAAAATAAACTTTTTAGATTTTTGGAAAATGGCTGCAATCACACAAAGATTGAAAAATTTATAATGTTCTGGCCTGTCTGCTGTCTTCATCCTGCTATTACTCCGTATCTGTTCATTAACAGAGTCATCACCTGGAAATCAGACTTCTTCATGATAAAACTTGTGTGTTGGTGTTGGTCCTCTGTTAAAATCAGGAGTCTGAAAGTGACTTTTTTTGTGTGGGCTCTTTGTACAAACCAGAAAAACCCACAAGAGCGCACGCTCTACCAAGCGAGATTTTGGTGTTCCTCATTGATTTATGCCACTAGCGGAATGAAATTAACGTAAGCCACGACCCCTCTTGTCAACCGAATCTCCCCTACAACTCTTTGTATGTGCATCACATTTCACAATGTAGTGTCTCATTAACTTGGGACAATACTGGGCGAAGATGGCATCAAGTCTGCATTTGGAGAAAGGGGCGCTTCCAACAGGGACTCATCTGCAGTGCACTTAGTAAGTGCTGTTCCTGTGGAACCTTTTAACAGCGATCTCTCTTCTCTGTTCGCTTTGCTGTGACCGCAAGCACAGAGCTTTTAAGGCCAGGTGCAGTGTGTGTGTGTGTGTGTGTGTGTGTGTGTGTGTGTGTGTGTGTGTGTGTGTGTGTGTGTGTGTGTGTGTGTGTGTGTGTGTGTGTGTGTGTGTGTGAGAGAAAGGGAGACATACATACAGACACTCACGGCAGCGCCTATACTGGGAAACAATGGTAAACAAACCATGCCACATGAACGGGTGCATAAACAAGTCAAATTCTCGCGAGAAATAAAAAGTGGTCTGAAAAAAGGTCCGAATGAGCTCTGTTTAGAAAAAAATTTTAAGGCCTGGAGAAATTTTGAGATGTCTTAGATGCTTTACTGGCTCAAAACACTATAAAAAATAAATCATGGTTAAAATAATAAAAACAGATTTGTCTTAGGTGCTTCCTAGACACAAACTTACTATTAAAGTGTTAAAGTCACATGCTGCTACATCTGCTCCCTGTTTTTCCAGAAAGCCACGGCTAGCTTTCATCGCCCTGCAGTCACTTTAGAAGCATCATGTTGACTAACCATCTGTTAACACACCCGGTTTTACTGCAGAGAGATGACAAATGACTGCAGAAGGAAATGCAGGGCTTAGGGAACCTTACAAATTATGTTACTTTCTATGTTGTTAATTGTTCTTCCTATTCTAAATGTTATGTTCACACCTGCAAACAAAAACCCACTTTCCAGATTTTACTGTCTACAATTAACATCTATGTAGAACCTTTAAAATCTAGTACAAACACTAAAGCCATTCAAATAATATCTGCCCTTAAAAAAACGGCAACGCTCAAGCACCAATTTGATTTTGACAATATCATATATGTGCTTTATTACCCTTGGATATTGTATATATGTATTTCCTTTGTTCCTGTTGTTCTGTATGTCTCTTTTTCAAAATAATGTTGGGGGAATAAAAACAGGTGAAAGTTCAGAGGGGATTTCCGTTGAAGCGCTGGTGATTCAATGGGTTGATGCATTTTCACCGGTTAGCAACTTCATTAAACATTCTTACCTGCGGTGGCAGTGGAAATGTTTGACATTATAAATCAGAAATTTGAATCCTAAAGTGTCATTGGAGGGTTCTTTAACAGCTTGTTGTCTTTTGTTACACTTTATTTTCCTTTATTTATTTATAAATATGTGTGTATGTGAAACTGCTCATGTAAGTTAGTGCATGCTTTTCATACATACTTTTTTAGGGTTTTATAACAGGAGCTTTAGTCCAGACCCCTCACTCCCCCTCTTCCATCTTTAAAAGGATCCCTTTACAGTCTGTATTTGTGCATTTTCCCCACTATGTTTATCCCTTGTGCACTGCACCACTGAAAACAAATGTTTCTGCCCACCTCACCGCCTCAATCTAGTATCATTGAGAACAAATTATGCTGGGACGGTTAATTGTTTCCCAAAGTTTTTTCTAGTCATTTAGAAACAAGTGAGGCACAGAGCTTCAAAAGATGTGCCTTTACTCAGAATGTAGGGTTACAATACATAGAAAATTATATTCTTTCTATAGGCTTCGGCCATTTAAACTATTGCTAGTGGGCTAAAGGAGAAGTAGGATGTAATCTCCGCCTCTCTTCATTGTCAGACCTTAAACAAAATGTCTGCTCAGAGACCAACTTCAAACTCAGCCTCAGCACGCAAAATTCCACACTGATAGAAGCGCCCAGTGCAATAGAGGAGAAATAATGTCTGGAGAAAGCTGACAACAAAGATTATGAACATCAACTGTCTAGAAGAGCAGGAGCAGAACAGAGGGGAAAAAAATAAAACATTCTGAATTGTGCGTAATGACGCAGCGTAACAACTCCTCCGTGCTTCAAGTGTCGCATGTAAGGGGAAAAATGTCTGACCATAGGGAGGCTTAATAAAACCCAGCCATAGTGACAAATACCGTTATAGGCCTACACTGATAAACCCGTAGATTAATGATAACCAGGGGAGTTTTCATTGCCTGAATATGAATCTGATTATTGAGATTGTGCTTTTATAGTCAACTATGATATTTTTATTAAATGTAAAGTCAATAAAGTTGTTTTTAAAGAACCTCTTTCTGCAAACCATCCATATTTCCCCCGTTTAAAAATGATAACTGTAATATTCTCAACTAAACTTTTTATTTATATGACACATTAAAATACAACTCAGTAGGCCAAAGTGTTTTTCAAAACAGAAAAAAAAACATGAAGACTGCAAAATACAATATGTTAAAATGAAATACAGAAACACAAAAACATTAAAATCTTCAAGAGCACAACATATCAAACTGTTTGAGATGTCACATACACATATAACATCTCAAACGGTTGAAAGCCAAAACGAGAAATGGTGTTTTAAGAGAAGATTTAAAAACAGAAAGTGAACTGGCCTTCCTAATAAACTACGATTGTTTTGCTGCGATGACTGAGAAAGTACGGCTACGTCTTTTTTTTGGGAATGACTAATAAAATATAATCTGCCAACCTGAGTGAGTGAGAGGGAGCGTGCACATGAAGCAGGTCTGCCAGATACTGGAGAGCAAGGCCATGAAGACATTTAAAAAGATTTTTATTAAAAATCAATCTGAGAGTGAACCATTAGCCAATGAATTGCTGTTAAAACTGGAGAAATGTGCTCTTGTTTTCTGGCATTAAAAGATGAGAAGCAGCATTTTGAATCAGCTACTAAAGTTTTGTTAAGCCCAAAGTAAAGTGTGTTGCAGAAATCTGAGTTGTAATAAAAGTCGTAATTATAATCTCAAAATGATACCTTAACAGGTGTGGTTTCATTTTGGTGAGCTGTTTCAGTTGGAAAAACCTGGACCAGAACTCAAATTCAAACTGAGCATCAAATTTAAGATTATTCTCAAGTCTTACACATAGGTCTGTCGCAACATGTGTCAGATACTGACTTTAAGGTCCCACATCAACACTGATGTTAGAGACATCTAACACCAAACATGACCTCAGTCTTTTTATTGTTCAGGTATAAGAATTTTGTAGACATCCATGGCTTGATTTCTGCAATGCATTCAAGTAGTTTTTTTGCAGAGTAACTATTTTCCTTTTTTAATGCCATACAACATCTGACTGTTGTCCACATACAGATGGAAGGCTGGACCATGTTTTCTTAGAACTTACTCCAATGGAAGGAAGAGGAGGGGGGCCAAGAATAAAGCCTCAAGGCACGGCAAATCAGTGTCTCAAAAAGCAAAAAAGCAGTCCTTGTCATGATTTTTCTATGATGATACCAGAATGGACACCTCAGAGACCGGACTTATGTACTGAGAGTTTATTGACAGGAAGACGAATAATGGACGATGAAACCAGAGAGGCAGGACTGGACTGGAACCGTGGTGTAGCTGTGAGCCGAAGCTGATGGACCGGAGAGAGTTCTTGATAGCAGGAACAAAGGAGGCAGTAAACCCAGCAGTTGGCAGAGGCCTCACTTGAAGCCCTGAGTAGGTAGGATAATCCAGCAGTCAACAGAGGCCTACTTAAAGACTAACTCTTGGACTGAAAAAAAAATCCTGAAAACCGTTGAATAACTTTCAGAACAAGGTAAACTTTGAATATTCATGTATCAAAAGTGTTCAAATTAAGTTAAATATGAAATATTGCACATTTTTTACACCGATTATGGTATTCCGCGTTTGAGTGCTGCCTCCGTTTATGATCGGCCATTTCCGACGTGTGACGTCAGTTCAAGAACACCGAGAATGCGCTAAGCGAACTTGCATAGAACCACACATTGTTTACATTGCACAACCGGTACGGCGAACAAGGATATATATGGATGTTTTCCAGTATCTTCTTTCACACACCAAATCTGCTGATCCACGTCTACTTTGAGCAAGCGCTTTTAAAAAAAATCGCTGAACTAAGTCCACAATAAAATGCCTTCTAGGTGCGTAGTTGGTGGCTGTAGTGTCTCTTATAGGCCAAGTGCAGACCGCGGTGAAGTTGGTTTGACATTGGACATTCAAGCTCCGCTGAGTCAGCAGGATCTAGCTCACGATTGATCCAGTTGAAGGACTCCGATTTCGGCCAGCGTCTCTCAGCTGCTCCCTTCTCCCATACGCGGTGGGACCGTCAACAAATCTGATTTGATTTTTGTTTCTCAAGAGTGCTCCGCTGACGCCGCCGAGCTTGAATGTTCAATGTCAAACCAACTTCACCACGGTCTAGTGCAGGCCAGAAAGTAGCGCTACATACTTGGCCGGAGGATCAAAAGGTCCGAAAGAAATGGGATAAATTCATAAAAGAAACGCGAAAGGACTGGATTGCCGGCAGTGACAAAAGTGTTTTATGCAATTCACACTTCACGAGCGAGGATTTTGAGGGGTACTTACAATGGAGCATGGGCTCTATGTCTTGGGCAGCGTTAATATAGTCTCCTCAGGTTCACCTTGTTCAAACTCCGTTTCTTCGTATACATATTCAGTATCGGAGTCGCCGATGCTTGAGGTGGAGTTTGTAGATGTAACAGACATTTTTTTATAAATTTTTTGTACGTGGAGTAAGAGTTATTAATTAAATTTAATAAATCGGTAGCGAAAGTCGTAGTGTTAGCAGCCGGATGCACGGTTCTAGTTCTGTTTGTGACATCACATTCCGGAGCAGCCTGATTGAGAAATGTTCGGGCTCTTTCGCTTATACAGCAAGTTTTATCGAAATTACTTCACACATATTTACTTCACACATAACACATAATGCGCACATAATTCACATATAATATACATTTCTTTACTCTGGTGACTATTTGAATGCATCTGCTTTAAAATACATTCAGTCCAAGAGTTAGACTTTAAGGCACAGAGGAGGCAGGAAACCCAGCAGCTGGCAGAGGCCTCACTTGAAGCTCTGAGTAGGCAGGATAATCCAGCAGTCAACAGAGGCCTACTTAAGACTCAGAGGAGGCAGGATAATCGAGCAGCAGACGGAGGCCTTACTTGAAGCAGAGAGGTGGCAGGTAAATCCAATTGCAGGCAAAGGCTGAAGCAGAGAGGTGGCAGGTTAATTCAGCAGCTGAAGCACAGATGAGGCAGGTAAATCCAACAGCAGGCAGAGGTAGAGACACAGAGGGGGCAGGGTTCCAGCAGCAAGCAGGGGCAAACCAGGCTGACAGATGTGAAGTGAGTGGAGTACTGATTATAAGCAGCCTCTGTTTTAGTGTGGTGATTTGATTGTTGGGCTTCTTTCGGCTTGTTTTCATTGATAAAGCCCCTTGGATCCAAGCACCTGTGGATGTTTGTGCACATGCAGGTCGCAGGGCAACACATAGACAGACAAGGACCATTTTAGAGAAGCCAATTAATCCTACAGTCATGTTTTTGGACTGTGGGAGGAAGCCGGAGTACCCGGAGAGAACCCACGCATGCACAGGGAGAACATGCAAACTCCATGCAGAAAGAGCCAGGTTTGGACTTGATCCCAGGACCTTCTTGCTGCAAGGCAACAGCGGTACCCACTGCACCACTGTGCAGCCATGCACATACACATGCACATGTGCATGGCCAATTCAAAACACATGTCATATCAAGGCATTTTACAAAGTCAAATTCAATCAAATCATACAGTCAGATTGGTCAAAACGTTTCCTATCTAAGGAAACCCAGTAGATTGCTTTGAGTCGTGACAAGCAGCATTCACGCCTCCTGAAAGAGCATAGAGCCACAGTTGACAGTTGTCTGCATTATTAATGGCTTTGCTGCAATCCCTCATACTGAACATGCATAAAGCGACAGTGGACAGGAAAACTCCCCTTTTAAGAGGAAGGGAAACCTCCAGGAGAACTAGGCTCAGTGTAAACGGTCATTGGCCTCTACCGACTGAGGATTTGAGAAGACACAAAAAGAGTCCAGAAGCACAGTAATGCCCTGAAGGGGCTGCATCTAGGAGAGAAACACAGCCAGGGAGAAGACAGACCAACATATATATATATATATATATATATATATATATATATATATATATATATATATATATATATATATATATATATATATATATATATACACTACAGCTCCCCTGCCCCACTAAACCCAGGAAAGCACTGAATGATGGCTAAATATTAAAAGAAAATGTTTCTACATATTACAAACACTTAGAAAATATAAAAACCTTTACAAATAACTAAAAACAGTGTGGTGACATTTTCAGGTGCACCACAGACACACATACACACTCACACACATACATATATGTATATGTATGTGCGCACACACATGGTGTTAACTTGTCTGTTAAATTTTTCTGTGGTTGTAATAATTTTTTCTCTCTGATTTTGTCTTCAACAAGGTGGCCAAGACTTCTGCCAATCCTGAATGCAGAGAACGTAGCGAAGAAGATTATTCATGCCGTACTCACAGACCAAGTCTACCTGCTACTGCCTAAAAGCATGTATTTCATTGCTGCTCTGAAGAAGTGAGTTTATATTTTTCCCTTTTGCACCTAAAACACACAAATATAGATCTAGAAAAGAGGAATTGAACAAATTATGTAATTTGTCTCTATGCCCAGCCACAGTCAGAATTATGCTTTCCTGCAGCACCTTGTTCTGCTCACAGGAACTCTGATTAACCAAGGAGATAGAGGGAAGAGTGACTTAGATGGTTTTACTGGTATGATAGTATAAGATAAAGCAGGGATGCATGATATATCGAGATTAACGTCGGCGTCGGTCAATTTTGGTCATCTTTTAAGCAATCGGCCCGATAAGTAAAAGTAGGCCAATGTTAGCTTCCGATTTTTATTTTCAGCTTGTTGACATTTGTGTTTCGGGAGGGAGTGGAGGGGACTGGTTGAGTGAGCAGTAGCTGTTTCATCACGTGATAGTGACTTGTACAGCCAAGAATAACAGAAGCAGAGAGGCATGTCAGCGGTCTGGTCATTCTTCACAATTTCGAAAGAAGAGATGCGAAAAGCGGTATGTAAAACTTGGGTTATGCGAGGAGGATGCTGCTTCAAGTCGTATATCACCACCAATTTGATATGCCATTTGAAAAACCACCAACCAGACGTGGCAAGAAGCTAACTGTGCAAAAAGGCTAAAATGAAAGTAAAATGAAAGTCGACAGAGCAGCCGGAAGCCCAATACAGCAGACATTGGAGCAAACCAAGAATTTCTCTGAAGACAACCCAAAAGCCGGGTCAATAATAACCAAAATAATGGAAATGATTGCTCTCGACGACCAGCCATTTTCCATAGTAGAGGACCGAGGATTTCGGCGGTTGATGGAACACATTGAACCCCAACACATTCCTCCAAGTCGCCGTTACTTTTCTGATGTTTCCCTTCCGGCTTTGCACAAATATGAAAAAGGCAAAACTCTACTGGATCAGAAGCGTGCACTGGCTGTGTATGGAGCAGATCAAGAGCTGTCTGCCTGTTTAAGCGCACATCACTGGGGCCTCAATGAAAACATGACAATGCTTATCATCTCATTTGAACAATTAAAATTACCAGAGAAGGGTCATTTAACATTTCTACCTTTGGAGCCCAGAGACGGGTCGACTGACCTGAAAGATTTTAAGTAGCATCCTATAAGCAGTTGTGAACTGGCGCTTTTGTTCTGTAAATAAGGCCATTACTGGTGCACCAAAGGAAGGGGGAAGCTTAACTCCCTACTAACTGCCAGGTACAGCTGTGAGCAATGATCAGAAGTATTTGTGTCTAAGTCAAGAGGACTGAAATTCCAGCATGAGAAATATACAAAGGTATAAGAGGCAAAGGCAATTTGGTATTTGTACTACTTGAACTGTTTTGCATTTTGTTAAATTATGATTACAAACATCAGTGTATTTCATTGGTATTTTATGACATTGACTCGTACAAAGTAGTGCATAATTGTAATGTGAATAGAAAAGGATCTGTGGTTTAAAAAGTGGTTTTCAAAGGCAAATCTGAAAAAGTGTGGACTGCCTTTGTATTCAGGGCCTGATATTCCAAGATTAAAAAAAATTGCTTAATTACTAAATTCTAGTCAACACAAAACTTATTGTTCGATTGAAACAATAAGCTTGTTATTGTTCGATTGAAATCGGAAAGAGAGGGGCATACTTAGACATGGTCCATGACCAGGACATGGTCATCAGCCTAAACTGACAGGGTATCACTCAGACAAACATCTCCTTCTTTAAAATAATTTTCAGAACTACCTTGTTTGTGATGGTAGCACAGAGTAGGCTTTTTTTTCCTACCCTGACTCCCAAGCAGCTAGTTGATTACATACATACATAATAAACCATACACAATGGTTTTAGAGATTTTGTATCCCAAAAATGCTGCACTTTGCTAATAACAAACAATTGTTTATTATTATTATAGAATTTAGTTTTATCCACACTGCAGGGTAATAGTTGTAAAGTGATGGTGTTGGTTGCTTTTATTCTTTGGGGGATGCTATATTCACTAGATACAGGGAAACTGGTCAGAGTAAAAAAAGGGGACCTTGTTAAATGCAGTGCAATAATAATCAAATGAAATAAAAGTTATTTTCTCGGGTGTTCTGACCTATGAAATCAGCAAACAGCTCCTTAATTTTCAAGGAAAACTTGTAAGGGGTTGCCTACAGTAAAATGTGTCTTTTTATTATTATTATTATTATTTAACCCCATCAAATGATAGCCCTGCAGTAACTTTGAACGCCAACCCGTGTTGCTAATTTGGTTAGTTTTCTACTGTAGAACTGCCTCCATCATGGATCGCACCCACCCCCAACATGGACTATTCACACGTACCTTCTGGCCTGACAGTACAGAGGTGTGAAATGCTTTTGTGAATTCGGCTCTCCCCCCCCCCCCCCCCCCCCCCCCCCCCCCCTTGCTGATTCCTCAGGCAATGGCCCTATATACAATTGAACAAGGGATGCTAATTTGAGCCACCAGAGTCGTCAGTTTGGACTCAGGGTCTTTTGACCTTCTTTCGGGACTTCAGGGGGAGGTCGAAAACCCTGGTAATGCTAGTGTTAACCAGGGGGATAAGCTCACAACTTGCTACTGCCTCAGACGTGATTCCATCTGTTGTGGCACTGAAGCATTTGTTGAGCAAGGTAGCTGACACAGATAGTGGGGTGCGCACAGCAAATGCTACTTTACTGGAAGCTGTATATGAGCCATTTGAAAGCGTTTTTTCCAAACTGCTTTACTACTAGGAATCGATCCTTGACCCGAGGTACAAGGGTCGTTATTTTGACCCAGTTACCGAACAAACGGCAGTCAGTGTGCTTCAGAAGGAAGTCAATAAAATGACAGAGAATGACTAAGCTACGCAGACGGCAGCCACAGAAGAACCACAAGAGAAGAGTACTGTTTCAGCATTGGAACATTTAGGTTCTTGAATATTTACTAATTACAGTAGAACTGGGAAAATGTGCACTAATAGTTAGGATAGACTTCGATATTTCTGAGTTGTGGTTAAAACATGTTTTGCAATTTAACAATGCCTTGTTACCATGAATACAGCTATGTTGGATCAGTTGACCTTAAACCGGAAAAGCAAGAGTTTTTCACACTTCCCTTGTTTCTTTATATTTGATATTATTTAGATTTATGATCCAAACTTACTCCCAGTAGTTTTGTAAGTTTAGGCAGGTAAGTTGTATACACTTGTTAAGAATTGAAATGGTAAAAAGTAACACTGGAGATTTCTTGTTTCATATTGGCTGTGCAATCTTTTTTGAAAGTTAAACTTTTCAAAATTATTTTTAGTTGCTGCAAAATATGACCATCCCAGAAATGCTACAGTGGGTTTGTATGTATATATTACAATAAATAAACATAATAAATAAACAGCATGTTTTGGCAGAGCCTCTGTCTCATGTCTGTGGAGACTTACATACACACACACACATATCTATCTGTCTGTCTGTCTGTCTGTCTGTCTGTCTGTCTGTGTATATATATATGTATGTATGTATGTATGTATGTATGTATGTATGTATGTATGTATGTATGTATGTATGTATGTATGTATGTATGTATGTATGTATGTATGTATGTATGTATGTATGTATGTATGTATGTATGTATGTATGTATGTATATGTATGTAAGTCTCCACAGACATGAGACAGAGGCTCTGCCAAAACATGCTGTTTATGAAGGTTCTCCTGGGGTAGGAAGTTGATTTCCACACTCATGGTAATGTGACCAGGATGGCACTGCAAACACACAGACAATTCCCCTCTTGTATCTCCATTTATATGACCAATTATTATTCTTTATTGGAAAGATTGTCTCTTGAACGTACTTTGACTGTCACATCTTTTCTTTTCACATAAAAGCTATTGTACTCAGGTCTTTAACAATGTTTTTTATTCTTTTGCCATTGTTTGTTCCCTCTTTGAAGACAAGTCATTGTTATTCACGTTTATTAGTCATTTAAAAGCTGCTAAGATGCATTGATTTGGTGAGGGACAAGCATAACTCTGGCACCAACAAATAATTCACAACAATTGGTATTTGGGAAATGTTTTTTGAAAAGCTAGTGTAATTGCTGCCAAATTGTGTGTGTATGTGCACTTGCACTTCCAGCTGAGTGAGAACATATTTTTCTTATTTTGCCACTAAAGTGAGGACTTTGATGTAAATGAGGACCTTTTTTGGTCCTTCCTTTTTTGGGCTAGGGGTTGGATTTTGGATTAAGATGTGAATTAGGGTTGGGGGATGGTTGCCTACCCTCCCAATAATATGCTGGTGCACTGTAGCTCTCCACGATTTGAACTACACTCCTATGAGTGAATGGGTGAATGACTCAATGTAGTCGGAAGCAGTTTTGGGGTCATCTGGATTTGCAGCAAGAAGGTCCTGGGTTCGAGTACACCCCTGGGTCTTTCTGCATGGAGTTTGCATGTTCTCCCTGTGCATGCGTGGGTTCTCTCCGGGTACTCCGGCTTCCTCCCACAGTCCAAAAACATGACTGTTAGGTTAATTGTCTTCTCTAAATTGTCCTTAGGTGTGAATGGTTGTTTGTCCTATTTGTCTCTCTGTGTTGCCCTGCGACAGACTGGCGACCTGTCCAGGGTGAACCCCGCCTCTCGCCCAGTGAACGCTGGAGATAGGCACCAGCAACCCCCGCGACCCCATGAGGGATTAAGCGATTTGGAAAATGGATGGATGGATAATAAAACAAGAAAAGAATAATGGTTAATCAAGTGTTTGGTCAATGTCAATGCCCAAGATGGGATGAGTTCTACTGATCAACTTAAAAATATTTCATGGCTGTGTGAAAGAGAAATGTTTGATTGAGCTATGTCCCTGTAAGAGAAATTAAGTTTATATTAAGGTAGATTTACAACTCATGTTAGGAAGCTTTTAATAAAAGTTTTATTTTTTTCCGGTTGATATATTATGATTGTTAAAGTGATCTTGTGTGTTATTTGGTTGTCTGATTGTACATTTTGTGCAGAGCCTGTATGCGCAAAAAGGTTTTTTTTTTTTTGCTTCAGCGCAGTAGTGTGCTAATGGCATGTTCTTATGTGTTTAATAGTTCTGTGCTTTTAACATGAGAGAGTTTGAGATTTGGACTTGGTGACATCACAATAAAATGGGCAAAAGACTGAGCTATTTCTGCCCTGCGATGAACTGGGGACCTTTCCAGGATGTACCCCGCCTCTCGGCCATTGACAGCTGGAGATCGGCACCGGCACCCAGCAGGTACAATCATGTCAGAAAATGGATGGATGGATGGATGGACTGGGCTATTTCTTTTTCCTCGCCAGATCACTATGTGTAGCAACTTATCCCGGTGGAAAAAAGTTGCCCCCTGACAGTTCATACGAAAAGTCATCCTACAGATTTTAGCCCACCACCTACCTCTACGTCGAGAGGAGCCAGTTGAGGTGGCTTGGGCATCTGGTTAGGATGCCTCCTGGACGCCTCCCTGGTGAGGTGTTCCAGGCACGTCCCACTGGGAGAAGACCCAGAGTGAGACTCAGGAGGGATTATGTTTCTCGGCTGGCCTAGGATCGCCTTGGGATTTCCCTGGAGGAGCTGGCCCAAGTGGCTGGGGAAAGGGAAGTCTGGGCCTCCCTTCTGAAGCTGCTACCCCCGTGTTCCCGGATAAGCGGAATAAAATTGATGGATGGATGGATGGATGGATGGACAGCTGTACAGCTACATTGAAAGCCACATTTCTGCAGTGTAGAGAAGGAATTTGTGTTGTTTTCAATTGGGAGAATGAGAAAAACAATTCTACTCACGCTAGCTTCCCTCCAGAATTTTCAGTCCAAATTAGCATTATGATAACTTTTAGTTGTCTGTAACTTTTCAGCTGCAGTTAATTGCAAGGGAATTATATGCAAATCTTTTGACATGTTAACATTTAAAAATGTTCTAATTTCTTTTCTATTTAATTAGTACATTGACTAATTTTATATGGTACTTTTCTAGTCTACTGACCTCTCAAAGTGCTTTACATTATATAGTAGCTATATACACTATAGCCACATTCACCTAATCACACACAGTAATGCGCACACATTCATACAACGATACGCAGATCAGTAGGCAACTTGGGGTTAAATGCCTGGCCCAGGTGTACATCAACATGTGACAGAGGAACTGGAATTGAAGCCACAACCTTCTGTTTCTGATTACTGTACTCACTAAGCCACAGTCACCCTTAATAAGTCTGTTCTTGTATGAAGATGTACAGCTTTTGTGCATATAACCATGTGGACATCCTACATCAGCCTATTTTTTCCAGCCATATTTAGGATATGTTGAAGATATTTAACACTACTGTGAAAACACTTAAAATCCAACTAATCTAACAAAAAAAAAAAAAGTAAACCGAAAAATCTATTTTTTCAACTATTGGCGAAGTACCATTAAAAAAAGTTAACTATAATGAGGAGTGCAGTGGAATAACATCAGTTTTATTCCCACTTTAAATGCTTATATGCACACATAGGCCTGTTAAATCACATGCACATGGTTAGAACTCTACTACAAGGCAAGGCAAGTTTGTTTATATAGCACTTTTCAGTAACGATGATTCAAAATGCTGTACATGAACAGAAAAACGTTAGAGGGAAATATTGAATAGGAAAAGACTAACATTACATTAACAAAGGAATAAGCTAAGTAAATCCTTGACTACACTTTTTTCATATATGCAAAATACGATAAGGGTATCGCAACTCGCCCACCTTTACAGTTACTTGCCCCTGCACCATCTGTGGGCCTGTGGCATCGCTCTCTCTCTCTGCCTCCTTCCCTCAAGGCTCCACTCGGTCTCTGTGACTGGAATAGGAGTTGGGTAGCTTCAGCAGGTTATCAAATGGGCACCCCCCTTCACTGGTGTTTCGTTAATTTAAGCCCATGACACCTCGGAGGGGCTCAACGGCAGATCCAGCGTCCTGGACCCACCCCCACTGAATGCCACCCAACTCTGTCTTCAGTTTTCGTTCACTTAGTGCTTCGGCTCTGCCACCGCACCTCCCGCTGCATCCAAATCCAGCGAGATGCCTCCTCTGCCCGCTTGGTGGCATTGGCTACAAGCCGCTTCCTGGCAAGCCCTTCGATTCCCAGCAGTCCAAAGGCTCTCCAAAGCGACCGTCCAGCAAAGCCTCTGCAGCCCACCTCCACTGGGAGATTCCAGGTCTTCCATCCATTTTGCTGGCTCTCTAGGATGAGGGCTTGGTATTTATTGAGCTTATGCTCATAGGCCTCCTCCATCCTCTCTTCCCAGGGGATAGTCAGCTCGATGAGCACCACCTGTTTGGTACCTTTAGACCACAGAACAATGTCAGGCCTCAGGCTAGTGTGGGCTATCTCCTCAGGGAATTTGAGCTGCCTCTTTAGGTCGGCGCGCATCTCCCAGTCATTTGCCGTGGCCAGGATCCCCTTGCTCCTCCCTCCTGCTGCTCCATTTTCTCCTGCCCTGATAAAATGTATAAAACGAGGCCCTTTGGACATCTGTCTTGCCCTTTTCTTTGCCTGCTCGATGCCATCGGCCAATTGAGCAAGGATCTGGTCATGACGCCACCGAAACTTACCATCTGCTAAGCTTGAGTGACATGAAGAGAGGATGTGTTCAAGGTTAGCCAAGGAATTTGATGCGGTAGCCTTCCATGCTCTTATCAAGCGAGCTCTGCATAGGGTCTAATGTAATTCACCCAGCGCGATGGGAGACTCGTTTTGAGGAAACTATGGTTGTAGCTCAGTGTCTCCCTTGCTGTGGTTGCGGAGAGGTGTCTGTTTTGTAGAAGAAATCATCCGCCGATGAGTTACTGATCTGGAAAAACCGAATCTGAAACCTCAGAAAAACATTCAGATCCCAAATGTACTTCTAATTCTTCCAGTCTATTAGCAGCTTCCCGTAAGAGGTTGGACACTGAACGTCTGACTGATGAGTTTGACATTACTTAAGCTTTAGTGCGGGGAAAAGCCATGTAGATTTGACCGATGCAGTAAAATGCTAACCAACCAATGGGAAGAAGTTGAGCCCTTAAGACACAGCCCCTCCTCATTTGCATAATGAGGGAGAAATGCATACAGAAATGTAAAAATGACAGGCAGAAATGTAAAAAGGACAGGCAGAAATAAATAGCATCACAGAAATATATAGGGTAAAAAAATACAAAGGAAGAATAAAACAGACAAAAATATTATAACATGCACAAAAATAAATACTTAAAAAATATAAGTATTTAATAAATAAAGTTGAAGATTATAACGCACAATAAATAAATAAGGTAATTATTACAAAGGCGAATAAAAGAATAAGCTAATTAAAAGAGATATATACATTTATGTCTCACTGTATAATTTAATTTCTACCTACATTTATTAATTTGGTGGCAATTAATTGTATGCTTATTTATTTATTGAGCATTTATTTATTTCTGTATTTATTTTTAGATATGGAAGACTTGGTCCTCCATAAAAATTTAGCTATAACAAAATATAGTTCAAATGGTGGTGATGCCAGGCTAGAAGCTTGTAATGATTTATACTAGTAATGCATTAATTAATTAGCTGGTATGAACTCATTTATGCTGGAATAAATTATCTGGTCCGAAGAGGTTTATCCGGCAGACTATGAGAACCACAATGTAACTGCAATTAGAGTTTAAATCCTTATTCCTTATCACCAATCCAATGATAATGTCTCTGTGTTAATATCAGATGTTAACTTCGAGAGGAGGTTAGCTCTGAATTCTGAATAACCATGCAACTGTGAATTGGAATGAACACAAAACAATTTATATTCCACAGTTGTTGTTTATTAAACCAAAAGAAATTCCCTGTTACAGTAATTTTCTGATTCAACAACCTTGGAACTCTTACTCACTACTAAACTAAACATGCAGAATATATGTGGAAATAAAAGAGAAAAACAAACAATGGATTAAAATGAGAGGTAACAAATCTTAGTTCAGCTGAGCTAACCACAGTTACTCGACACCCTCCCAAGATGGCGACTATGATGACGTATGCTCTGCACCCTTGCGTGATGCGTGAGGGGAGGTCCTAATGACGTAACCACGCTTACGCTGATGGGGCACTACCTCGCTTCAAGAGGGCGCGGCTAACTGATGAGTTTAAAGAAAAACAGCAAACTAAGTTTCAAACAAAAAGATCGCCTCCGCTGATAAGGAGAGCAGAGAGAGAGGGGGAAAGATGGAAGAAGATGGAGAAAGAGTTACAGAAGGACCCGTGGCGGAGTCTTTACGAACCACAAATCAAACACAACAAAAATCGCTTAAAAAAAAGGCATGCACACACATAGAAAGATATTCAACGGTTAAAAACAGTAAAAAGCATTTACTAAGTTCCTACACCTGCCCAGGCACTTCTAAACCACCCCTGTGGATGAAAAAGAAATAAAAGGGGGGAAAAAATCCCGTTTACTTGTGAATCAGGGCTGTCCTGGCTGGGTTCGGGAGCGCTCCGAGTAACGCGGCATCCTGAAGGCGTCTTGACGGCGCAGTTGTCCGCAGGCTGCAGCGGGACAGGGATGAGAAAGTTCCTTCGTCTCCCTCTCCGGGCTTACAGTCGCTTTGTTTGGCCAAAGAAAAGCGGGGTCCTCTTCCGATCACTGGGAGATATCAGGCAGCAGCTGCGTGCCTTCCCTGACTGGCGGAATGCCAAGAAGAAGGGAGATTGCCGTGTTTTGCTGGGTGTTATACCTTTCCCTAGCAACGTTATCTCTCCGCTCTGTTGTTAGGGCAGCGGCCATTTTTGGGCCGTGTTGCATGATGAGAGTTGGTGGCCATTTTGACCACATTGCATCATGGGAAATGCAGTCCGTCGTGTCCCAAACTAATGCAAGCCCATCACGTCTGAATTGGCATTACATGTTTCTATTCATACATTACTCAAAGCTACAACTTAAGGTCTCTGATATGACCTTTTTAAACCACAGCTTAAAATTAGAGAATAGTTTCTATTCATAATACATTTTCACTGCAATGAGCTTCATCACTAGAAATTCAAAGCTTTATTGTTCCTATTCATAAAGCTACAGCTTGAGGTCTCTGATCTGACATTTCTGACACTATACATGAAAAAAGAAAGCATCAGAGTAAGGGAATAAAGAACAGTAGAGGCAGTGTGCCTGTGTGTTTTAGTGTAATCATGTGTGTGCGCAGGCGTGTGTGTTAGTCTGTGAACTGTGGCAGATAGCTCTAGCATCCAGAGTCTGATAGTGATGACGTTATCTTATAGTTCTCTCTGGTTCTTCTCAATGATGATTCCACAACAGCCAAAATTATGATCATTCTGTCAGAGTCCAGCTTCCAGCTTTCTTCAAGATCACTCCCATTCACCCAGCCTTCTTGTTGAGAAAATTTGATCAATTGCATTGATAGTCCAGCTGACCAGATCCATCATTTACAATTTGGAAGATGTGTAAAAATAGGCTCCAAAAAAGATTCATAGAAGCAGTCAGTGAAATGGAGGAGGGAGAGGGGGAAAGAGAGAGGTAAGGAGAGAAGAGAAAATAAAAGCGTTCGCATTGACTGAGAAGCAGAAAAAATAAAAAAATGATTTGAAGGATGTTTGACCTGTTAAACCTCAGACAATTAGCTTAGTGCTCTTGACTGTTTCAGGGTAAGTGAGCACCATTGTGGCACTGAGGTAGCACGGGTGTCCCATGTATGTAGGCCTCAGTCCTCAACGTGACTGACCCAGGTTCGACTCCGGCCTGCGGTCCTTTGCCGCATGTCTTCCCCCTCTCTCAGTACCCTTTTCCTGTCAGCCTACTTTCAACAAAAGAAAAACAATCCCAACAAATTAAGATTACTTGGGTCTGTGTGTTGCACAGTTCACGGCATGAATTCCAGTGCAGGGTCCTTGTTAGGTCATTGGTAGAAAGTCACCCTGAAAAGCACCCCTGGCGGGTCTACAGATCTGTATGACCCAGCACCTCAAACCGATTTGTTTAAACACCATGATATATAGAGAAAATCTAAGTTCTTATCTGTGAACATTGGTTCATTCTTCTTTTCAGTGATGTGTCAGGATTTGTTCTGATGAACCCGAACACCACCACACACACAGAGCTACGTTTAAGGAGCTTTATTGAAGGCTTTGAGTAATGGAGATGGAGACCAGAGACTGTACCAGACAGGAGCAGACGAGTGATGGAGGAGATGGCTGAGGGTAGAGACACGGTGAAGCTGGAGCAGGCAGTTGGCTGAGCAAGGCGTCACAGCTAGGGATCTCAGGCTAGAAGGTGTGAGACTCAGGCAGGCAACAAGGAGTGAATGCAGATGACCCAGCGACGAGGAGCAGACTGAAGAGGGCTTATATAGGAGAGCTGGCAGGTGTATTGAGTCCGGACTTGATTATTGCAGCAGGTGAAACTGATCCAGCATGGAGTGAAGCAGGGCAGAGTGGATGGTGGAAGGATCTGGAACTGTCCATAGTGCAGAAGGGAGACCTGCACCCTAACATGATGTCCTACAAAAATAAATGAAAATGCAATAAGAATTAAATTAAACATTAAAACAGCAATAAGCAAAATTTCATTATTTTAGAGAATATAATATTAGGATAATTCTATAATTATCTATAGAAGGAACTAAAAAATTGTGATTTGAAGAACTAAAGGTAATATTTCAGATGGACTAAGGTATGACGTCACACAGCATCTCTGTGTGTTGTTGTCCAGTTTCTTGTTTGCTTAGCCGGGCCGGCTGCGTGTGCATGTACATGCACGTGAACAGCTGGCACTGAGGGCTTAGCCCAACCCTGCCCTAAAACGCCACCATCAGAGCACTACAGCGTTGGTACTATGTGGCGGAAAGCATACCCAGCAGACCAAAATGTTCTCTTGCTAACAGCATTATAAAGTTATGAGGTACTTACTTCTTTACTAGAAATGTTCTTCCGTAAGGTGGTGCTGTTTTGCTGGGAATTTCTCCTTTTAAGTATGTGCATAGGAGGCAACACGTGAAAAGGGAAAGGAGGGGCCAGTTTGTAGCTGGAATGGACATCGAGAGAGGCATTGTCTACAGGCAGTGCTCAAGCACCACCTAGTTGTGAAACATCGCTTATTGCTCCTTTAACTATGGAAGTCAACGCATCATAGTTGTCTGTGTTTGTGTGTTCTCTGGCCTTTTTGTTTTACTAATTTTAACTTATTTACACATAATTCTATTTCCTGCCTAATGGGTTCAAATGTCCCCTATTTGACCTTTCATTGAGTTTTGAGTTTTTTTGTATTGTACATTAAAGGTGTTCTGGAGAAACATAGGGACCTATGATCCCTTTACAGCAAAGCAAGTGTCACAAAACAGCAAGCTCCCCATAGCACCAAAATTCTGATATTGCTCCGGGAACAATGTAAAACACCTGTTGCTTTCGAGGCTTCCAACTGTTCAAAAACAAATTGTTGAAACTACTTAGCCAGTGTGAAACCACATAGAGTAGTATCCAGCAGCAGACCTCCTGCAGACCTGAACCATCAGGACTTCAGGTGGAAGTTGACATTTTGTAGAAGGTTTTCTCTAAAAGTTTTGCCCGCAGATCACCACCAAATATTTAACGAAATGTTCCCACTGAGCTTTCCCTGCTGACAGACCAACTGTTAATTAGCAGTTCTATAGTCAAAAACATTTGTGCAAAACATTAGCATTAGCAATATAAGCAGCCTTAGCCCAAGTTATTTCTGATGCCACTGTGAGTGTCATGGATAACGGTTGGTGTTAATGAGATCTAATTAAGTTGGCAGTAGGGTTCTATGGAGTCCTGTTTTTTTTTTTTTTTTTTTTTTTTTTTTTTTACAAATACATTTTTTTACCCATGTATTGGATTTCATGTTTCACCAGATTGCTTTGTTAAAACATCTAATCCCATGAGTATTGTCATGGGATTGTCTAGTCAAAGCAATTCCTGTGATGAAATAAAAGAAGTTTCATTTTTATAATGAAGTCATTGTTCAGGATTTTTTTGAGTGTGTTTTTCAGTTCACATGATTAATATAAGTTAAAATTGCTTTAGTTCAGTTAAACCTCTCAGTATGTCTGTTTTCTGGACAGAATTGATTTAATTCAACAACATTGGAGGTTTTTAGAACACAATAGCCTGTATAATACATTTAAATTTAGACTTTGACCAAGCAATTCCAGAATCTTCTATTTTGCTTTTCAGACATTCAGAAGTGGACTTGCCTTGGCTTAGGATCATTCTTATACTCTATAACCCAATTGCACCTGAGCTTTAGGTCACACACTGATGGCAGTAAATTCTCCTTCAGGATTTTTGGACAGAAAAAAGGAATTCATTGTTTCATTGCTTATGTCAAGTTCTGTTTCAAAAGCTTGTTTCTGAAAAGTGGTGATAATGATATGCCTGATATAACAGAACATAACTTCCCAAAAGCTCCACTTTTGTCAAATATTTTCCCCAAAGTGTTGTAGATGTTCTTTGGTACATTTGAGACAGGTCACTGATCTATTTTGGTTCACCCCTGGTCTGGCCTTGAACTCTCATCTTTGGCCAGTTTGGCCAGTTTCTTTCCCATTGTTAAAGCAAAAAATGATACTTGAAGCAGGTCATGCCATCTGAGTTTAAATTGCTCTGGATTCTTTTGTGACCTCCTGGGTGAGCTCTCAATGCTCTCAGCGGATTAATAGGTTTGCTGTAGTCCCAAAGCCTTAAAAATTTGTTTGAATCCCTTTCCAGAGTGATAGATGTCAATGACTTTATTTCTCAGCTGTTTTTAAGATTCAAAGATTCACCACGTGTTACCATAGTGAAATTATTGTTTTTGGACACTCCGGCTAACAGTACAGAAAACAAACCACAGACAATGAACAAAGGTGACAGTTTTTTTCACATTATAGTGTGGAAAAGATTAAAAAAGAATACAAAGGATAAGAAAGTTGATTATCTTGCTTTTTGAGATATCTTACCGTACTTTATCTTGTCAGACAGATTCTGTTTTATCTATTTTCTTGGTATTACAGATTTGCCAATAATCAGATGAGTATGATTTTTTATGGGCACACATTACAGTCATATATATTTTGTGTTTATAAATCAGAAAATGTAATAATAAATGTTTCAACATTGTAAACCAATGTCTCATAATATTATCTTTGTGCATCAATAAATAGGAATTTATGTGTATGTAAAACATATTTGTATCTGTAGAACATAATTTCACAAGTTACACATTTTTTACACAAGTTATATTTTTTGTAATTTGTGTGAGGTCTGTTTAGCAAAAATCCACTTGCAAAACACAAATTGTGTATGGCTTTTTCTTCCTGTCAGATGATTGGTCAATGTCATGTCAATAACAAATTTAACAATCCAATCAGAATACAGATAGGTTTGGATGTTAGGGTTGCGTGCCACTGAGCTGCAAGCCCTGGAAGAGTAGTGCATGGTAAAGACGGAAGACGCCATTAGCACTTCTGCTGCTCAAATAGGCAAAATTTTTACATGCATTAACATTTAGTGGAACAAAAAGAAAATCATTCATCAATTGTATATTTTTTGAAAATCAAGTTTTCAACCAGAGTGACATCCTCCACCTTTAACATTAACTATAATGTTAAAGGTGGAGGATGCACCCTTCAACATATAATGTTAAAGGTTCACAGTAGCAGAAGCCTGCTGCTTCAGCCAGTTTGAAGCCTACTGCTGCTAATGCAGGTCAGTAGAGTGCAACCCTGACAGCCAAAGCAATCTGTTTTCTGGTTGGATTGTTAAATTTGTGATTGACATGACATTGACACTGACAATGGAACTCAAGCCCAAAGGTATAGTCATTATGTAATGAAGGGCAGGTCAGGTTAGTCTGGATGGCTTTTTTCCTCTTAATAAATGTAATCATCATCCAAAATCTGCCTTTTCTATTCCCTCAGGCTATCTTTCTGATTGTGTAATAGAGTCAAAGGTTTAATATTAAAAAATCTTCCTGTACTCTAAATATTTCTTTGTATTTCTCTTAACAGTTTCCTGCCCACAAAGCAGGGCATTCTGCTGGGTCAGTACCTGGGAGCCTTCAACCTTATGGATACATTCAGGGGACGCTCCAAAAAGCAAGAGTGAGAGTCAAGATTAGAAGAGGATTTCAATAAAGCCATCCATGTGAAGCTTTTTCATTATTAATTTAAAACCCTTTAATGATTTAATTTTACACAGAAAATGGAAAACAGTTGTGTAAAGAACGGCTTTTAAATTAAATGAAATTATTTTCCTTGTTTATGTTTGTACTTCTCTGTTAATGTTTTGAGTTCTCTGAAAAAATAATCCTGGTATGTTGCTATAGCCATCTGATTTTCAACAGTACTCAAATGAATAAAAAATATATATCCCTCAAGCAGTGAATTATACATTAATTTTGATTTGTGTTTTTTTCTATTGAGGATACTTAAAACTCACTCAGGTTTATTTTGGTAAGGATCTCTTCCCATTACTCTTTCTTTGTATTTTATTGAGCAGCTAAATTTAGGGCCTTAAAAATTCTTAAATTTACAGAATTATCATGGTAAAGTCTTAACATCTTTTAATAGGTCTTAAATTTCTTTTGCCCATTTAATGCTACCTCAAATACACAATAAAATGCTTCCGTGACTGAATTGTGTTTTAATAAATGTATTTACAACTAAAAACACACAGCCATCAATCAGCTTTCGTGTCATTGGTTAGTCGGTATCATTCCACTTGATGGTCCTTGTGCGGAAACAGCAGTAGTCCTGCCGTTGTCATAGGAAATTGGAAATTTAGCAACATTTGGAAGCAAAAGGACAGTTTAAGGCTTGGTTAAATAGTGCTTCAAACAGTAACTTTGAAGCCTGCTGCTGCTTATGCAAAAAACAAAAAAACATAAAAGTGGGTATACATGCGGTGGATTTACATTTAGAAAGCACTGTTACCGAACTAAATAGCGACAGATTAGCAGGTGAGATCTTGTGAGAGCTGTGTGTAAGTAACACGGTGGTATCCGCCTTGTTCAAAGCTGCAGCAACTTGTGAGGACAAGATCGACATTGATGAGTATGCCATGGCTGTGTCAGCCTACATTAACAAATGCATTGAGGACGTCAGCACCACCAAGACCACCATCAGCCGAGCCAACGACCTTGGATTACTGAGGAGGTCCGTCAAGCGCTAAAAGCACGGAACTCAGCTTTCAAGTCTGGTGACAAGGAGGCACTGAGGACAGCGAGAGCCAACTTGAACCGTGCCATCAGGCTAGCGAAGCGGAACCACACTAAGAAAATCCAGGAGCTTTTCCACGACGCCAGCGACACCAGGAGCATGTGGAAAGGCATACGGGCGATCACTGACTACAACCCCACCACCCCCCCTCCCGGTGGGTGAAGTTGATGCTGACTTCCATAACAGACTAAATAACTTCTTTGGGAGGTTTGAGGCACTAAACAACACTCCAGCAGTGAAAGCTGCTCTCCATCAGGCAGAGGAGGTCCTCTGCCTTTACACAGCCGACGTGTGGAAGACTCTGAGGAGAGTAAACCTGCGGAAGGCCCCAGATCCAGACAACATACCTGGGCGGGTCCTCAAGGAGTGTGCAGGTCAGCTGGCTGGCGTCCTCACAGACATTTTTAACTGGACCAAGCCACAGTGCCTGCATGCTTTAAGTCTGCCTCCATCATTCCGGTGCCAAAGAAACCTCAAGTCACCTGTTTCAACGACTACCGGCCTGTTGCACTGACTCCCATCATGATGAAGTGCTTTGAAAGGTTGGTAAAAGAACACATCGTCTCCAGTCTCCCACCAACACTCGACCCGTTCCAGTTTTCCTACCGACAGAACCGCTCCACTGAGGACGTCATCTCCTCCACTCTCCACCGGAGCTTGACACACCTGGAGGAGAAGAACACGCAGGTGCGGATGCTGTTCCTGGACTTCAGTTCAGCGTTTAACACCGTCATCCCACAACATCTGGTGGGAAAACTGGAACATCTGGGCTTTGCACACCCCTTCGCAACTGGCTGCTAGACTTTCTCACCAACAGACCTCAAACTGTCCGGGTCGAACAGAACACCTCAGATGTTATGGAGCGATATTTGTGCCTTCTGATTGAGCGCGCAGGAACCAATCCGCTTAACCAATCTGCGCTCAACTCTGAAAAACTCTTCTAAACCCAGTCCTCCTTGCGCTCAGTTCCATCTCTGCTCGCACGCTCGACCTTTTCCTTCCACATTCAACACCAGCTGTGCACTCGCTCAGCTGTTTCTGGTGGGATTGAAGAAAAACAAAAACAATTAAACAGTTTAATATTTTAGCCTAAAATATTTAGGCTAAAATATTTAAACAAAAATATTTGAGTTACTAAGAGTTACTAAGTGACCACCAATAATAATAATAACAATAGATTCAATAGATTAAAAGGGATATTATGAGGGTGTGGTATTATAATATTATTATTATTATTATTATTATTATTATTATTATTATTATTATTGGTGGTGTTTTAAATTGTTGAGTGTTTAGCCAAGTCATTTTATTAGATGTTATCTCTTATCTGATGTATCTCTTATCTAAAGTGCTCCTTAAATAATGATGACAATGATGATGAATATGATCAGAAGAAACTATTGCATCACCGCCCAGAAGCTGGAAGAAAAAGAGACAAAAACATTTTTCACACCTCACTTAGTAACTCTTAGTAACTCAAATAATTTAGTTTAAATATTTTAGCCTAAATATTTTAGGCGTAAAATATTAAACTGTTTATTTGTTTTTCTTTTTTTCTTCAATCCTACCATTATGTTTAGTAATTTCTGCAGCATTTTGATCTAATCCATCTGAATGCAGTATTTGCAAGCCATACTATGATTGGATGGAAAGAAACCTGTCTGTGATTGGCTGGTGAGGTGGACAGTTTTTGAAGTCGCGAGCGCACAGACCGAGTCGAGGGAGCGCAGAAACAGCCGAGGGAGCGCACAGCTGGTGTTGAGCGTGAAAGGAAAAGGTTGAGCGCACGAGCAGAGATGGAACTGAGCGCGAGGAGGACTGGGTTGAGAAGAGTTTTTCAGAATTGAGCGCGCGCCAGACGAGTTTTGAGCGCGTGCGTATTGTGTCACTGCGCGCTCGGATTGGTTCCTGCGCACTCAATCAGAAGGCACAAATATTGCTCCATATGATGTCATCACCCTCAGCACGGGCTCCCCTCAGGGCTGCGTACTGAGCCCCCTTCTGTTCACCCTGATGACTCACGGCTGCGTCCCCAGGTTCACCACCAATCACATCGTGAAGTTTGCAGAACACAACGGTGGTGGGCCTAATCAGAGACGACAACGACCAGGACTACAGAGAGGAGGTGGAGCAGCTGGTGGGCTGGTGTAGAGACAACAGCCTGATCCTGAATGTGGAGAAGACGAAGGAGATCATCGTCAACTTCAGGAAGAACCGGCCTTGCCATGCTCCACTGCTCATCAACAGCTCAGCTGTGTAGGTGGTCAGCAGCACCAAATTCCCGGGGGTGCACATCACGGACAACCTCAGCTGGTCTGTGAAGACCACGTCACTGGTGAAGAAGGCACAGAAGCGCTTGTACTTCCTGCGGAGGATGAGGAGAGCCCACCTGCCTCCGCCCATCCTCACGACCTTCTACAGAAGCACCATAGAGAGCATTCTGACCAGCTGTCTCTCTGTGTGGTGTGGAGGCTGCAGTGCCTCTGACTGGAAGAACGTGAGGAGAGTGGTGAGGACAGCAGAAGGGATCATCAGGGCTCCTCTTCCCTCCATTAAGGACATTTCATCTCAGCGCTGCGTGTCCCGAGCCCATAACATCATCAGAGACCTCACACCCCCACCATGGACTGTTCTCCCTGCTGCCTTCTGTGAAGAGATTCCGCAGCATCTGCTGCAGTTCCACCAGGTTCTGCAAAAGCTTTTTCCCTGTCATCATCAGACCACATTTGCACATTTCCATCATTGCATCTCTATCTAGCATTACAAATGCTGCCGAACTTAGTTTCGGCAGGCTGAGATGAGCGGCTGAGATCTCGCGAGAGCTGTGAGCTGTGCGTAAGTAAAATGCCGACATACATGTAGAAAATTAAATCCACTCAGGTAAGTACTAACCACTCAGGTAAGTACTAACGAAAATAAGAAGATGAAAGAATCCATTCTGGACATACAGTTGCGAAGTATGAGAGATAACCTCGTCTTTGCAGGCATCCCGGAGCAGCAGGAGGAGGATCCCAAGGTGGCACTCCGTAAGTTTCTCCAGCAGAAGCTGAAAATCCCGGCGGATCAGATAAAAATCATCACCTTCCATCGCGTTCACCGGCTTGGAGGTAAGAAACCCGATATAATCCGTCCTCGCCCGATTGTAGCTAAATTTGAGCATTATAAACAAAAAATGTATGTTAAAGGTCAGGGCAGAGAACTGAGAGGGACAGATTTCAGCGTTGAACCTTTTTTCCAGTTTCCTTTGGAAATCCTAGATCGTAGGCGAGTCTTATTTCCAATCAGGAAAAAATACATTACCGAAGGCTGACGCCTTCGGTAATGTATTTTTTCCTACCATAGCAGTTGACAAACTTTATAATTAATGGTCAGTTGTTCAGGGATCAGAAGATCACTCCTTCGCTTTATTAGATGCACAACAGGTGGATTTAAAGCATGTCACACTGGAAAAAAAAGGTGCATA
Source organism: Fundulus heteroclitus (assembly GCF_011125445.2). NCBI lineage: Eukaryota > Metazoa > Chordata > Actinopteri > Cyprinodontiformes > Fundulidae > Fundulus > Fundulus heteroclitus. The sequence goes on along the minus strand of NC_046366.1, from coordinate 1,388,842 downwards.
GATCGGAACACGATGATAAATGAAATAAATGCACAGCTCAAGAGCACGTTGGCACGGTATGGTTGTTAGTCACGGTTGGGTACACGAGGCATGGGCTGTGGTTCTTCCTCTTTCATCTTTTCTCACTCTTCACACTCTCTTAATTCTCTGTCTTTCTTTATATTATTCGTCTGCTTCTTTCCTGTTGACCAGACAATCACAAGCTCAATTAGTTATCCTGTAGCATAAACTTATGTAGTGGAGTAAGTGATATTTTGCCAGCAAAGGTTCCCTGTTCTTTTTCTCATATGACTTTCTTTATCCATCCAGGATGTGCACGATATCAACATGAAACGCACTGTGGCCCTTCGTTGTCTCTCACTATACTTGCAGGAAGAGGACACACAGTTTTTCAATACTTGGAACGTAAGTCTTAATATATTTTTCTAAAATATTTCACCACTAATCACCTTTTACTGTTGGAGATATTTTGAAGTTCCTTGGTGCTGTAAGAAGGGTAGCCTGCTATGCTCCGCTGTGTGAATACACACAGACGTATTCACGGTTAATTTTATAAAAATTAGCCTTTCTAAATAGCAGCAGATCGCATCCTGAGCCATTTCTGTCTCTAGGCTCCCACATAATAAGGTGGGTGCCTAGAGACTCAATTTTATGAGCGAGCACATTATAAACTGCTCGGCGGGGAGGAGTCTTCACATGGAGCTGCTCCCAGAGCCATGGCTCTGGTCACTCCGAGCCAGTCGTGACTCTCAAGCACCTGAGTGTGGTGTCCGCCTCTCAGCACCACAGACTGACAAGTGTGTGGTGCTGGTGGGTGCTGTTCTGGGAAATATAGCGGCTTGTGACAAGAAATGTAGCCATATGTACTCTGGACAATGATGTTTAAAATGTCCGTGGAGAATCCACACTGTGCGCACTACAATTAAGTGTGCAGCTGTCTTTAGTATTTCTTCTAAGCCGAATCGAGCTCAGAGTCAGCTGAGTTTGCACGCAGGTAAACTCACATTCCTGCCAGGAGAGAGCGCTCAGAGTAAAAACATATTGTTCCTGCCTTGATACATTTATCTGCATTTTGTAAACTGCCCCAATTTCTGCTGCACTAAAGAGTCCAATGGAGTCGGAGCAATGAGCGTCTCCTGGCTGTGAAGACATCAGTGGACTCTGTTCATATGTGGGAGCATGGGGCGTTCATTAAAGAGAAATGCTAATAAATGACCGACTAGTTATCCCCTACAGAACTTATTTGCATTGGGAGTGCGGGATGATTGGAGGAGGCGTAGTAGAGGGAGTTAACTTGTTATTGTGTAATGCTTTGCTGTATACTTAATTGTTGAGTGGACAGCTGTATAAGTATTCAGAAATAGTTACAGTGACTTTTGTATTTTCCAGAATGAGGAATCAGAGGAGTTGGACATCGGGAACACACCCATTGGTATTGTTACGGAGATCAGAGGAAGAAGTGCATATCTACTTCACGTCAGTCCTGCATCCACAGCCATTGTGGTTGGAGATGACTTTCTCATGAGGGACATTACCACATTTGCTGATGCATATGTGTTACTGTTTGGGCTGGTTTATGATTTGCAACTGGACTACCCAAAGAAGCTTGTTGGCACCTTCAGTCTTCTTTCAAAAGGTTCTCATGGGGTTGGATGATGGTGCACCCCTGAAACCGTCTCTGCTTTCTTTGAAAAATGACCTGCTTTCAATGTAGACATTATGTAATTGTCCTCCCTCCCTCCCTTTTTATTAGATTTTTTTCTATTTCTGTGCAATGACACTTTTGGTTATTTATTGAATTTATTATTTATTCATTTAAAGTTATTTATTGTCTTAAGTTACATTTTGAAGTAGAAAGGCCATAGCTGTAAGTTCACTAGAAGATGGTTTTGGAAGTTTTTAAAGGCCATACCTTTACACTGAGTACAAGTTCCCTGTATCAGTTACACATGTCTGCAAATAATTTGCACACACACCCATACAGATGTGTGTATCTGGTGTTGGTTTACCTACAGTTTTAGAGAAAAAGCATTTTAATAAAAACATTTAAAATATTCTGCATTTGTTGTGTGAAGAAGTTTGAGTATTCTGAACTTAAAAAAAAGTAGGTTATGAGATATCTAAAAGTATCTTTTTGGTTACTAAACAGTATAATTTTTGAGTTTAAAAAAGTTAATCAATTGAGTACCATATTATCCTAACAAATTATTGCAAAGAAATTAAAAGATATATACAAATTAAAATAAATGTCTTAAGTGCAGTGCACTCACAATGTTTATTTTGAGTGAATTAGTAATGTTTGATTGTTAATTATGTAAAAGTTGTAAGTAATTCAAACTTAAATACTCTAACTTCTTTACTCAAAAACTGTGAGGTAATCGGTTTCCACAAAGATTTTGAGTATTCTGAACTGATTCGGGTTTACAGTGTTGTAGTGTCCACATAATTTGAAATTCTCCCCGCAGGAATCACAATAAAACTATGCATAAATCAAGCGGAGCACTATGGCGAAAGCTGATTGCTCCACTTGTAAAAGTAAAATCTGTCGAGCTCTATTTGGCATTAAGACATCAATTCTTATTGCCACATTGATAGGACACTGGGGGGGGGGGGGGGGGGGGGGGGGGGAACTTAGTTTCTAAATGCAGTCTTGCAAATGCCCTTTGCACAATCATTCTGCACATACAAATGGTTTTAAACTACTCACCTGTACACTGTCGCACACTGTCTCTTTCTCTTGCATTGTTTACATTACAATTGTTTACATTTAATCACAGCTGCACTTTATACTGTAATTTACTAGCTGTATGCAACGAAATTACGTTCTGTATGCACTCTGTGCATACAAAATGACAAATAAAGTTGTCTAAGTCTAAGTCTTATTTTCAACGGAAATAACTGGGCAACATGGCCGACTGAGCGGGGGAAATTTTTGCAAACTCTCTATAAAGTTCCTCAAAACAATTTTACCCAAACAAAGACTTTCTCTACCAAAAGCGCAATTTGATCTTAACTAAGTATACAACTGGAAAAAAGTAACTCAACACCCGCTTTGACAAACAGGAAAAAGGTTTGGAAGATGTCAAATCGAAAATCAGAGAGAACAGCACCATGATCTGCAGTCTAGCTAAATCCCTCGAGATCAACATGGCTGAGGTGAAAGAATGTAAGGATAAAGTGACCATTCTGTAATCAAAAGCTGCAGTGCTGGAAAAAGAAAATCATCAGCTAAAACAGAAAGTGGAGCATCAGGAGGCCCACAGTCGGCACTGGAACCTGAGAATAAAAGAATAAAGGCAAAGTTGAATGAAAACTTGCCTGAGGATGTTATCGGGCTTCGGAAAAAAAGTTCAAGCCAGGAAATGGATGATATGTTAGACATAGTTCACCGAATTGGGAGGACGGAGGAGAACAGAACGAGGCCGGTCATCATACGGTTCGTGAAAAGGCATGACAGAGATGTTATCTGAAGTCTCATGAAAGAGTCAGAGGTTTTCAAGCAAGCTGGGGGTTTCTTCACAGAAGATCTGTCAGATGCAATAAAAGAAGCAAGGGCAGTGTTGTGGCTGGAGATCGAGGAAGTGGGAAAAGCAAGGAAGAAGGCATTTTTTCGTGGTCCTTATGGATGCATAGATGGTTAACGGATCTAGTCACCAAAATCAATACATAAAATAAATCTAAGTTAGAGGAATTGTTATAAAAGTTCATAGGTTAAAGGGTACATTCAGATTCCCTGAATTTTATTAAACTCCACTGTCCTGGTACCCAGTTTGAGGTATTTTTCTATCTTTTTTTCTGTTTTGTTTTTTGCACATTATTTATATTTGTTTATTCTAAGGTCTTAGCTATCTTTTATTTCTCTGAAAATGAGGGTTTAAGTCAAAGTAAGACACAAGACAATAATTCTTTTCTGCAAAGGTGTTAAATCTCAAACTGTTTTCCTTCAAGAAACACATTAATGTAAAGAAGATCAAACTTTCTAAAGGAACCAGTGGGGAGAGAATTTTTTTTTTCACATGGAACAAATCAATCTGGAGGTGTGACTATTTATTTTCAAAGGTTTCAGGGGGGATGTTATTAATTATAAAACTGACAAAGATGGAAACTGTCATGACAGAGCCATCTGCACCAAGTGGCAACACAAAATAGTTAATGTCCGAGGATGTTATATGAGGCCACTTTATCATATCATCCTCTCTGTCATGAATTGTTTGAGGTTGTGGCATTGACCTGACTCTTTGATCACTCCGCAATTTTTGGAAATATAATCGTGACAGTTTACCAATTCAGTCGACCTAATGACCTAGGGAACAGCTGAAATTGAAGCACCGCACAAAAACCGCAAGGTGGATCCATATTTACTTCCGCATTCGAGCATACGGTGGATACTGGTAAAACAATTTGATCTACTTAGGTAAAAAAAAGCCTATAAGCAAATCATTGTAGCTTTAAAAAAATTTACCATTGTCTCATATTTCCTAAAAACAATCTGGAGGAGAAGACCTTCACCAGCTGAGAGCTAGTTGGATGAGTGTTTTGACAACATCATAATACACAAACACACCAACATCAAAGCACACCCTTCAGAGAGCTCAACCAGCGCTTCTACTATATAACCACTGTAAGCTACACTTATGTCCTGGAATCCATACACAAGAAGCTGGACGTGGAGTTACTCATGGTGAGCATGAGACTGTACTATCTCCCACGTGAGTTTGGTCACGTGATAGCGCTCTTTGTTTACATCCCTCCCTCTGCAGATCCACGGCGCGATGACCAGGCTGCAGACACAGCACCCCGCGCTTTCCTGCTCATCACAGGAGATTTGAATTGACCCTCTCTTCGTTCCACCCTCCCCACGCTCACCCAGTACGTCACGTGTACAACAAGGGACAATAAAACTCTGGACCGTTTTTATGCAAATGTTAAGGACGCCTACTCTGCCCCCCTCCCCCCACTTGGATGCTCGGATCACAACCTTGTCTACCTGCTCCCCCAATACATAACAATGGTGAGGAGGACAATAGCGCAGAAGAGGTCAGTGAAAGTTTGGTCAGAGGAGGCCACTGAGAGACTGAGGGATTGTTTCAGAACCACAGACTGGAGCATGTTCCAAAGCTCTCCTGGTGATGACATCAACTTCATGACTGGATGTATCACTGGCTACATGACCTTCTGTGTGGAGAGCATTGTGCCTACACGACGGCTACTGACCTGTGCTGATGAGCTCTGTGAGGTCCTCAGCTTCATCTACAACCTGAGCCTCAGCCTGGGGGTGGTCCCCACCCTGTGGAAGACCTCCTGTGTAATGAAGCTGAAGCGCAAGTTCAATTGAAGAAACTCATCGCCTGCCTCCATTCAATCAGAGTCCGATCCGCCTCTGATGTGAGCCAATCAGCTACGAACCGCACCTTCATGAAGCCAATCAGCATCCCGCGCTCATCTTAAAAGCAACTTCAAGTCCATGTCTCAGCCTGCTAACCAGCAAGCGCAAACGGATTGCATGTCGGATTTCGAATCAGATGTCCGATTCAACCCACCCCCAACCCCTTCTCTACCATCGTAGCTGAGTTCATCTAGCTTCCAAGACGTTCCTCCATCCTCAACCCATCAGAGTGTTTTCTCCCTTCAGTCTTCAGCACTCCCTATCACCTCGTTATTGGTCCGGCAGAAGACCACCATGTTGGGCCCGGTTCTGCCAGAGGTTTCTTCCCAAAGGGGAGTTTTTCCTCTCCACAGTCGCTTCAAGCTTGCTCATCATGGACAGTTCATGCAAACCTGTGTTTAACAAGTTGGACATCTATCTTAAACAGATCACCATATGGACTGAACAAACTTCTTCTATCTCCACTCCACCACCAGTTTCAGACCTGGGGGGGGAACATCCCTGTTCTCATACATCTACCTATGCATATTAAAGTATAATTCAGCATTAATGTTCCTGCCGAGGTCTGAGCGCCAAAGACTTAAAATATTGTGTCAATAAAATCCTTCTAATTGCCATTTCTTTCTCTGTGAGTTTTTCAGATTGAAGTACCGGTTCCCAAAACGCCGGACGCCAGGGAACCGGCCCACTTCAGACCAGTCACCCTGACCTCCCATCTGATGAAGACCATGAAGCGCCTCATCTTTGCACACCTACGCACCGTGGTGGGCCCCACCCTGGACCCACCTGAAGACCACCAGGAGCACTGTGAGAGTCATGTTCTTTGACTTCTCCAGCTCTTTCAACTCCATCAGACCGGTGCTGCTGAGGGGGAAGCTGGAGGAAGCGGGAGACAAACAACTACCTCACTGCAACTATCAGCTACCTTTTGTTGTGCAATTATACACTGTTTAAAGTTATTTGATGTTTCATAAATAACTCTCTGTCTGTTAAGTATTGTCTGGTGATGATCAGATCTTAAGCTGATATCAAGACAATGGTTGAAAGGGATGAATTCGAGCACTAGCGATCTTTTAACAGCAAAACCTGCACACACATACAATAAAGGAGTGATAACTTCTTTTTAATTTTAAGAATCTAATAACAGAAATAAAATTAACATCCAGAGAACATCACTATGTAATGCTGTTTATCTGAATTAACACAATATTTCAATCAGCAAATCCTCTCTACTAGGCTAGTGAAACTTAACTAAACTACTAAGCAAAAGATAAAAAGAAGCTAAGCAAAGGAACTATTTACATGAAAAACAAACACAAAAAAACAAAACAAAGTGGTTGATCATAATCAGATTAATTCAGTGAATCCTTGTTCACTGAAGATCTGATTCCAAAAAGCATGGAATGGAGTTAAAAAAAAACTTTTGACATGTGTTTCAACCCATTCACAATGCAAAGCTCAAGTTAAACAAAACATTATTTGATGAAATAATATTTTGTTTAAGTTAAAGAACCTAAGTTCACCTTAAACAATGCGAATTGTGGTTAAATTAGCTTAACTAATTCAGAACAACATTTGACATGTGTTTCAACCCATTCATTTAAACTTTCTGTTCTCTCTCTTTTATCTTCATAGTAGGTACAACTGGTCTGGCGTTCCGTTAACTGTGACATCATCCAGAGAAGACGGCTCAGCCGCTATTACCATCTAATGTAGAACAGATTACTGGATCAATGTGTGCTTCTGTGCTTTTTTGTCTCTCTTGTTGTGTCTCTGCTCTGTCTTCTGTAACCCCAAGTCGGTCGAGGCAGATGACCGTTCATACTGAGCCCGGTTCTGCCAGAGGTTTTCCTTTCCGTTAATGGGGAGTTTTTCTTTCCACTGTCACTTCATGCTTGCTCAGTATGAGGGATTGCAGCAAAGCCATGTACAATGCAGACAACTCTCCATGTGGCTCTACGGTTCCCCAGGAGTGAATGCTGCTTGTCGGGACTTTGATGCAATCAACTGGTTTCCTTATATAGGACATTTTTGACCAATTTGTATAATCTGACCCAATCTGTATAATATGATTGAACTTGACTTTGTAAAGTGCCTTGATATGACATGTTTCGTGATTTGGCGCTATATAAATAAAATTGATTTGAATTGAATTGAATTCACAATGCAAAGCATAAGTTGACCAGAACATTATTTTATGAAATAACATTCTGAGGACCGGTTTGTCCTGTAAAATCATTTAATTCAGAATCGCTTGCCTTTGTTTTTGCGATTCTACCTCCGGGCGCTAGGGGTCGCTATAGCAACTCGGTGGCTAAGAGGTTACAACATAAAGTTACCAAAATTGCCTTGAAAACCGGCATTAATATACCATATTGATGCGGGAATGAGGCTCATAACACCATCGGAGGATGGCGGAGCAGAACAGTTACGCTTTATATTTTAAAACGTACTCCTTTTAAAATGTCCGAAACCGGATGTTAGCAAGGCTAATAGCAGTTTGGCAAGCGTGAGCTACCGGTTAGCCCTTTTGTTCTAAACACCGTGTGTCCAACGGTTTACAAAACATTTCCCAATAAACCTTTTACTTCACCCTCAGCTCGGTGCCCAAACCTGTCCGTTGTCTCGTGTCAGTTCTGTCCAGCTTGGCCATTCATGAAAAGAGCGTTGAAGGAGGGAGAACCGTTGGTTTCTCCGGGCGACGAGAGGTTCTCTCCAGATACTGGATGTGCGTCGGTCAGGCCCGTGCAGGGTCCATTATCTGAAGCAGCTCTTTCCTGGTCTGAGCAGGAGGTGATCTGTGCAGCTTGGAGTCTGAAGAAGTCTGAGAAGTGAAGAGGGCTCTTTCTCTGTGGGAGGAAGGTTTTTATAGCAGCAGGACTCCTTGTGAGAGGAAGGAGGGGCCGTCCTCTGTGCCTGTGTATCCTTTACAGCAGGAGTTGGGTTCCTTTGTCAAACTCTTCCACTGTTCAGAATTTAATCTGAGATCAATTATTCATCATGGTGTTATTATAGCATAACACTTTATTTGTCCCAAGGGGTAAATAAGGTATAGTCTAAGTCTAAATCTAAGTCTCAGCACATGCGGCTGCACAGCTGTCAGTCAGAGGCGGCAGTCTGCAGCACCGGGCCCCCCCAGGGCACTGTTCTGTCTCCATTTATCTTCACCCTCTACACCTCAGACTTCACCTACAACACGGACAGCTGCCATCTTCAGAAGTTCTCCGATGACTCGGCCATTGTGGGCTGTGTGTCCGAGGGGAACGAGCTGGCGTACCGGTCGGTCATCATGAACTTTGTGGACTGGTGTGAGAAGAACCACCCATGTCTAAACACCAGTAAGACCTAGGAGATGGTGATCGACTTCAAGAGAAGACCCCCACGCCACTCCCCTGTGAACATCCAGGGGTAGGACATAGAAACTGTGTAGAATTTCAAATACCTGGGTGTTCACATCAATAATTAACTTGACTGGACTCATAACACTGAAGCTCTGTACAAGAAGGACCAGAGCCGCCTCCAACCCGTGAGGAGGCTGAGTCATCGCAGGTCCTTTGGTGTGGGCCTGCTCACACCAAAGGACCTGCGATGACTCTGTGGTGGCTTCAGCCCTCCTCTATGCTGTCGTCTGCTGGGCCCCAGGCAGCACAGAGTCGGACAGATAGAGGCTGAATAAGCTGGTGAGAAGGGCCACTTCTGTCCTGGGCTGCACTCTGGACTCGGTGGAGGAAGTGGCCGAGAGGAGGGTGTTGTCCAAGCTTACATCCATCATGGACAACACCTTTCACCCCCTTCACCAGACTGTAGAGGAATTGAGCAGCTCATTTAATGACAGACTGATACACCCTGTGTGTAAAAAGGAGCGCTACCGCAGGTCATTCATCCATGTCTCCAGGACCTGTACGCCTCCAGGACTCTGAGGCGTGCAGGGAAGATTGTGGCTGATCCCTCGCACCCCAGTCACAGACTATTTCAGACACTTCCCTCTGGCAGGAGGTTGCGGTCCATCAGGACCAAAACCTCACGCCATAAGAACAGTTTCTTCCCATCTGTTACCGGTCTTACCAACAAGGCCAAGAGCTGCCCGTGACACTGGACACTGCCTCTCTCCCCCATCCAGGACTTACAAGCTTCTGCGTTACATTAACACACAGGCTACTGTGTGTATATAGCTCTGTATATATATCTATTCTATTTTATTTTGTCTGCACCATCAACACCAAGTCAAATTCCTTGTAAGTGCAAACCTACTTGGCAATAAAGTTGATTCTGATTCTGATCCCTGCTGCCATCAGACGTTACAATGCTGCACTTAGGCCATGGGCCAGAATCTGTAGGATGACTTTTCGTATGAACTGTCTGGGGGCAACTTTATTGCACTTGGATAAGTTGCTACACATAGCATTGATCTCAAAACACGAATGTTCCTACGTTTCACTTGCACATTAATAAGCTATAAAGTGATAAAAAATCTAAACTGTTGCCCTCCGGTCCAAGAGGTCACGTGATTTGAGTTTTGCTGCTCAGCCAATCAGATCGCTGTATTGTCAGCTGTGCGACTTCAACCAGTTCATCATGGCTGCACCCGTAAGGTGTTGTATGCGTCTGTTTCCAGACGAAGAAAGCCCAATAATACCATTTTCTGGTGCCAGTTGGCAGAGATCTTGATGGCGAGGAAAAAGATACAGCCCAGTCCATCCATCCTTCCATTTTCTAACATGCTTATCCCTGCTGGGATTGTGAGGGGTGCCGGTGCCGATCTCCAGCTTTCAATGGGCAAGAGGCGGGGTACACCCTGGATAGGTCGCCAGTCCATCAGGCGAGGAGAAATAGCTCAGACTTTGGCCCAATTTACTGTGGTATTTGTGGTATCACCAAGACCTGCTGAGCTATGATTCCATAGATGTCGTCGTGACAAACGACTTATCTCTGCCAGAATTTGTATCCCCTGCGTCGGGAGCACATTCAGCTGGAAGAATGAATCCAGTCAGCTCCGCCTCATTTCCTATTAGGCGTGGAAATTAAGACGTTTTACTTTTCTTAATGAAATATAGCAATAGTCTCATTACATTATCGTTCAGTTAGTGGGATAAAACTGAAAATGTAACACTTGTTAGTGCTATCGCAGGGGATTGCTATGTGGCTAAAAACTCGATTGATCACTCAATATAACACGTTCTGAGAAAGTGGTCATTTCCACATGTGTCACGAAAATATTAGCTTTATGTTATTAATAATAATAATACACTTTATTTAACAACGCCTTTCTGGACACTCAAGGTCACTTTACAGAGAATAAAAATGAAAATACAAAAATACAAATACAGGAACATAAAGACAGTTATGGGGAGGGGCAAGAGCAGTGTATTTACAAATAGGCGAGCTGGAAGAGGTGGGTTTTGAGTCTGGTTTTAAATAAGGGAAGAGAGTCAATACTGCGGAGGTCAGGAGGGAGTGAGTTCCAGAGCTGGGGAGCAGAGCAGCTGAAGGCTCTGCTCCCCAGCTCTTCTCCCCAGCTCTGAAGGCTCTGCTCCCCAGCTCTGCTACCCAAGTCAAGCTGGGGGTCCACTGAGGTGGATGGTGGAGGAGGATCTAAGGAAGCGGGAGGAGGTGGCAATGTGAAGGAGGTCCGACAGATATGGAGGTGCAAGGTCATGGATGGCTTTGAAAGTATATAGAAGGATTTTAAATTGTATTTTGAATTGAACTGGGAGCCAATGGAGTTGGTGAAGGACAGGGGTAATATGATGAAAAGAGGGGGTTCTGGTAATGACACGAGCTGCTGAGTTCTGAAGAAGTTGGAGTTTATGGAGGGATTTGTGAGGGAGGTTGAAAAGAAGAGAAATACAATGATCAAGACAGGAGGTGATGAGGCTGTGGATAAGGACAGAGGCAGTGCGCGTGGTAAGGGAGGAACGGAGGCGGTTAATGTTGCAAAGGTGGAAATATGCAGACCAGGTAATGTTATTTATGTGTGATTGAAAGGATAGGGAGGAGTCGAGGATGACACCCAGACTCTTGACCTGAGGGGAGGGGGAGACCAAGGAGTTGTCAATGGGTAGAGAGAAATTATTGATTTTGGATAGGGTGGATTTGGAGGCGACGAGGAGGAGTTCGGTTTTATCACTGTTTAGTTTAAGGAAGTTTGAGGTGAACCAGTGTTATGCCAGAAGCTGTTTGAATATGATTATTATTATTAATTATAATTTGGTATTATACTTGTAATAATAGGTCATTCAAACTTAAATAGTAGCTATAACAAAATATGGCTCAAATGGTGGTGATACCAGGGCTAAAAGCTTGTAATGATTTATAACACCAATGCATTTATTAATTAGCTGTTATGGACTCATTTATGCAGGAACAGGAGGTCTGATCAGTTTCTGGCCAATGAAATTTATCCAGCAGCGTTGATAACTCAAATTATAACTGTAATTAGAGTTTAAATCCTTACTCCTTATCACCAATCCAATGATAATATATCTGTAATAATGTCGGATGTCAACTCAAAAAGAGGCAACTCTATATTCTGAAAAACAATGCAACTCTGAATTGGAATGAACACAAACAATTACTATTCCACATGTTGCTATTTATTGAACCAAAGCAATTCCTTTTTACAGTAATTATTCTAATTTAACAACCTTGGGAACTCTACTCACTACTAAAATTAACATGCGAAAATATATGAAAATAAACAAGCCAAAAATGGATTAAAATGAGAGGTAGCAAATTTTAGTTCAACTCACAGTTGTTTAAACATCACATTTAAGACATCGGCATTTGACGTAGCAGCATTGAAAGGCAGAAGTAGCTCTGAGAACGGGGATGGACGCTTCAGACGCTTTTCAGCAAGTTAGCTACAGCTTAACCACACTGTACCCTCCCAAGATGGCGACTATGACAACACATGACCTGCAACCTTGCGTGATATGTAAAGGGGGAGGTCTTAATGACGTAATCAACGCTTACGGTAATGTGGGGTGGTACCTTGATTAAGAGGGCGGCCTGAATGAGAACTTCAAGGGGAGACCGCGAACTGAGGTTTAACAAAGAGATTTCACTCGCTGATAAGACAGAAAAGAGAGGAAAGAAAAAAAAAAAGATGGAGAAATTGGCTGTCGGCGGAGCCACTTATAAGAGCCACAAACCAAAAACACAGCCAAAATCACTTTCAAAATGCATGCACATACATCAGAAAATATCCAGCAGTTAAACAAACTCCGTCTTGGAGTAATTAAGCATTAAACTAAATCCTATTAGGTTTCTCTGCCCAGGCACAATTAGATCACCTTAAGGGTGAAAAGAGAAATAAAAGGGGAAAATTCCATTTACTTGTGTTGTCTCAGGGGAAGTCCTAGTTCCAAATCCGCATGCGTCCTGGGGCGCTTCGGCAAACGCAGGTCCGTCAGGCAGCAGGAGAAGGGGGGAAATCCCTGCAGTCTCTGGGCTCTTCGGGTGCTTTGTTTGGCCAAAACGAATGCATGGTCCCTTTTACGATCACCGGGAGATAACGGCTCTCAGTCTTCAATCGAAGTGGGTTCAGAAAGTACTTTTTAAGTCGACCTCCTGCTATGATTAAGCAGGGATGAAGTTTGCTTCGAAAAAATCCTCGTTCCAGCGAGAAAATTGAGCACGGCACGTGGGGAAAATCCCAACGGAATTAAACAGCTGTGTGTCTTCCCAGTCTGGCCAAGTAAGAAGGATGAGCGCAGCGCGTCCATCACTTATAAAACCCTCCATAGTAACGTTATCTCGTCGTTCGTTGTTAGGGTTGGCAGCCATTTTGGGCCGTGTTGCATGATGGGAGTTGGTGGCCATTTTGACCACATTGAATCATGGGAAATGCAGTCTGTCACGTCCTGAACAGATGCAGGCTGTCACGTCCTGAACTGGTGTACCACCAGTCTTTAATTTCAAGTAAGCAGTTAGTAAGGGACAAGGGGGGAGTGAGGGAATGGGTTTACTGGATAAATAAAGCTAGGTGCCATCCGCGTAACAGTAAAAATGAATGTTGAATTTGCGAAAAATACTGCCAAGGGGAAGGAGGTAGGTGATGAAGAAGGAGGGGGCCAAGAACTGAGCCTTGAGGGACACCAGTAGTAACAGGGGAAGGGTGGGATGTGAAAGATTTGAGTTGAATAAACTGAGTGCGGTCGGAAAGATAAGAGTGGAACCAGTCAAGAGGGGTGTGAGAGATGCCAAGTGAGGATAATCTATTGAGGAGAATGGGGTGAGAAATGGTATCAAAGGCCACACTACGATCGAGCAGACACAATTTTTTCCGAGTATTTTAGAAATAAAGGGAAGATTTGAGATGAGACGAAGATTATTAGTTAGTGGGATCAGAACCAGGTATTTTCAGAATCGGGGAAACAGATGCAGTTTTGAAAAGTGAGGGGACAATACCAGAGAAGAGAGAGGAATGAATAATGGAAGTAATGAAGGGGGGGGAGGGAGGTGAGACAGGTTTTGACCAAAGCTGTGGGGAGGGGTTGTTGAGGAAAATAAATATCTTAGTTGTATTCATATGGGAGAGCTAAAGGAATGCAGGGTTGTTGACTGTCTCCCTCTTTGAGGGAGAGAAAACATGCAGTTGGGTTTTATGGCAGGGGGGTAGGTCATTTGGCTTGACCCTTGGCAGAGTAGAACAGCCTCTTTGTTCCAACAGATTTCCAAATTTGACACCACCCCCTCCTGAAGAGATGGGAGGGTCTCACCCTTTTAAAGATGTGTTCAGAGTTGTGAAAGTCAGGCAGAACATTTTTACATCGCCAGGATGTCAGCTTGTAATGAATACAATCAAATGGTAATGTAAACTTCTGTCTCCGTTGGGAATTCCTAATTAATTAAATATGCATATTACAATGTTTACCTCTGATCAATGAGTTCTCATTTACTGTCAAATCTTAAACCGGGGTAAAAATGGGCCTTCAGAGCTAAGCAGGATTAGGCCAGTACTTTAAATTAACAATTTAGTGCGCATGACCCCAGATTTGACAGTAAGTGGAGGAACTTTTTAAATTTGGGCATTAAGAAGTAATCTTTTACAGCACCACAGGATCGACCCGAAAAGGTAAGGAGATTTTGAATTCTCCTTTGGCGTAATGTTAGACGTTTAGGCTAAATTTAAGTGGTGCTGTAGATGAGAAGCTTTCTTCTCAAAATATCAGGGGTTGAACAGAGCAACTAGAATGAGAGGATTGAATGGAATTTATGTTGAAACCGAAAAAAGGACTGTATGGAATTTATGTTTAAGTCTACGTCGAAAACGTAAAATAAGATAGAAACGATAAAATATAAATAAAAGAAAATAAAAAAGATAAAATACAAAGAATAAAAATAGTCCTGAGATTTGGCCACCTCAACTTCAGACTGACGAGCTCTGATGAATTTAAAGCTGGGATGGAAAACTTTCCCTGAGAAAGGGGACTCTCAAAAGTAGTTTAGCGATAGAAAATGGTCAAGATACGTTAATACTTTTAAAAGTTGAGTTGAATTGAGAAATAGAAGAGAAGAATAGAGATTAAAATAAGGGATCCCAGAGAGATAATTTGAATTATCTCTTAGCTTCCAAAAACGGGAATGTTCGAAAGCATGACGGTTAGACCAGGAGATATTAAAATAAATGAGACAAGGTTCCGTCGAAAGTAAAGGGTTGCAGAGGACTCTCTTTGCCGTGCAAGGCTGTCTGTCTTTATATGTTAATGTTTGTCATGTTTTGTCCAATATTTTGTCTTGGTTAAAATGGGATCCATTGTGTGAGAGAGAAGGAGACTGATTAAGCCCCCGGCTCTTCAAAGTGTGGGTGTCTCTGTGTGTATTTCTGTGTGTATATCAAGTGTAGGCTGTTTAAAAATCCAAAGCTTTCACACACATCTTTGTGTGAAAGGTGTCTTCTGTCCAGTTCTGAAACTGTCAATGAATCAGATGTACAAAAGTGCTGGCTGCCTGATAGTTCACACCCAACCTCAGATGAATCATCAGCTTGTCTTCTTCTTTTTTTTTGGGTGTCTGCTATGTAGCCTACTCTTGGGAAATGATGAAGGACATGTTTCTTTCACATATCTCAAAGATATCAAACTGGTCTCTGATTTGCTATATAGTCACGCAATGATCGAACCAAATCCACCACATTGGACAGGTCCAGTTCCACCCTTTGTAGTCACTCCCTGGAAACATTGAAGAATTGCATTCCATGCACATAAATTAAATTTCTAATTTATAAATTTTTTGTGCAGTGCCCTGGCCTCCTCTCTTTTGGAACAGTTCTGGTCCTCATCATCAGCAGTGTTGAGTAATGAGTGCTGTGTCCCAACATAGTTGTCTACACAAGGTTTTCGTTACAACTACGTGTGTCGATCATTTGGTATTGGAAAGGGATTTCAATGTCTTTTTTTATATGATTATCATTGGGTTGCAACCCTGCCCTGATTGTCTGCCATGTGAAGGGGCCCTAGATGTAAAAATTTAACAGAGCTTGTATAAAACAAAAAACTTGTTCCTTTTCCTCAGAGCAGTTTACACTGTTAACCCCCACCATTGGCACCAAGCCTTAAACTGGTGCCAATAGGATGTACCTGTTTGATGCAGGTCTGCACACCTTTACAGGCTTCTAACATATTGTTAGTATTGTCATAACACTGTCCTCTACAGTTACTAATGTCATTGTCCATCTCTTTGTAAAACACTAACTGCTAAGTTTAAAATTTCCAGAGGCTTGTATAGAGAAACCATCTGTCAAATTCCTTCCTATAGAGAAATATAGGAAGGAATTTGACAGATGGTTTCTCTATACAAGCCTCTGGTGATATAAAATGCAGGATAAAAATCAACTGGTCCATATAGTGTGATGTCTGGGGTTGAGTCCACACTGATGGCATTAATATAAGCAACCATGGCTTTCCTGTGAACCTCACAACTTTCATGCTCTACTAAACCTTTATTAGCATGTTTCCAGTCATAAAATCCAGTGCTCATAGATGGAGACTGTTCCATGTTGTCAAATATTTAACAAGCAAAACAGCACATGTTTCGTACCCTCTGATGGTGAATAACACAGTTGTCCTCTAAGACAGCTCTCTCTCTTGCTGAGTTTGCGTTTAAAATACGTTTTTGAGAAAAATCGTCTTAGGTGCTTGTAGGCTCGCTCCAATGCAGAGAGGTTGGCATCTTTATTCTGACACAGTTCCAGTCCCTGTTGGTTGACAGTATTTCCCAAGAGGCCTGGGTTATTTTTATATGGATCAAACTGAATGTCTCCCCTTGCCTCATTCTCTCGCTCCAACTGGGCTCGTCCTTATCTTCTCCACCTACCTGCTCCCCTTTGGCAAGCAAAACATCCACCTGTGTGTGACGCACCTCGTCCTGCTGTCCCTCAGGTGGTTGATGAATTGGAAACTGACAATCCTTTAGCAGGATCATCTTCTCTGGCAGATGTTTTTTTTTTTTTACAAAAAAACTATGTCAGTTTTGGTATGGTTTCAAATAATTATTTCTCTCAAAGCTCCTTGTGACAAGTGTCTTTTCTTTACGAGCACTGCTCTGCAACGTGTTAAATCACAGTGGGGGAAGCGGGGAGGTGCAATAAGGAACGGAATAGAAAAATTGCTATCCACATTATAATTGGTCAAACTATGGCTGGGAGTTGGGCCATAACTTATTGAGCCCATGTGGGTTGTTTTTGTTTTGGGGCAATCAGCAGCAAGAGATCTGTATTTAAATTAATTGACCTCAAAACTGAAGGCCCTCAATACTTAATGCATAACTTAATGCACAGGCTTAACTGGGCATTAGGCCAGGTAAGCCTGTGCATTAAGTTGGCCATGAGTACTAGCAAAAAGAGCAGGTCAGGAGTCAGGGCAGAGAACTGAGGGAAATAATTTTAGTGTTAACGACCAGTTTCTAAAGGAAATCCTCCATTAAAGGTTAGTATTATTCCCAATCAAGAAGAAAACATGTAAAGAAAAAATTGAATTAAATTAATTTATTTAGTTCAATTCAATTTTATTTATATAGCGCCAATTAACAATACATGTCATCTCAAGGCAATTTACATAGTCAAATTCAATAAAATCATACATATTGGTCATGTTGTGCCAGAAACCTGTTTGATTATGAGTATTATTATTAATTATGATTTCCATCCATCCATCCATTTTCTGACCCGCTTAATCCCCCATGTTTTATTTTAAAAATAAAATAATTGGCATCCACCCAAACATGATTACCTCGTCCACAGTAAGTGAGGAAGCGTTGGAGGAATCTTTAGAACCTGTGCAGTGTCTGAACTGTTTAGAAGCAGTAGAGCTTTCTGAGCTATCTAAAATTTTAGCTTTATCTAAACCTTTTACCTGTATGTTATACCCAATCCCAACCACATTGTTTAAGGAGGTATTCCCTCTGTTCAGTGGTCCTATTTTAGACATGATTAATCTATCCTTGGTAAATGGATATGTACCACAGGCTTTTAAATTAGCTGTTATTAAACCATCTCTTGATCAAGATGAGTTAATAAATTACAGACCTATATCTAATCTTCTTTTCTTATCTAAAATTCTTGAGAAAGTACTTGCTAATCAACTATGTGAACATTTACAAAGTAATTACCTACTTGAGGAGTTTCAGTCAGGCGTTAGAGCTCATCATAGCACTGAAACAGCTCTGGTGAAGGTCACTAATGACATTCTAATGGCCTCAGATAATGGACTTGTGTCTATACTTGTCCTGTTAGATCTCAGTGCTGCATTTGACACAATTGATCACAATATTCTCCTACAAAGACCTGAGCATACTGTAGGAATTAAGGGGAAAGCATTAGGCTGGTTTACATCTTATCTGTCGGACAGATTCCAGTTTGTTCATGTTAATAATAAATCTTCCTCAAACTCTAGGGTCACCTGTGGAGTACCACAGGGTTCAGTCCTTGGACCAATTCTCTTTACTATATATATGTTTCCGATTGGCAAAATTATCAGACAGCATGGGATTAATTTTCACTATTATGCTGATGACACTCAGCTATATTTGTCCATAAATCCTGCTGAATCCAATCAGTTACTTCGACTGCAGTCATGTCTTAATGACATCAAAAGCTGGATGACTTTAAATTTTCTGCATTTTAATTCTGACATGACAGAAGTTGTAATCTTTGGACCAGAGTCCTAAAAAATAAACTTCTTAATCAATCACTTAATCTGGATGGCATTAAATTGGCCTCTGGTAATAAAGTAAAAAACCTTGGTGTTGTTTTTGACCAAGACATGTCATTTAAATCCCATATTAAACAGGTTTCCAGACTTTTCTTTTTTCACCTCAGGAAAATCGGCAAAATTAGAAACATTCTGTCCAGGGGTGATGCTGAAAAACTAGTCCATGCATTTGTTACTTCAAGGCTAGACTATTGTAATTATTTACTATCAGGAAGTCCACAAAATGCAGTTTGAAGTATTCAGCTGATCCAAAATGCTGCGGCAAGAGTTCTGATGAAAATCAACAAAAGGGATCAAATTTCTCCAATTTTAGCTTCCCTTCATTGGCTTCCTGTTAAATCAAGAATAGAATTTAAAATTCTTCTTCTAACGTATAAAGCCCTTAATAATCAAGCTCCATCATATATCAGAGCTCTGATTACCCCGTATATTCCTAACAGAGCACTTCGCTCTCAGACTGCAGGTCTGCTGGTGGTTCCTAGAGTATCTAAAAGTAGAATGGGAGGCATATCCTTTAACTATCAGGCTCCTCTCCTGTGGAACCAACTCCCAGTTTTGGTCCGTGAGGAAGACTACTTTTAAGACTAATCTTAAAACTTTCTTTTTTGACAAAGCTTATAGTTAGAGTGGCTCATGTTACCCTGAGCTACCTCTATAGTTGTGCTGCTATAGGCTTAGGCTACTGGAGGACATCAGGGCCTATTTTTCTCACTCTACTGTTCTCCAGTCTACTGTTCTCCTGTTTTGCATTGCATTACATTGAAATGACTGTCATCATTTCAGCTTTTAACTTTTTGCTCTCTTTTTTCTTCATAGTAGGCACAGCTGGTATGACGTTCTGTTCACTGTGACATCATCCAAGGAAGACAGATCACCCGCTATTATCATCTAATGTAGAACATATTAATGGATCAATGTTTGCTTCTGTGCTTTTTTTGTCTGTCTTGTTGTGTCTCTGCTCTGTCTTCTGTAACCCCCAGTCGGCCGAGGCAGATGACCGTTCATACTGAGCCCGGTTCTGCTGGAGGTTTTTCCTTCCCGCTAATGGGTGGTTTTTCTTTGCACTGTCACTTCATGCTTGCTCAGTATGAGGGATTGCTGCAAAGCCATGGACAATGCAGACAACTCTCCCTGTAGCTCTACGCTTCTTCAGGAGTGAATGTTGCTCGTCGGGACTTTGAAGCAACCAACTGGTTCCCTTATATAGGAAATTTTTCACCAATCTGTATAATCTGACTGATTCTGACTTTGTAAAGTGCCTCAAGATGACTTGTTTCATGAATTGGCGCTATATAAATAAAATTGAATTGAATTGATGTGGTCATGGGGGTTGCTGGTGCCTATCTCCAGCGTTTACTGGGCGAGAGGCAGGGTACACCCTGGACAGGTCGCCAGTCTGTCGCAGGGTAACACAGAGAAAAGACAGGACAAACAACCATTCACGCACACACTCACACCTAAAGACAATTTTAGAGAAGCCAATTAACTTAACGCATGCACAGGGAGAACATGCAAACTCCATGCAGAAAGAGGGTTGGATTTGAACCCAGAATCTTCTTGCTGCAATGCAACAGTGCTACCCCCTGCTCCACTGTGCAGCCCTAATTATAATTATAATTTGCTATTATAATTTTAATAATAGATCATTCAAACTCAAATGGTAGCTATAACAAATGTAATTCAAAATGTTGTGATCCAAGGGCTCCAAACCTGTAATGACTAACACTAACAGGGTATTTATTAATTAGCTGTTATGAACTTATTTACGCTGGAAAAGTGTGATTGTCATGGTTTTTGACGTGTCTAACCCACATGCAGAATATACTCAAGAGGCGCGGAGCAGTTTCAGATATTTATTTTAAAGCAGGGGAGCACGAGCCGATCTCAGGCGATTTACGCTTCTCGCAGCCAGGGACAGAAAGTACAGCCGGGCTCGGGCGGTCTGCGGACAAAGGAGAAAGTTAGATCAGCTCACGGAGCAACGGGAACGGTGTTACTTAGTTTCCGCTTACCGCCGAGCGCCGTGATCTAGCCGGGGGGAGTGGAGCGGAGAGACGGACCCGATCAGCGACCCTCCTAGGTGGCAGATGGTGGTGGAGAGACAGGCGGGCGGTCAGGAGGGATCCGTGCGGGGCCCGAGCAGCAGGTGGATGGATGGGTGGCTTGAGGAAAGCTGGAGTAACCAGAGCGGTTTCGTAGGTGTCCACGGATTGACTCGTTGGAGCCGAATGGGCACCGGAGACAGAGTTCGCGGAGGAGCGAGGAACACTCGGGAAGAAGGGGTGACCTGAGACAGAGGGCTGGACAGCACGGGCTTAACTTGTGAAACATGGAAAGTAGGGTGGATTCTGGAGTGCGGGGGAAGGCGAAGACGGACAGCAGAGGGGCTGATAACAGAGCCTACAGTAAAGGGGCCGGAGTAACGGGGAGCCAATTTACGTGGAGCGCCCCTGGTTGGAAGATCCCGTGAGAGCAGCCAGACCTGCTGACCGGGACGATAGCGAGGGGCAGGTACTCGCCTCCGGTCTGCAAACCGGCGGTTCTGCTCGACAGTTCTGTGGAGAGCCTGGATGGTTTCGGTCCAGATCCGCCTACAGCGGCGGATCTGGTTCTCCACAGAAGAGACGGCGATCTGTTGTTCGTCCGTGGGAAGAAGGGGGGGCTGATATCCGAGGGATACTTCAAAGGGGGAAAAACCAGTTGCGGTGGAGGTATGAGTATTATGAGCATACTCCACCCACGGGAGGAATTTACTCCAGTCAGATGGGTTAGTGGAAGTGAGACACCGGAGGGCTGACTCGAGCTCCTGGTTAAGCCGCTCCGTCTGACCATTAGTCTGGGGGTGGTACCCAGAAGAGAGAGAGCACCGAGCTCCCAGAGCGGAGGCAAATTCCCTCCAGACTCGGGAGGTGAACTGGGGACCTCGATCGGACAGGATGTCCTGTGGGATCCCATGCAGACGGAAAACGTGCTTAACCAGGAGCTGAGCAGTCTGTAGAGCGGAGGGGAGCTTGCGGAGGGGAACTAAATGACAGGCTTTCGAGAACCGGTCGACTATGGTTAAGATTGTCGTCATCCCCTGAGAGAGTGGGAGACCGGTAACAAAATCAAGGGCTATGTGGGACCAGGGGCGTTTGGGGATCGGTAGTGGACGTAGGAGACCCGAAGGGGGTCGGTTTGATGGTTTATTCTTGGCACAGACGGGGCAAGCGAGGACATATTCCTGGATGTCCTTAGCCATAGATGGCCACCAGAATCGCCGGGAGATGTGGGAGAGAGTTCGGTGGGTGCCTGGGTGAGCGGAGAATTTGGAGGCGTGGCTCCAGTGAATCACTTGAGCGCGTGCAGCGCGGGGCACATAAACTCGATTGGCAGGACCGTTGCCTGGATCAGGTTCATTCTGTTGAGCTCGGGTGATGACTTCTTCTATTTCCCAACGTAACGAGCCAACGGTGCAGGTGGGGGGTAAGATAGGAGCTGGTTCAGGATCGGAGTCGTGTGGGGAGTAGAGGCGAGAAAGGGCGTCGGGCTTCAGGTTCTTGGAACCGGGGCGGTATGTTATGGACAGGTTAAAACGGGAAAAGAACAGTGACCAGCGGGCTTGCCGAGGGTTTAGACGTTTGGCGGACTGTAAATAAGCCAAGTTTTTATGATCAGTCCAAATGATGACGGGCTGCTCGGACCCCTCTAGCCAGTGACGCCACTCTTCCAGCGCGAGTTTAATAGCTAGCAACTCACGATCCCCAACATCATAGTTGCGTTCAGGAGGGGTCAGGCGACGGGAGAAAAAGGCGCAGGGATGGAGCCTTTGGTCATCATCGGATTGCTGGGAGAGTACAGCACCAACCCCCGTGTCTGAGGCATCGATCTCCAGGATAAACTGTTTCAGCGGGTCAGGATGCTTGAGAACAGGTGCTTGGGAGAAGCGATTTCTTAAGTCCTCGAAGGCTGCATTGGCTTCAGTGTTCCACATAAATGGGGTCTTGGGGGACGTTAGAGCGTGTAGGGGGGCGGCGATCTGGCTGTAATTCCTAATGAAACGGCGGTAGAAGTTTGCAAAACCTAGGAAGCGCTGGAGTTGCTTCCGCGTCTCAGGAACGGGCCAGGTGAGGACCGCCTTGATCTTCTCAGGGTCAGATCGAACCCGCCCACCCTCTAGAATTAGACCTAGGAAGGTTACAGAGGGTTTATGGAATTCACATTTTTCCGCTTTGACAAATAAGCGGTTTTCGAGGAGGCGTTGGAGAACTAAACGAACATGGTGATAATGCTCGGTGGGACTCTGGGAATAAATCAGGATGTCATCCAGATAGACAAAAACGAATATGTTGAGAAAATCCCGGAGGACGTCATTGACGAGGGCTTGAAAGACTGACGGAGCGTTACAGAGCCCAAAAGGCATCACCATGTATTCGAAATGGCCCAGTGGGGTCTTAAAAGCCGTCTTCCACTCATCCCCCCGGCGGATCCGTACTAAGTGATACGCGTTACGCAGGTCTAACTTTGTGAATACGGTGGCATTTTGGACAGGTTCAAGCGCGGAGGAAAGGAGCGGCAGGGGGTATTTGTTTTTAACGGTGATTTGGTTGAGCCCGCGATAATCAATGCATGGGCGAAGCGACCCGTCTTTCTTGCCCACAAAAAAGAACCCCGCCCCTAACGGCGAGGAGGAGGGACGGATCAGACCCGCAGCGAGAGACTCGCTGATATATTTCTCCAGCGCCTGGCGCTCGGCCCGGGAGATGTTATATAGGCGGCTTGAGGGCAGCGGAGCGCCGGGCAGCAGGTCGATGGCGCAGTCGTACGGACGGTGCGGGGGTAAAGAACTGGCCTTACTTTTACTAAACACCTGCCATAGATCGTGATACATCTCGGGGACAAGACCAAGATCCACCGAGGACTCACCAGATGCGGTAACCTCCGATGGAGGATGTGAGGGAAACGCGTAAAGTAAACAGCGTGAGTGACAGGTAGCTGACCAGGACTCGACCCGCTGCTCGGCCCAATTAATGTGTGGGTTGTGTTCTCTTAGCCACGAGTATCCGAGGACTAACGGAGCGTGTTTTACTGGAAAAACAAAAAATGAGACACGTTCGCGGTGGTTACCTGAAATGATGACCTCCAGGGGCTCGGTCTGGTGGGTAATTTGCGGGAGGTTGCCACCATCCAGGGCGGACACCTGAAGGGGCGTAGGCAGTGGCACAGTTTCGATGCCGATCTGCTGCACAAGAGAACCATCGATTAGATTAAAATCGCAGCCCGAATCAACTAGAGCAGCGAAACTTACTCTGTCATGAGCCGTGGGAATTATTGCTCGCAGACAGAAACGTGGGGACGCAGGAAGATGTGGAGGCGCGGGAGACGAAGGCTTGTGGTCCGCCGGTGTTACGTCAATCCGCGTTTCCTCATCACATACGGTTCCCCCTTCGTCTTCTTGCCGCTCCGCCCCGCCCACGCGGCAAAATAGGCGCGTGCTCGTGATGAGCACTGAGAAAGCATGCGCGTGGCAAGCACGCACTTGTTCGGCGCGCTTGTCTGAGGAACTACGGACACCGTGAAAGCTCAAACAACATGTTTCGGCAAAGTTGTCACACTTTCTTCACGTTTTTGCGGGAAACTAATAGTAATAATACTAATAATATAATCAATTATAATAAATATATATGTTAATACATATTATGATTATAATAAATATAATATTTTATACATATATTATAATTATAATACATAATATATGTTATATATATATAAACATATATATATATATATATAATATATATCTATTTATATTATCATACTCTATATTATACATTATATACATAATTATGTTTAGTTATACTTATTTCTATACTGTTGTCTCCACTTATATTATATGTTTGTATATATTCTAATTATATAGATAGCGCATATGCTATATGAATTCCAAACAGGGCAATGCAATTTAATGCTCACATATACCCATCAATACCGTTTCCCCTGTTTTACAGTGGGGGAACGCTATCTGATGGCCATAAATCTCCCTTCAGATAGCGTTCCCCCTGTTTTACAGTGGGGGAACGCTATCTGATGGCCATAAATCTCCCATCAGATACCGTTTCCCCTGTTTTAAAGTGGGGGAACGCTATCTGATGGGTGAAATGTCTCCATCAGATAGTGTTCCCCCACTGTAAAACAGGGGGAACGCTATCTGATGGGTGATTTTAACATAGGGGGAACGCTATCTGATGGGTGAAATGTCTCCATCAGATACCGTTCCCCCACTGTAAAACAGGGGGAACGTTATCTGATGTGAAATTTATGGCCATCAGATAGCGTTCCCCCACTGTAAAACAGGGAAAACGGTATCTGATGGGTAATATTGAGCATTAAATTGCATTGCCCTGTTTTTAATTCATATAGCATTATGCTATCTATCTATCTATTATAATTATAATATATACAACATATTATAATTATAATATATACAACATATATATATTATAATTATAACTATAACATATATTATGTATTATAATTATAATATCTATATATATATATATATATATATATATATATATATATATATATATATAACATATATTATGTATTATAATTATAATATATGTATAAAATATATATTATTTATTATAATCATAATATGTATAACATATATATTTATTATAATTATTAGTATTATTACTATTAGTTTCCCACAAAAACGTGAAGAAAGTGTGACAACTTTGCCGAAACATGTTGTTTGAGCTTTCACGGTGTCCGTAGTTCCTCAGACAAGCGCGCCGAACAAGCGCGTGCTTGCCACGCGCGTGCTTTCTCAGTGCTCATCACGAGCACGCGCCTATTTTGCCGCGTGGGCGGGGCGGAGCGGCAAGAAGACGAAGGGGGAACCGTATGTGATGGGGAAACGCGGATTGACGTAACACCGGCTTCTCCACTACAGCCGACGGACCCGGTCTTTTGACAGCTCAGGGCAGGCACGGATGAAATGGTCAGGTGAGGCACAATAGATACACTGCCTAGCTTCCATGCGTTGCTGCCTCTCTTCTGGTGTTAAACGCACCCGGCCTATCTGCATAGGTTCAGGTGGAGGTGGTGAGGCGGCAGCCGGCCTGGGAGGAATGCGCTCGGGAGGGAGAGGAGCCGACAGCCGCGGGGATCTCTCAGACCTGCCCCGGCCCCTACTTCTAAGACGGTCATCGAGACGGATGGTGAGTTCAATCAATTTATTTAAAGAGTCAGGCTCCTCTAGACGGGCTAGCTCATCCTTAAGGGATTCGTCTAGCGCATTAAAGAAGACCGTCTTGAGCGCTCGCTGTTCCCAGCCGGCGGCGGCAGCTAAAGCCGGGCGTACACTGTACGAGTTTTTCCCCTTTTCCCCTTTTCGGGCCGATTCAGTCGTGCGGGCATTTTTGAATCGGGGCGGATTTCAGCTTGATCTTAGAGGGGGGGAGGAGGGGGGACTGGCTTCTCACGACTACCTCCCGCTCAGGAATCGGACGATCGGTGAAAATCAAACATGTTTGAAAATCAGTCGGCCGTCGTGAGGTTTTCGTGAGCGCATCCTGCTGGTGAAGCAGAGCTACGACAGTTTACGAGCCGTTTTTCCCCCAACCTCGCGCAGTGCGCACGCGCAAACAAGTAGATTCCGCTTCCGTTTTCCTCTCGGACAACACAGAACACAACACAGAACTATGGCGGCAACACGTGTTTCATGGAGTCAGTCGACGGAGGAGCAGCTCGTGGAACTTTGGCAAGCTCACCCCAGTCTCTTTGATGTTGGCTCCCAAAGCTACCACAACAGGAATAAAAGGGAGAAGAGTTGGGTCGATATTGCTACCCAATTACAGCTACCTGGTACGTTCCTGTCTTGACCAACAGCATTTTGTTTTGTTTGTTTTTTGTGTGTGTGTGTGTGTGTGTGTGTGTGTGAAAAAAAAAAAAGAGAGAGAGAAAGAGAGTTACTGGCAATATACGTGAAAAAATATACTTTTCTTTTGCAGTGAATGAGGTTAAAACCCGTGTGGCATCACTCCGGACGCAATACGGAAAATTGATGAGACCCAAGCCCAGCGGCAGTGCCCAGAAACCACTGACTCCAAAGCAGAAGTGGATACTGAAGCACCTAGACTTTTTGAAGGGTCACGTCATCCACAGAACTACAGAATCTACACTGAGAGTAAGTTCATATAAGCACAGCATAAAAGTGGGGACATGATGGACATAATGTTAAAGTCCAAAGAAATGCACACTTAAATGTATAAATTCAAACACCTTGAGGTTTAAGTCACTACAGTCAACCTGCACCTAATAATTATGTGTAAAATTATCTGACTGGAGTAACTGATCAAACTTGTTACTTGTAATCACTCTATTCTGATTGCTGTCTACACTTTTTCCCACAGCCTGGCGCTGAGTCAGAGGACACTTTTGAGGGAGAGGAGGATCCATCCACTGTTGAAAGTGAAGCAGATGTGTCTTCAGATACCATCAGTCCAGTGTCAGTGCCAGAAGAGGAAAGCAGTGTGCCTGTGACATGTCAGCCGGTGCAAAAACAATGGGTCCCAAAAAAAAAACCTCAATCTACTCAGCAAAGACTTGAAATGACCAAACTTTCACTGCTCCAGCAAGTACAAAAAACTCTCTCATCTACTGGCGACCCTGCGGAGCTGTTTGGACAGCAAGTAGCCACAGAGATAAGAATCATCGAAGACAAAGTAGATTATGCAAGGCTTAAAAGAAAAATCATGGATTTGATTTATGATGCACAGGAAGCACAGGCTTCCCGTGCATCATATACACAGGAGGCCTCTGCCTCCTCTGTATATGATGCACGGGAGGCAGGAAGTCAGCTGCCTAGGCCATCATTGTATTCCGCACAAGACTACCAGGCCCCATCTACCCAGCCTATGTCTTTTACAACAATGTTAAATTCTGATTAGCTGGTTTGTAAAAAATAAATGTGTCAAGAGAGATCAAAGCTCTTTGTGACAGAAACCACTTTGGTTTTGGAGAATTTCCAAATTTTGCATTTCTCTAAATATCTGAAGCTAATACTTTTAGTTTATTCTTTACAACATAGATTTGTTTTAATCTACATGTTCAGTTTCTACACACAAGTTTGTCTGGGGTACGAAAGAGAACAATCGAACTGTTCTTGATGTGCCATCTACTTGAATGTAGCACTGTTTGCACATTTTGTAAATAAAGGTTTTTCTGAATGAGTAAATCACTTATTTCCCAATAATGTACAGTACTGTTTTCTACTTTGTTTTAATATTTCAAAACATGTCTAAGTAGGCTTTGTAATAGGTAAAGTTTAAAATAAAATTGCAGGCGACACATCGTTGTCACGTGTATGGCTTTAATGACATCAGAAGGCTGCAAACACAAGTACTGACATTTCCACGTTTTCAAAGTAACAGGTAGATGATATGGGCGTTTGTGAACTCTGTTTATAATTTTCCTTTCTATACACAGTGTATTCCAAAAAAAGAAAAAAAAAGAAACACTCAGTTTTTACTTTGGTCCTGGACCTACACCATGTTTTCTTGCCATGACACGCTTCCTGCAGGTGAGACAAAGTATTGGCAGAGGACCTCCCTTTGTCTCTTTGCCTCCACTGATGGGTTGCGTGCTTGGCCTGCTGAAATGGACTGAAGTGCCCCCTCCCTCCTCCATGCTCCTTCAATCAGCCGGTTGTTAGCATCCTCTGAATCTACATAACCAGGTGGTACGTAGCCCTCAGACCTCTGCTGTCGGAGAAAGTTGTGGAGACAGAGACATGTGAACACAATGGTGACTACCTTGTCTGGATCCAGGCAGATGGTTGTTCTGAAAACCCTAAACCGATTCACAAGAATTCCAAAAGCATTTTCCACAACACGCCGTGCTCTGGAAAGACGGTAGTTGAAGATCCGCTGATTGTTGTTAAGGTTCCGAAAGGGATATGGTTTCATCAGATCTGGTCGGAGGGGATACGCATCATCACCAATAAACATGTAGGGAATCACATTATCAGTGCCTGGCAGGGAGTCATCGGGGGGGAAATTCAGTATGCCTGTGTCCATAGCATCTCTAAGGTCAGAATGAGCAAACACTCCAGCATCAGACACCCTTCCTTGTGTCCCTGCGCTTGCATACACAAACTTGTAGTTTGCGTCAACAACTGCCATGAGTATGATGGAAAACCTAGACTTGTAGTTATAAAACATGCTTCCACTGTTGCGAGGGGGTTGAATGAATACATGTTTCCCATCTATTGCTCCTAAGCAGTGTGGAAACTGCCATTTGTCTTCAAAGTCTCTGGCTATGGCCGTCCACTCAGAGTCAGTTGATGGTGTCTGTGGAACACAAAATATGATGTATGAAATAAACATTTTTGGAAAACACGTTTTTATGTCTTAAACACTGTTTTTTTTTTTACCACATTTCACAAAGACTGGAGAAAAAAACTAATGACTTTTGGTTTACTTGTGGAACATATTTGAAAAATGTTCAGTAAACTTTAAGCAGTATAAAAATAGCTGTAACAGAAATTTACCTTCAAGTAAACATCCCGCAGCACTGTAGTGAGGGCTGTGCACGTTTCCATCACTATCCGACTCAGTGTTGTGCTTCCAATCCTGTATTGAAAACCTAATGACTTGAAGGTCTCGCCTGTCAAAATAAAGAAAGTGATTTAGATAGTTAGGTAGATTTAGATCAGGCGTCACAAACCTTTTTCAAACAGCGCTCCTTTATCGGTGTAGTGTAATAAAAAGGGATACAAGGATCTGTAATGTGGAACTCACTTCCTGGTGATTTAAAGTCTTACCAGTTTTAATAAGACTTTAAATCACAACTCTGGTTTTGCCAAAATAAGACATGTAACAATTTAAGATGTTTTTATATTTTACTGTATGCCTTTAGATGGTGTCAATATT
This sequence comes from Fundulus heteroclitus, assembly GCF_011125445.2. NCBI lineage: Eukaryota > Metazoa > Chordata > Actinopteri > Cyprinodontiformes > Fundulidae > Fundulus > Fundulus heteroclitus. The sequence continues at coordinate 1,359,326 of NC_046366.1, read as the reverse complement.
AAGTTGTGCTATTTTAAATTATTATATATTTTAAAATTTATGATGCCAACATGGGACAGCTGTCATATTCATTTTGCCTATGTCTAGAATAAAATAAAGTGGCAGTATAAAGGACAGATGTCCACTCACAGGGCATTAGTAGCTGTAATTGTATGAACTTGGGCGAAGTGATTTATAATGTGATGTGGTTAAAGGTTTTTTTTTTTTTGCATCATGTTAACCTCTATTAAATGTAATGAGCAGTGTTGCAGAAGTGTTTTTTTTTTTAAATACACTTACCTGTTGCCAGAAAGCGTAAGGTCACAGAGAGCCTGTCCCTGGGGCTGATGGCTTTTCTTAGGTGTGTGTCTTTCTTTATTATGTGTGGTGTCACCCTCTCCAGGAGATAAGAAAAGTCCTCGACCGACATCCGCAGAAGCTCCCGAAATCCCGCCATATCATCTACCTATTGATAGATAGGGCTGTCATTAAATACACACACATAAGAGTAGTATAACAGTAGCATAACAGTAGTTTAATTATAACAAAAGCAGGCTATAGACACCAAACATTTATTTCTGCATTTAACTGACTATCATGACATTGTTGATAAACAAAGAGGAAAAGGCTGGGGTGTTAAATGTGCACAACGTCAGCTTACCTCAAGTTCTTTCTGTAAAACAGACAGACCGTAGATGTCACGTTTCCTCAGCCATGTCTTTGTCCAAATACGTCCTCGCCTTTTCTTTTTAGGGCTTTCTGTACACAAAATTGCACTTATTGCCAAAGCAGCGCGTTTCTTTGCAGTAGCCATCGACACTTCCGTCTTCTTCTTCTTCTTCTTCTTCTCCTTCCGTCTTCTTCTTCTTCTTCTCCTTCTCCTTCCGTCTTCTTCTTCTCCTTCCGTCTTCTTCTTCTTCTTCTTCTTCCGTCTTCTTCTGTCTACGTTCGGACGTACAGTGGGAGCACTCCGGTCGCGTCCGGGCGTCGCGCCGTACACAGATCGTGAGCGGTGAACTTAAACCCCGCGGTTTCGTCGCACAGTTTGAGATGTATATAAGTACCACGACTGAAAAACTCGTACAGTGTACGCCCGGCTTAAGGTGCGGAACTCCACTGCGAAGTCGGAGGTGCGGCGACCGCGTTGTCTGACTGCCAGCAGCTGGCGGGACTGTTGTACAGGGTCAGATTCGACTGAAAAGACCATCTTGAATTCCTGTAGGAACTCTTGAAAGGAACAATTGAAGTCTTGACAATTTGGAAAACGGGCCTCAGCCCATCTTAAGGCCTTCCCTGTTAACAGGCGCAAAATGTAGGAGATCTTAGTCTCGTCTTGATTAAACGCTCTCGGGGAATTATTAAAAACTAGAGAGCATTGAAACAAAAAACCCCCACAATCTCCGCTATCTCCAGAGAACTTCTCCGGCCCGGGAGAGGAGGTTGCGCCAACAGCTGAAGGCGGTTCGGGGGGCGTGGGCCCCGATGTAGAGGGAGGCGACGCGGAGGGAGGATTCAGTGCGGCGGCGCGCAGCGCGTCAGTCAGTTGACCGATCTGCCCTGCGAGCCCCTTCAGCTGATCCTGGGTGGAATTTACAGCAAAACCAAGGTTTTGCAGCTGCTCCTGATGGATAGCAAGCGTCCTCTCGAGTATATCAGCGGGGTTTGTCTGGCCAGAGTGTAAATCTGTCATGGTTTTGACGTGTCTAACCCACATGCAGAATATACTTAAGAGGCACGGAGCAGTTTCAGATATTTATTTTAAAGCAGGGGAGCACGAGCCGATCTCAGGCGATTTACGCTTCTCGCAGCCAGGGACAGAAAGTACAGCCGGGCTCGGGCGGTCTGCGGACAAAGGAGAAAGTTAGATCAGCTCACGGAGCAACGGGAACGGTGTTACTTAGTTTCCGCTTACCGCCGAGCGCCGCGATCTAGCCGGGGGGAGTGGAGCGGAGAGACGGACCCGATCAGCGACCCTCCTAGGTGGCAGATGGTGGTGGAGAGACAGGCGGGCGGTCAGGAGGAATCCGTGCGGGGCCCGAGCAGCAGGTGGATGGATGGGTGGCTTGAGGAAAGCTGGAGTAACCAGAGCGGTTTCGTAGGTGTCCACGGATTGACTCGTTGGAGCCGAATGGGCACCGGAGACAGAGTTCGCGGAGGAGCGAGGAACACTCGGGAAGAAGGGGTGACCTGAGACGAAGGAAATATTTGTTAAAGCTCTGAAAAGGAACGTTGTCATGCAACAAGGGCCTCTTAAGCATACCAATACTTGGCTACACTCTGGCATCGTCCAGCAGTCCAAGTGCTGTCTTTATAGTGCAGCTCCGCGCTGCTGAACGAGCCGCAGGTGTGTACCACGCCCACCTGTCAACTCCAGCCACCTGTGGGGAAAGCAGATCATGCGGGGCCGGCAGAAAACTGCACGACGCTTCCCGCAGGGTCCTGACAGTGATCTGACCGGTTGTTGACCGATTAGACTTATCCAGCAAACGTTAATAACACAAATTATGCAGTTGGAGTTTTAACCCTTACTTCTTTATCCCAAACCAATGAAAATGTGTCAGTTGATTCAGTTGTTAACTCAAAAAGAGAAAGGTGACCAGATTTCTGAAATCAAATCTGGGGACATTTCTTGCTCGTGCATAAAAAGCAATACATAACATCAAGATGAAATTAGGAAACGGGTACAGTAATGGTTTCATTTATTTTTAAATTAATTAATATTTGAACAACAAAAATCAGGTGTAAAAACCAGGAATGTGCCTCTCCACAATTTAAGTGCATCCTAAGATTAATAAAATGAATAAATGGTGTTATTAATAGAAAACTAGAACTGTGTCTCTGGGTTGGGGGAAAGTGGTGGGGGTGGTAGTGGAGGGGTCAAGGGTGGTTAGCAGGGCTTTCCAATTTTGTGGGGCCCATAGAGCTCTGCTGCCCCCTAAGGGGAGAGTCACATGAGGAAAAGAAAAAACAGTAAATACAAACATTTAGCCTGTGGCTGTCTGTGGAGACAGAGTTCCCCCACCTTTTCAAAAAAGTGCAACAAATACTTATTTTGTTCACTTCTACATACCTATGAGAAATAGGTTTTTCTGTATTAACTTCAAAAACAAGTAGCGGTCAAACCTGCATGTAAAGGGTGATACATGTTTCTTACTGTCACCTGACCGCCTCAGGGGACTGTGCATCTCAAAGTAGCAGATTAATTTATGGGCTATAAGCAAAGCTCCACTACTTCCTGAACTTCAGCAGCTCCGAGGGATCCTGTGGGGGGTACTCCGGGAGTATGGAGTACCGGACCCTTTAATAAGGGCTGTCAGGTCTCTGTACGACCGGTGTCAGAGTCTGGTCCGCATTGCCGGCTGTAAGTCGGACTCGTTTCCGGTGAGAGTTGGCCAAGGTTGTCCTTTGTCACCGATTCTGTTCATAACTATTATGGACAGAATTTCTAGGCGCAGCCAAGGTGTTGAGGGGATCCGTTTTGGTGGCCTTAGGATTGCGTCTCTGCTATTCGCGGATGACGTGGTCCTATTGGCTTCATCAGGGCGTGATCTACAGCTCTCACTGGAGCGGTTCGCAGCCGAGTGCGAAGTGGCCGGGATGAAAATCAGTGCCTCCAAATCCGAGACCATGGTCTTGAACCGGAAAAGGGTAGAGTGCCTTCTCCGGGTTGGGGAGGATGTGCTGCCCCTAGTGGAGGAGTTCAAGTATCTTGGGGTCTTGTTCACGAATGAGGGGAAGATGGAGCGGGAGATCGACAGGCGGATTGGTGCAGCGTCTGCTGTGAAGCGGGCGCTGTACCGATCCGTTGTGGTGAAGAGAGAGCTGAGCCAAAAGGCGAAGCTCTCGATTTACCGGTCGATCTACGTTCCTACCCTCATCTATGGTCACGAGCTTTGGGTCGTCACCGAAAGAACGAGATCCCGGATACAAGCGGCTGAAATGTGTTTTCTTCGTAGTGTGTCTGGGCTCTCCCTTAGAGATAGGGTGAGGAGCTCAGTCAACTCAGAGTAGAGCCGCTGCTCCTCCACGTCGAGAGGAGCCAGTTGAGGTGGCTCGGGCATCTGGTCAGGATGCCTCCTGGTGAGGTGTTCCGGGCACGTCCCACCGGGAGGAGGCCCAGGGGAAGACCCAGGACACGCTGGAGGGACTATGTCTCCCGGCTGGCCTGGGAACGCCTTGGGTATCCTCCTGAGGAGCTGGCCCAAGTGGCCGGGGAGAAGGACGTCTGGGCCTCCCTACTGAAGCTGCTGCCCCCGCGACCCGACCCCGGATAAGCGGAAGAAGACGGACGAACGGACTTTATTAATACGCTTCTAAGTAATTTTTTTCCTTCTTGTCAACCGTTGTCTAGTGTTCCTATTTTCCTCCATTCTTATTTAATCTCATTTCTGTCATCTTATCTTCTTCCTCTCTCCTCTTGTATAAATCTTACATTATTCTAAAACAGAGACATTATAATAAAATCACTTACAAAAACATTAGAATGTACAACATGGACTATTATTATTATTATTATTATTATTATTATTATTATTATTATTATTATTATCTCATCTGATTAAATACTAAAAATGCTAATTACCAAAATATTTGGAGCTACAAGCAAAAACAACATAATAAATAAACATTAAACAGGGGGGTATCTTTTCCTCCATCATTCTCAGATCATGCAGATCTTGTATGATTCAGTTTTCCTGTTACTGACTCCTATTCTTTCATGAGGAACTTTCATATATCCAAACTGAGCAGTAGAAAAGCACACCTAAGCCTGGAAGTCTATGCTCATAAATCACAACCATAAATCAGCAAAACAACTTGTAATAACTCTACTTATAACTAACTAACTGAAATATAAACCAAAGGTCACCAATCAGTTCTAAACATCTTTAGACGAACCCTTATTGATCCCTGGAGAACCAACGTACCAGATTCGTGCCTCACAAAGATTTTACAATCATTCTGTAACATTTTATCTGAGTGTCTTTTACTCAGGTGAGCAGCAACTCGTGGTCTTGTCTTACTTTTTATTGATTATTTTTTAACCTGGACACAAACCAAACATTTATCACAGGATCAGGCCGATCAAAATAAAATGAATCGATTAACACAGTTACCATCGGTTTCCACTATTCATGACAACCATAGACATAATATAAGAGTGGACCCCGCAGGAATTACGGCCGCCATCTTGGGGTGGTCGACCTGCTACCCTTAACCTGCTGATTCAAGCTGAACATACTAATAATACCTCAGCACAGTTCGGCAAATTTTTGTTTAAATCGACGGACTATTGATGTCAGGGCTCGAGGGATAACTTTTCACAAGTAAGATTAAAAAATATTTTTTATATTATAATGTGATTTTTCTAATATTAGACAGAGAGATACAGGTCTACACGTCCAAGTATTTGTGACTTAGTCTCTCCAAAATTGCATCTACTCCGTGAAGGCATCAGAGCTTTAGACATTGGCTAATAATATATTCACCAATGAATATATTATTCAATATATATATATATATATATATATATATATATATATATATATATATATATATAGATAGATAGATAGATAGAATATTCGCTAATGTCTAACAAAGCTCTATCTATAGATAGATAGATAGATAGATAGATAGATAGATAGATAGATAGATAGATAGATAGATAGATAGATAGATAGATAGATAGATAGATAGATAGATTTTTTTTGTTATGGCCTGGCTCTTGGACCATAACAAATCAAAGCGAAGCCCCGCCTGTTATAACTTAAAACGGGATTTATTTAACAAAAATCATAACTGGTTGGAGAGGAGAGGGAAAGAGATGTAGGCAGCAGAGAGAGACAAAGAATGAGCTGAGCTCCTCCGAGCTGGTCTGATCTGAGCTGCTCCCAGCTGGGGTTGATCATCTGGTGCTTGGGCTGGAGCGGAGCTTGGGCTTGCGCTGTCAGGTGAGGAAGCTTGCTGCCGTCAGTCTGGCCAGCTGCCTCCACTTCCAATCAGCACCAATTAGAAGCTCTACACAGGGACTCAAAAGAAGGTATTTCTATCTATCTATCTATCTATCTATCTATCTATCTATCTATCTATCTATCTATCTATCTATCTATCTATCTATCTGTCTGTCTGTCTATCTGTCTGTCTGTCTGTCTGTCTGTCTGTCTGTCTGTCTGTCTGTCTGTCTATCTATCTACTGTAACTATGTTTTTGTATATAGTAATAACAAATAATTATTAAAGTGTATGAGTGGCTGTGTTTTGTGCAGCATACATAAATTCTGTCAAAATATTCAACTACTTTTAACCACACTAAGAATATTTAAATGCACTGCTATTATAACCATTTGTTATAATAGCTATAGCTTTAAAATTGTGGAAAAAAAAAACAACAACGTGAAACTTAGTTTAATAATCAGCAAGTATAGTTGACTAAAATTGCTTCTGCACCTGGTTAACACGTTATACTGAACTGAGTTATCGACTGCCCCAAGATAGCCCCCCTAAATCTCGTCAGCGCCTATAGGCGAGAGCGGTCGATGCGGGGTCTACTCTTTATATATGTCTATGATGACAACAAACTTCCACTTCTTCTTCTTCGTCTGGTGTTTAATGCCGGTTGGCAAAAACTTTTAGCAGTATTACCACCACTTACTGGTATGCAGTGTGGTTCTTGATGAATTATATATATATATATATATATATATATATATATATATATATATATATATCTTAGTATTCTACTCATTTATATAATTCACACCTTCTATAATCAAATCCTATGAAATAATTTAGTTATCTTTAAATATTGAATAACTATTTGTATATGCTTACTCCCCAAATGCTTCCTCAAAATATCTAATAAATTAATATTTTCCTTAATACATTGAAACTCTTTCCTCATATATCTTCTCTCTCTTTCATATTTATTACATTCTAATATAACATGTTCTAATGTTTCATACTTTCCAGAATAATCACATTTACCAGTATTATGTTTTTGAATTTTAAAAAGTGTATAATTAAGTCCTGTATGCCCAAATCTTAACCTTGTTATAACCCTATCCTCCTTTCTATTTTGTCTTCCTTCTTTAACAATACTCTTCCCTTCAGACTTACTTATTTTTATGGGGTTCCGTTTGTACCAAAAATAATATGTCTAGATGTCTATGTTGCATATGTCTATGTTGTATATGTCTATGTTCGCTATGTCTATGTTGCACATGTCTATGTGCACATGTCTATGTGTTTAACAGATGATTCTGTTAAAAGTGTGTCATTAGTGAACAAGCTAGTTTGGCCAAGCCTCATATTAGAATGGGAGAGAGTTGGAAATGTGAGCAATAAGCACTAGCTACACTTTTCTTTCGAAATAATTTAACTTATTGCAGTAGTTTTATGGTATGGTTTTGTACCATGTCTTCATTGAAAAAAAATTTTTTTTTGTGAAATTGCCTGTTCTCTTTTTTTAGAGCTTGAATTTTAAAAGTAAATTTTTTTCAAGCATTAAAAATGACAACTGCCTATATTAAAGTGAAGGGGAAGATTTACTTTGTGCCAATCCTGACTTTGTGCAAAACCTACAATGCTTTGTATGAAATGAGATGTTATTTATCCTTAAACTTTGATGGGAGACCACAGAGCCTCCGATTAAAAAAGGGTGACATTTTGATCATTTTAAACATCAAAATACAATATTATTGTTTAAGTGAACCCTTTTTATAAATTATGGGTTGCATTTTGTTAGAGTCCTCCAAGGGTAAGTATGTATTGTCAGTTGATAATATAAATGATCTTAATAAAACTGCACCAAGCTAGCGTCCATTGGCCTATTATGCCCCATAGTGTCAGAAAAATGTTTTGGTTGGTTGAGCTACCATTAAACAACCCGGTGATACAGAAACTAGATGCCATGTAAAGCACTTTGAATCCTGCCAGTGCGAGCACACATTTATTCACGGGCTATAGGCGGAGCCCCTTGGTTTTATTTTAAAGTTTTAAGCTCATAAATGTACATCTCTCCCCCTGATTATTATAACGAAGCTATTTGCGCCAGGCCCCCTCCTTCCTCCTTTGCTGTCTTAATTAATGCCTGACGTAAATACCATTTACGATTCGTTGAAATCTAAACATTTTGGAGCTATTGATAATGAAAAACCATTTTTTTTAACAAACAGACAACAGAAAATCTACTTCCACTGTTTGTAATGGCGAGGGGAATAGGCAAGAAAGACCAACGACAAGGACCAACGACATGAACCAATGACAAGAACCAACAGCATGGACCAACACCTGAGAGCAATGACATTAACCAATGACGGAAGTTACAGACGTGCAGACAGTTACGCAAACCAACAACAGGGGGCAACAGCATCATGTAACAACTGCAAGGTGTAGGTTAGTTTACTGCACATGAACTGGCAAGATCACAGTGAGTAAACACCACAGTAGCTGCTAGAGACATACACATATATGCAACATCTACATGTGCAACATAGACATGTGCAACATAGAGATAGCGAACATAGACATATGCAACATAGACATATGCAACATAGACATATACAACATAGACATATGCAACATAGACATATACAACCTAGACATATGCAAGATAGACATATACAACATAGACATATACAACATCTACATATACAACAAATACATGTGCAACTTCTACATATGCAGACAACACATATGCAACAACAACATATTACATCTGCTTATTTTTGGTACAAACGGAACCCCATACATTTTAACTATAAAATTAATAGGCTTGTGAGTCGCCCTCTTTGCCAATTTATGTGCCTTCTCGTTTCCTTCTACTCCAATATGCGCTGGAACCCACACAAATATAACTATTAAACCCATATTTTGTATTCTGAATAATGCATGAAATATTTCTAATAAAATGTCTATCCTACTATCTGATTTATTATATTTTAAACTAAATAATGCTGAACTTGAATCTAAACAAATGACTGTTTTTAATGGTTTTGTGTCTTCTACCCATTGTAAAGCTAATAATATTGCCAACATTTCTCCTGTGTATACTGATAATCCATCTGTAATTTGTTTTCCCATTCTTATATTGAATTCTGGTACTACAAATGCTATTCCTATTTTTCCATTTATTTTTGATGCATCTGTATAAATTTTAAAATATTGCTAATAATTGTTTAAATGTAACTGTACTGAATACCTTTCTACAATGTAAGATTTATCTTGTTCCATTATTGCCATATTTGCTCTTGCTTCTGGTAAAATCCATGGTGGTATAATTTATATTGGTATTGTTTGGGTAATTTCTATATCATTCATTTAAATTATTTTCTTTTCTTTTCAATTGTCCATCCAAAACTCCTAATTTCTTTCTTTTCTTTTTCCCATCATAGATTTAAAATTTCCCAAGTTGGATGATCTAAGTTATTAGCCTTTAAATTCACCCAATAATTTATTTGTAGTTTTCTTCTTAAATCTAATGGCATTTCTCCCATTTCTACTTCTATTGCTGCTGTAGGTGTGGTTTTAAATGCTCCAGTACATAATCTTAATGCCTAATGTTAGATAATGTCTAATTTAGCCAGATGGGTTTTAGCTGCTGAACCGTAAACTATACAACCAAAGTCTATGTTAGATCTAATCATACCTGTGTAAATCTGTTTTAGTGATTGCCTATCTGCTCCCCAGTCACTGCCAGCCACGCATCTCATAATATTTAAGATTTTCTTACATTAATCAAAAATATAACTTTTTCAATATGTAAATTCCATTTTAGTTTTTCATCAAACCATAGTCCTAAAAAATTTACACACTTTACTTGCTCTAATTCCTGGTTATATAATTTTAATTTTATTTCCTTGTTTATTTTTTTCTGATTAAATGTCATTACTTTTAATTTTTCAATTGAAAACTTAAATCCGCATTGCAACGCCCATTTCTCTATTTCAATAATAACCTCTTGCAATTTCTTTACAATAAAATCAACATTTTTCCCTCTTTTCCAAACAGCTCCATCATCTGCAAAAAGTGAACACCCCATTCCTTTTCCAATATCTTTAAATACATAATTTATCATAATTGAGAATAATAACGGACTTATAATACTCCCCTGCGAAGTTCCATTTTCTACTCTATATTTTCCTGAGATCACCTCACCAATTCTAACTTGTATTTTCCAATTTGTTAAAAAGTCTTTAATCCATTTAAATATTTTCCCTTTAATACCCAACATATATAATTTAATTAATAATCCCTCAACCCACATCATATCATATGCTTTTTCCATATCAAAAAACATTGCCACTACACTTTCTTTATTTACTTGTGCTTTTCTAATTTCATGCTCTAAACATAGTGTTGGATCATTAGTACTCCTCCCTTTTCGAAAACTACTTTGATATTTTGAAATATATCCTTTATTATTTGAATAATATACTAGTCTATTATTAATCATTTTTTTCCATTATTTTACATAGATTTGATGTTAAAGCTATTGGTCTGTAATTTTGTGGGTTTGAATTATTTTTTCCTGGTTTAGCTATTGGTACTATAATTGATTCCTTCCAGTTAATCAGTAAATTTCCCTCCTCCCAAATTTTATTATATAATTGCAATATTATATATTTAGATTTTTCACTAAGTTGACTTATCATTCTATACCAAATTTCATCTTTACCTGGTGCTGTATTTTTGTCTTTCTAAGTGCATCATTCAGTTCAGCTTTTGTAAACTCAACATTCAATAAATTATTTGTTTCTTCAACACTCTAATAAATCTTTATATTTAAGTTTTGTATTTTTCTCTTCGTTTTCCTACCTCATTACTAATATTATTTGAACTTTGGATTTTACTATATGTTCTTGCCAATATTTCAACTTTATCTTCATCTTTTATTATATTTATATTATCTATTTTTAATATAGGATATTCAAACTCTCTCTTTATTCTATTCATTCTTTTAATTATTTTCCATATTTTTTCTATCTTTGTTTCTCTCCCTATTGTGCTACAAAAACTTCTCCAATACTCTCTTCTTGCATTCTTAGTAGTTCTCCTTAATATTGCTTGCTTTCTTTTATAATCAATTAAATTCTTATAAATTGGATTACCTTTTACAACCTTAAATGCTTTATTTCTTAACTTTATTGCTTTTTTACATTCATTTGTCCACCATGGTACCATTTTCTTATCTTTTCTACACCCTGCTTTCTTTATAGAATGACCTGCTGCTTCCATGATTATCTTACAAATGTTTAGATTTACATCATTTATATCTATTCTCATATCTACTTTTTCCAAGTTTATTTGACTCAAGAATCTTAATTTAATCCAGTCTGCTTTATTGAAATTGAGTTTTTTATTGACCGTTATATTGTTATTTAAATTTAATCCTACTGTAATTGTTATGGGATAATGATCACTACCTATTGTTGAATTCTTATCAATGAACCACTCACATATACCAGCTAAAACATTTGATACAATTGTTAAATCTAAAACTGATTCCATCCCTGTTCTTACATTGATTCTTGTTCCTCTCCCATCGTTAATACATGCAAGATTTTTCATTTCCATTAATTCTTCTATAACTTGTCAATTTTTATCATTACATTTACCCCACAATGTACTATTTGCATTAAAATCCCCACACCAAATTACTTTCCCTTCCAAATATAAAGTTAACTCCTCCATTATTTCAGTTGATAATGTTTTACATGGATTATAAAAATCTATTTTTTTAAATTTAACTTATTGTTACCATATCTCAATTACTATATATTCAAGTTCTTTGCCTTTCCCTAATACCTGATATTGTATCCCTTGTTTTATAAATATTCCACATCCTCCTCCACCTCCCTCCTGTCGATCTCTTCTTACACTATTATATCCTTTAATCACAAAATCTAATGTTTTTTTAACCATGTTTCCTGAACACAGATAATCTCTGGTGGATATTTAAGTCTATCAATATAACCTTTAAGTTCCTGTTCGTTAGCAATCAAACTTCTTGCATTCCATTGTAATATTAACATGAACTACTTTCACCTGATGGTCCTGGTCTCCCATGTACCTCCAACTTTTGTTCTCCCATGATCCCTGTTTAAACCCTAAAAACTTTTCAGCTCCTCTCACTATTATTTTAATCTTCTCAGTTTTATGCTTGGCTTGGTCAGTGCAGTTGATAACATATGCTACAAATAATATTAGTTTTTCTACTGGTATTGTAATATTTTCTTCTGACTGTACTTTAGCTTGCAATGGAATTTGTCTCGGTGTTGGTTCACTCATTTTTGTTGTCTGTTCCTTTACTTTTTTAACTGCTCCTGCATAGCTTATGTTTTTTGTCAGTTTCATCTGTATGATTTCTTTTGCCTTCTTTCTTTCTTTCTTTCTTTCTTTCTTTCTTTCTTTCTTTCTTTCTTTCTTTCTTTCTTTCTATCTTTCTTTCTTTCTTTCTTTCTTTCTTTCTTTCTTTCTTCACATCCTCCATATGTAACTCTATGTTGCCCTCCACAGTTAAAACATTTTTCTTGTACTTTCAATTCAATTCAATTCAATTTTATTTATATAGCGCAGAATCATGAAACATGTCATCTCAAGGCACTTTACAAAATCAAGTTCAATCATATTATACAGATTGGGTCAGATTATACAGATTGGTCAAAAATGTCCTATATAAGGAAACCAGTTGATTGCATCAAAGTCCCGACAAGCAGCATTCACTCCTAAGGAACCGTAGAGCCACAGGGAGAGTCGTCTGCATTGTCCATGGCTTTGCTCCAATCCCTCATACTGAGCAAGCATGAAGCGACAGTGGGAAGAAAAACTCAGTATGAACGGTCATCTGACTCGACCGACTGGGGTTACAGAAGACGATGCAGAGACACAACAAGTGAGACAAAAAAGCACAGAAGCACACATTGATCTAGTAATCTGTTCTACATTAGATGGTAATAGCGGGTGAGCCGTCTTCTCTGGATGATGTCACAGTTAACAGAACGCCAGACCAGGTGTACCTACTATGAAGAAAAAGAGATAGAGCGAAAAGTTAAAAGCTGAAATGATGACAGTCATTTCAATGTAATACAATGCAAAACTTCTTTACATTCTTCAAACTTGTGATCTTCCCCACATTTTAGACATCTCTGCTTTCCTTTACAAACTGCTGCTATGTGTCCGTACCTTTGACATTTGAAACGAAGTGGAGGAGGCATATAAGGTCTGACCTGAAAACTGAGATAACCTATTTTGATGTTTTGTGGCAATTCTTTTTCTTCAAATTCAATGAGGATTGATAAACTTCCTACTCTTTCTCCATTTATTGTTTTGGACAATCTCTTCAAATTATTCACTTTTGCACCCACAATACTTCACTTAAGTTTCTCAAGATCTTCATCTAGAGGGATCCCATTAATTACTCCTCTAATTTTTTTATTTTCTCCCAGCACTTTTGCTCCAACACAGTTTTTTTTACAAATATTATTCACATTTAAAGCCTTATTCATTTGTTCTTCGTTTTTACAAACAACCAATAGGTTTCCATCTTCCAAAATCTTTACCATTTTGACATCTCCAATTTTCTTTTTTATTTCTCTTGACACCACAATGGGGCTGATGTTATCCTGTTCCTGCTAATTTTTAAGTTTTAATATTATCTTAAATCCCTCCCTCACAAGTTTCCTCCTAACTATCCTTTCTTCATCCAAACTACTTCCTTCCAGTTCTCGTTTACTGCCTTGAATTCCCTTTCCTTCATCTGTTTTATTTCTTCCACGTCCTCTCCCTCTTCCTCTCCCCACTGGCGTCCACTCTTCTAAGTCCATACCTTCCTCACTTTCTACCTCCATTTCCACCCGAACCAGTCACATACAAGTTTATGCCAAAATCTGCCTTTTCCAAATCCGATATATTTTTATGTTTTGTTTTTCCTGCACCGTTCCAAATCCAACCGATTCACCAACTCCGCTAACAAAGTTCCACTTCTTCTTCTACTGTTGTAAAAGTGGTGCGCTCTTCTTCTTCTTCGTGTTTTAATGGCAGCTGACATCCAAAAGGATAATTACCGGCATCTAGTGGGGCGCTCTGTTCCTCGTCTTTATGTTAACAGCAGCGCAGCCAGCTACCGTAACACCTGTTTCTGTGCGCAACAGCTCTACCGTAATCACAGTCTACACGCAACATTTTTCCCCTCGGTAAAATCGGGGACATTTACGGGGACAGCTTCAGCCGGGGACAGGTGGTCCAAAACGGGGACAGTACCCGGAAAACGGGGACAGTCCCCGGAAAACGTGAACAGTCCCCGGAAAACGGTGACAGTCCCCGGAAATCGGGGACGTCTGGTCACCCTAAAAAAGAGGTAATTCTTTTACTCTTAGAGACCATCCCCATTCTGGATCAAAATAATTGATCCAGTAATACAATTACTATTTCACACGGTATTATTTATTAAACCAAAAATAATTCCCTGTTACAGTAATTATTATGTTTAATGAACACTAGGAAACATTACTCGCTACTCAAAGGACATGCAAAGAAAATAAATTAAAATAAAACAAGTCAAAATGGGTTAAATGAGAGGTATCAATTCTTAATTCAATTCAGTTGTTTAAACATAACATTCAAGAGGTCGGCACTTTGACGTATCAGCATTGAAAGACAAAATAGCTTTGAGAAAACAGACCTGAGCGCTCTTTGTATTCCACAACAAGCTAAGCTAACCGTTTACAGCTGCTTTGCCCCTTTCAAAGATGGCGGCTATGACGACATCTGACCTACGATCTTGCGTGACGAGGAGGTCCTAATGTTATAATATTTAACACACACGCCTAGTGCAGGGTGGGCTTTGATCAGAGGTGGCTTTCACTCCTGAACAAAGAATGTTCAAAGAAAATGCGGGAGAACTGAGCATGAACAAAGAGCTCAAGATGAAGATAGGGAGAGAAAAGGAATTTTTGACCCTCGGCGGAGTCCGCTTATAATCAAACCAAAAACAACAAAAATCACTTATGAAATGCATGCATACACATCAGAAATATCCAGCATAACCTGCTTGTTTGGCCAAAACAAAAGCGGAGCTTGTGACGATCACTGGGAGATTGCGTCTTCCAGTAGGATCAAAATGAATTCAAAGGACTTTTAAATGAATTCAATGTACTTTTAAAGTCGACCTCCTGCATAAACAAAACAGAAAGAAGTTGGTTCGGCAACTCGGACCAGCGAGGACTTAAGCCCGTGTCACGTGAGGAAAATCCCAACTGGATGAACAGCTGTGTGTTTCCTCAATTTGGCGAACTGGCAGCAAAGAAGGATGAGTTGAGTGCGCAAGCGCTTTTATGCGGTCCTATAGCAATGAGATAACATTGCCAGGCTGGGAGTCATGTTGCATGCTGGGAGTTGGTGATCATTTTAAGATGGCATTACAGTCAAAAAGTTTCCTATCTAAGGAAACCCACCAGATTGCATTGAGTCTTGACAAACAGGATTCACTCCTCATGAGGCTTTGCAGCAATCCCTCATACTGAGCATATATGAAGCAACAGTGGAGAGGAAAATTCCCCTTTAACGGGAAGGAAAAACCTCCAGCACAATCAGGCTCAGTGTGAACGGTCATCTGCCTCGACCGACTGGGGGTTAGAGAAGACAGAGCAGAGACACAACAAGAGAGACACAAAAGCACAGAAGCACACATTGATCCAGGAATCCTTTCTATGTTATATGGTAATAGTGGAAGATCTGTCTCCCCTGGATGATGTCACAGCTAACAGAACGCCAGACCAGGTGTACCTACTATGAAGAAGAAAATGACAGAGAACAAAAAGTTAAAAGTTCAAATAACAACATTGCAAATTGAAGAACAGTAGGAGAACTCAGCAGAGTGAGAAAAATAGACCCTGATGTCTTCCAGCAGCCTAAGCCTATAGCAGCATAACTATAGAGATAGCTCAGTGTTAGCTAACCCACTATAACTATAAGCTTTGCCAAAAAGGAACGTTTCAAGCATAGTCTTAAAAGTAGACAGGGTGTCTGCCGCATAGACCAAAACTGGGGGTTGGTTCCAGAGGAGAGGGGCTTGATAACTAAAGGATCTGCCTCCTGTTCTACTTTTAGAGACTCATGGAAACGCCAGTCGACCTGCAGTCTGAGAGCGAAGTATTTTGTTAGGAACATATGGGGTGATCAGATCCGATACATGATGGAGCTTGATCAATAAGGGCTTTCTACATGAGAAGGAGAATTTTAAATTCTATTCATGATTTAACAGGAAGCCAATGAAAGGAAGCTAAAATAGGAGAAATATGATCCCTATTGTTGATTTTCATTAGAACTCTTGCTGCAACATTTTGGATCAGCTGAAGGCTTTGAACTGTATTTTGTGAACTTCCTTATAGTAAATAATTAACATGATCAAGCCTTGAAGTAACAAATGCATGTTTTTTCATCTCATCTCTTGGAAAAATATTTCAGATTTTGGCAAAATCTTGCAGGTGAAAAAAGGAAACCCTGGAAACCTGTTTAATATAGGATTTAAATGACATGTCTTGGTCACAAATTACACCAAGGTTTTTTACATTATCACCAGAGCCAAAGTTTCCCCCCCAAATTTGTTTATTTGGTTTTCCTTCAAGTAACAGCAACCACAATACAAATGTGTAAACACAGAACACACACACACACACACACACACACACACACACACACACACACACACACACACACACACACACACACACACAAAGAAAAAGGATGAACAAGAAATAAATAAATGAAAGGTACAAACAAACAATGGTACAGGTTTCAGTTCAAATAACAGAGTTCTGTTCCGGTTCGGTTCAAGACAATGTACTTGTACAGTGTTCTCTCAAGCCAGCATTTCGCACTCAGACTCAATATGAATTTCCACCCTTGTGCAATTGTCCGTCTGGCCTGTAGTAAACAGAGGGTGATCATCTTCCTTTTGGTGGAGTTGAGCTTAATGTCCTTAGGGAATAGTCCTAGTATGCACAGTTTAGGACAGAGAGGGAGGTCTGTCTCAGTTATAGCAGAAAGTACTTGAATAACCTCTCTCTAGAAGGTTTGTAGCTTTGTGCACGACCATAAACAATGGATAAGTACCTTTACATGTTTCACACACGCACATCAGGAGTGTTAACATTAAACTCGTGTAGGACCTCAGGTGTTATATATAGCCTCATGACCCACTTATATTGCAAAAGTTTGAGGCTGGCATTACATGTTTGTGTTTGTGATTTCTTGTATACAGTTTGCCATTCAGAGTCTGTTATTTCCTGTTTCAGATCAATAGACCACGCAAGTCTCTTTTCCTCAGAGGATTCTTGGGTCCCAAGTAACAGGGCCAGTGGTCCGATTGCTAATACAAACAAAAGGGGCGAGAGAGAGCACCCTTGCCTTGTCCTAGCTGTAGTTGAAAGAGTTCCGATGTGGTGAGATTAGTTGTGATTGCTGCACTTGGAGATGAGTACAGCATTTTCACAAAGCTGCAAAAGTATTCGCCAAACCCAAATCGCCTCAGAATATCAAACAAATATGCGTGTTCAACCATGTCGAAAGCACTTTTTGCTTCAAGTGAAATTATTGCTGTGTTTGTGCATTCCTGCTTCGCATAGATGATATTTAATACTCTATGGATGTTATACAAGGCCTGGTGGTCTTTAATAAAGCCATTTTGATCAGGCATTATTAAAAATGGAAGTTGTTTTTCCAAGCGCTTTGCAAACATCTTTGCAATTATTTTGGCATCTGAATTTATTAATGCTATTGGACAATATGATGCGCAATTGATGGGCTGCTTATTTGGCTTTAATATCAGTGATATAGTAGCGTTACATAGGTTAGGGTGGTAGTTGTCCCGCCTCGATTAATTCAATTAACATATCCAACAGAGGTGGAATCAGCCATTTCTTGAAGTGTTTAAAAAAAATCAATAGGAAGTCCGTCAGGACCGGGTGATTTACCACTGGTCATATAAACATGGGTCTCCTCTTTCATTGTGGGTGAGTCTAGCTTTTGCTTTGCCATGTCTTCCAAGAGTGTAATAGGTAGCGTGTCTAAGAACTTATCCTGGTCATTAGGATATTGATCATATTTTCTTCAAGTAACAGTAACCACAATACATTCCTTATATGATAATGATCCGCCTCCCGCAAGTGCTTACACTATTTTCAATATGTATATTGTCAACCGAAGTTGACAATATACATTTGAAGCATAGAGTTTCATGTAATATTTTCTGAACACATCATTGATTTCTGAAGGGCTCGTTGTAATCCCACTTTCAGTTTCAATTTCGGTGATAGCCTTTACCTGACTCAAGGTTTTAAGGCGTCAGGCTAATAGTTTCCCTGATGATTCTTCCTGTTCGTAATAGTTTTGCTTCAGTCTGGTTGTCTTTGATAGTGCTTTGTTAGCTGTTAGGTTGTTGTAGTTAGCTCTTAGTTCCGTAAGCCTCGGAATATTCTCTGGGGTATTATTGATGGCGCACTCCTTTTCCATGTCTTTAATGTCACGTTCTACATACCCAGCCATCACCGCATCTCAAGACGCCTTAAGATGTGTCTCAAGACACATTTGTTGAGATGTCTTGAGATGTCTTGGTAAGTCAAGACATGTCTATATGACGTGTCTATAGACATGGGTCTTAAGATATCTTGAGATGACTTGAGATGTCTCAAGATGTCTTGAGATATCTGAAGATGTCTTAGAAATAAAATTTAGTAAAGTATCACTATCCACTATTTTGTGTGTTTGTGTGTGTGTGTGTGTGTGTGTGTGTGTGTGTGTGTGTGTGTGTGTGTGTGTGTGTGTGTGTGTGTGTGTGTGTGGTAAGGTTACTCTGTATAAGAGTGTGGATATGTGTTTCTACGATGCAATTTGTTCCTTGAATTGTGAATGATTTTTTTTTTTTTCAACTAATTGACAGTACTGTCCATTGGTGGCAGCAGACTTTCCTAGATTTTCAATTGTCTCCCTGAAGCATTTGTGGTGGAGGAACAGGAGGGTGTCAGTGATGGCTGATGTTGGAAAAATTATTTTTTCCCCCTTTTTGATACTGTTTGCAGCCTGTCAGTGGGTCTTCTGTGCGTTGCAGCAAGAAAGTGGTACCCTCAAACAGGACAAGTGGAATATCTGGGGAGAAACATTGTGCATGTAGCCATGGGATACAAAAATTATCTCTAGTAAAACTGTAACTTAACCTAGTGTTATGCATTATGCTATGAGGTTTACATTGCCCAGTTCCTCTATAATCCTGCTTACACATTATATTCAAGATGTAACTTTACCAGAGATTGTAGCCCATATGGTTGTGATTTTCACTAGTTGCCTGTCACTGTCATTCACATGGGTTGGGTTGAAGGGGGCTATCTCCACAAATGAGCCAACTTTGAGAGCCTTTAAGTCAAATATGTGAATGAGATAAAATATTTTTAAAACACTTGCATTCATTAAATAGGTATATCATAAAGGGTGTATTACATTTATTTAGATAAATATCCAAGGGTCTAATACACAAAATGATGCACAGCTTCTGGGAAATGTTATGCAATATGTTTAGTTGCTGGTACAATTGCTGCTCTGCGCTATCCTTTTATGAATTTGGCTGAAAAAATATTCTGAATTCAGTACATTACTACTGCCATTACACAAATAATAAACATTGATAACATACTTATATTTTTGTGGGGACAGTGTGGCAGTTTGGCGTTTAATGCATCTCTCTGGTTAACCAGAGAGTGGGTTGTTAATGATGTTGATTATATGCTTCCCCTTATCCAAACCTTGGAAATATAAACAAATTATGTTAATGATTTTCCTATACAAGAAGACAGTGCTTACAGTACATTATAATGTACAATTAATATTTATTAATATGTATTTTCCTGTACTGGCTTGAGATCAACTACAGGAGTCACACCTTTGGGCCAAGGAAGATATCTTCTTGTGTCAGGACTCTATCCCCCATTCTCTCCATAAGGTCTGGCTGGCGCATCATTTTTGACACTTTCAGGTGGGATAGCTCTGGCATTTGGGTTCCAAGGTGCAACCCTGTTAAGAAATTAATTACAGTAAATAACATTATTTTGTTACTTTTTTTAGTCATCGTTGAAGGAACATCCAAGAATATTTTAATAACACAACTATTTTAGTAATTTATTTTTGTAACATAGATTTCCCTACCAAGCCCATGTCTTTGATTAAGTTCAGCTGCAGGTATCACTGTGGCTGATCCTGATGGCCTGTAAACCGGGGCGTAGCCTGGAAGGCCGAGCACAGATGTATTTTCTGCTGTTTCCTCATTTGGTGTTGACAGTGTTCAAAGGGTATACAACAAAGCAATCCTCTTCACCATTCATTTTTCAATACTGACACCATTTTTATGAGCAATAACTGAAGTACCACAAAAATATCAAGACTTAGCTTCAAACACCTTCAGGACCTAGTATATGAAATGTATGGAAAATGTACCTACCCAAGTCCTTTATCCTCTGGTGTTTGTCCTCTGCAAAGCGGTTGCAGTCACCAATCATAGAGTGGCCCAGGCCAGCATATCAATTTGCTACTTTTACAATGTAATTATGAAATTATCAACTTACGACGTTGCCTCTGTGACGTTAACAGTGATAAATTCAGGTAGTTGAACACAGAAATGTAGCAAAATGTGAACTCTGCTAACCTCCAACTGCTGTACTAACTGTTGTACTAACTGAAAACAAACCTGAGATTTGGAATGTTAGCAAAAACTGCCCTTCAAAATAAGAGCTCCTTCAAAACAAAGGTCCTTTCAGATTCATGCCTGAATGGCAACACAACCCATGATGCCCATATTTTCCCATTTTGCCCCCAAATTTTATAATCATAAAACTCCTGTTAAAACAAGATAGCTTCGCCATGCTTTTGAGACAGGCTGCAAAGGGTGTCTTAAGCCATCTTAAGATTTGAATGCCTTAAGACAAAAAAAAGATGTCTTAAGACATCTAAAGACACTCAATGTCTTTAAGACACAAAATACTGTCTGAGAGCATCCCATTTCCTGCAATTGCATGTCTTAAGACGTGGGTGCATGTCTTCAGATATTTGTCTTAAGATGTCCTAAGACGTCTTGATGTGCACAACTGTCTTGAGACGTCTTGATTCTTCTTATTCAGACATCTTGAGACGTCTTGAGACACTGTGATGGCTGGGTATGTAGTTCTGTCATATGGATATGCATCCAGTTAGACATGTGGCTCGTGTAGGATATCATCTGACCTCTAATATAGGCTTTAAATGCTTCCGACCTAATAGAGGCTGATGTTTCGTCTGTATTTGTAGCGAAGAATACATATCTTCTACATATTGTAGAAAATTCTGGTCGCGTAGCCACCTCGGGCTAAGTTGCCAAAGTGTCTGTCCTTTCGAGTAGGAATTGTAATGGTAATGTAAAAATAGAAGAGCATGGTCTGAAAGTATAATACGTTTATGTCCACAATCACAAACTGAATCCTTCAGCGTTTTGGAGATTAAAAAGTAATAGAGGCAGGATTGAGTCGAGTAGGTGTTTGAAATACAAGAAAAATCTTGGTTGGTAGGATTCCTATATTTTTAAATATTGCAAAGATGAAGCTCTGAAATAAAGTGCTCAATCGTTTTGTGGGGTCGGGTATGAGAAGGGTCCACTGTTTTTAAAAATAGGGGTTAAGCGTGCATTTAAAATCGGCACCCATTATTATTTCTCCCTGATAAGAAGACACGATCATAAACAAGTTATTAAAGAATAAGTCATCATCGCTGTTGGGACCATATATATTAGCCAGGATAATTTCTTGATTTAACAGAGAGCCCTTGACTATAACAAATCTGCCCCTTGGGTCTAAGATAATTTTATGTGTTCTAAAAGCAACTGATTTATGGATTAGAACTGCGACTCCTCTAGCCTGTGACCAGTGACAAGATGCAATAACTTGCCCAGGAGCAGAAAACAAACACCATACAGTGTGAGCAGTAACCTGTGCTCAACGAATATCGGTTTGAACCCTCCACAGGTTGTTGCATGTTATGGCACAACGGCCAGTGACCCAAGTTTTATGCTAACTGAATCGATTATAAAATTGAGATAGCACATACCAACATCTTAGTCCATAGTAGTCTCTGTGGGTGGAAGTCGTTCCTTCTCCACTGTTTTGATGTAATCTTGTACCTCGGCTGGAGTAAGGAAAGTTACGGTCCCACCCCCGTCGAGGAAAAGCTTCATCTTGGCCGGGTATTGTAATCCAAACTCGATGCCAAGGTTATGAAGTTGGGCCTTCACCCAGTCAAACTTTCGTCACTTCTCTTGGACCTCCGGAGGTAGATCGGGGAAGAACATCAATCGATTGCCTTCGAGTTGCAGCGGCTTCTTCTTCTGGGCGGCTGTCATCACTCGCTCTTTATCGGTCATCCAACGGAATTTGATGAGGATTGTGCGGGGCGAATGAGCGCATCTTCTTGTTGTCTTTGCAGAAAGTGGAAGTCTGAAGGCTTCATCAATGGATAGGGGATCCGGAAACTTCAGGACATTCGGCTCCATTGTCTTGGTGAGTGCTAGCATGTCCCGTTGCGCTTTGGGACATTCGCTTCCAGGACGTTTATCCCATCTTCCGCAGCGCTAATGCGGGTTTCTGCATGTTCAAGTCTTTCAGAGAATATATTTATTGCTTCCCTGATCCCCTGGTTCGAGCTTACAACTTCTTGGAGCTGAGTCATGAAATATTTTTCGAAGAGCATGGATAGCCGCTAAGATTTCTTCATCTCTGGTGTTAGTTTCATCTGTTTGCTCCTCGTCCTCGGCCCCTTTGTTCCCTTTTCCTCCTTTTGGTTTGGTACTCGTCATATTTTCGATGTGGCTTGGTGTATAATCTTTTTTTTATTCAGTCATTTATATTTGGAGGGTTAGTTTTAGGAGATATTTTATGGAGCACAAGATCCACGCGTCCGTTCACTTTGAAGTCATCACCGGAAGTCCACCAAAGCCAAATTTAATGCCATGCAGATTAAATGATTGATTAAGAAGTTAATTTTTGAGCACTCTAGTTCAAAGATTACAACTTCTGTCTTGTCAGAATATAAAAGCAGGAAATAAAATCATCCTGGTTGTGATGTCCTGAAGACATGCCTGTAGTCAAGTAATTGAATGGATTCTTCAGGAGTTATGGATATATATATAGCTGAGTGTCATCAGCATAACAGTGGAATCTATTCCCATGCTGTCCCAATCCCAATCGGAAGCATATATATATAGTAAAGAGAATTGGTCCAAGGACTGAACCCGGTGGTACTCCAAAAGTGACTCTAGAGTTAGAAGAAAATTTCTTATTAACATGGACAAACTGGAATCTTTCAGACAGATAAGATTTAAACCAGCCTAATGCTTTTCCTTTAATCCTTACAGTATGTTCACGTCTTTCTAGGCGAATATTGTGATCACTTGTATCGAATGAGATCTAACAGGACAACTACAAACACAAGTCCATTATCTGAGGCCATGATAATATCATTAGTGACCTTCACCAGAGCTGTGTTGGTGCTATGCTGAACTCTAAAGCCTGACTAAAACTCTTCAAATAGGAAAAAAGATTAGATATAGGTCTGTAATTTATTAAGTAATCTTAATCAAGAGAGGGTTTCTTAAGTAAAGATTTAACTTTAAAAGCCTGTTTAAAGATGATCAGGTTGTAAAGATTCCTCCAATGTTGCCTGACTTACTGAGCACAAGGTAATCATGTTTGTGAGGATGCCAATGATTTTATCTTAAATACAATCAATTTTATTTAAAAAGAATCCCATAAAGTCATTACTGCTGAGAACGGTTGGAATGGATGGATCATCAGAGCTCTGACTTTGTGTAAGTTGGCAACTGTACTAGAGAGAAACCTTGAATAACTTTTATTGTCCTCTATTACTGATGAAAAACATGCTGGTCTAACTCTGCAAATAATCTTTTTATACAACATTAGACTATTTTCCCTATTAGGTAGGATTATTCTAGATGTGTAGAGTAAAATTTTCTCTCCAATTTCCTAACATTGTGCTTCAAAGAATGCAGCTCTAGATTAAACCAGGGAGCCAGCCTCCTGTGAACAATCACCTGTCACATAGTCTAATGCAAAACGCAATGAGGAAGTGACACTGTCAACAAAAGACTATATTTGTGAATGAGAAGAAACAACATTGCTGCCATCTGCAGGGCATATCTGTGATACTGAGGATATTAAAATCAGGACACTACACAGGACAAAGATTATTCAAGATGGGTCTGGCACAATCTAATATCTGTCCACACTGCATAGGCAATCATCCTGATAATTATATTGATGCGTTATGGTTATGCAGACCAGTCCAGAGGTTCTGGACACAGATATGTAAGGACTTATCAAAGTGCTTGAGCTGTAAAATTACACCTTCCCCATCAGTTTGCTTGCTTGGTAATTTTGAGGAAAGCCCTCTGGGGAATAAAATAGTTTACATGGTTTTCACTGCACTATGTATCGCAAAGAAAACTATCCTCATGAATTGGAAAAGTAAGGAGAATCTCAGTATCAATCAGTATAGAGATCTTTTGTTGGATCATATTAATCTTGAGACAGCATCTGCATCCACATCTGTTCGATCTCTTTGGGCTCCTTTGATTAGCACTATCACTTAGTGGAATGGGGGGCGGTGGGTTGCTTCCTGCAGGGCGCAGTGGCTGGGTGGAGGGGTTCTTGGGACTCTGGGGGCACTTGGAGTGGGGCGCTTGGTGGGTCTGACTCCAGGGTCTGTTGCCCCCATATGGGAGGAGCTTGGGAGGCCTACGGGTGGCCCACAGCACCGCTTGCGGCGCTCTTGGGGAGCTACGCGGGGACAGACGTGGGTTACTGACCTGGTAGCTGTGCTGTCGCTGGGTGGGTCCTGGGTGGGTCTGGGGGCCTGGGGTCCCTGGGGCGCGCCGCCCTCGGGCGGGGGCCCCGGCGGGGCCTCGGGGGTTCCGGTTCCGGGGGGTGTGCCGCTTGGGGTCTGGGCCAGCGTGCGCCCGGGTGTCCGCCCCTGCACGGGGCCTCTGGTGCGCTGGGGGTCCTCAGGGCCTGTTGAGCTGGTAGGGGGGCATGGTCATTAACATCTCAGGGCAGATGCTCTTCCCCTTCTTTGGGTTGGCATTCTGCTAGTGGGGGGAGGGGAGGGAGGGGGAGTAGTGACTTACCCAGCCTGGATGTCTAGTGTCGAATGTATGGTGAGATGTTTGAATGTTAGTGTTGGGGAGGGTTTAAATCTATGGGTGGTGTGTGTGGGGGGGGTGTTTGGTGGATGTTCTGGTGGGCTTGTGTCCGGCCCCCTGTCCCGGTCCTGGTCCGTGTAGTATCCCGGTGCGGGTCTCACCTGGGGGGTGGGGTTTGGGATGGCTCGTGCGGGCTGGCTGGCCAGGGTCCCCCATCTTATTAATTTATTTATTTAATTATATATTATTATTATTATTATTATTAATAATTATTTTTTGGGGGGGGGGTTAAATACAGTAGGCATGGGGGGTGGGCTGGGGGAGGTAGAGGTGTTGGTCCTGGTGGGTGGTTGGCTGGCGGGCCCTGCGGCCTCTCCCCAGCCCCCGGGCTATGGTGGTGCCGCTGGAGGGGCCCCTTTCTCCGGGTGGGGCTTTCGGGGAGCGGGGGTGCCTATTGGAGTCAGTAGGGGAGCTGGCTCCCTGGGTTGGCTCCCCAGTCCTTTGCTCCCCATCCCCGGACTCCTCCCTCTGCCTGCTCCATCACGCCGCCACACATGTAGGTCCTTGGGGAGAGGGCGTTACTGGAGGTTGCCACCTTTTGGTGACGTCCCTCTCCCCAATTTTATCATGCATTTTAGACACTTTCACTCCAAACATTTTCACAACGCACATTCATGTAGGCCACGATATGGGGGGGGGGTGGGGGGAAGACGTCTGGGGGGGGGCTTATGTTGTGTGAGCCTCGCCCCGGGCGGCTCCCTTCACCCCCTCTCGCATTTAGACATTGAGGGTTCTGGGTAGTTGCTTGGAGGGGGGGCGCTGGCACCAGCTCCCTTCCGGAGGGGGGGTGGGCTATGCCGTGCACCCCCTTCGGTGCTTCCAGTTTTAAACACACCTGAGAACAACATGCAACAACACAACATCTGAGCGGGCGTAGGGAGGATCGGGGGTCTTTTGCACACCCCCGATCTCCGATCGCGGCACGGAGTCTGGGGCCTGGAGGAGGTGCGGGCCACTGGGTACGGGGTCTTGGCGGGGGGCTGTTGCGGCTGGCCAGCGGCTTACCGGATCTGGGGCTGACGCCTCTGCTCTCCCCAGGAAGGGATGGGGGGCAGGGGTGGCTAGGGTAAGGTCGGGGTGGGAGGGGGTTTATTAGGTATATAGTGGGTGATGGGGGGCTCTGGTCGGATGGCCCGTACGGGTCGTGTCGGCCCCCCCTCTTTGGGGGGCCTGGTCCGGGGGGCGCCTGGTCCGGGGGCGGGGCCGGGGGTCGGGCACAGGCAGTCGTATTGTTGAATTGTGGTGACCCCCCCCACTTGGGATTTTTGGATGTGAATGCTATGTGGGAATGTGTGTACAGCGTTTTTTTTTTTTTTTTTTTTTTCCAGGTTTGGGTTCGGTCCGCTCCCTCTCCCAAGATCATCTCAAGTCTCCGCTAGGTGCGGAGTCCATCCCCCCACGTCCTGCCCTCCTCCGCTGCGTTAGCGGGCGCCTTGACCCTCTGGCGCGTTGACGGTCCTCAGGTTTGGGGCGGGTTCCCGGGTGGGCGCCGGCCCATTCCCGGCGGTGGCTTCGCGGGGCCTGGCCCCCCGGGGGGCGGCCGGGGCCCCTGCCGCGGGGGCGGGGCGCCCCTGGGGCCTCTGGCCCCCAGGGCCCATGGCCGGGACCACTTCAGCGCGGCCGGCTGCCGGCGGAGCCCACGGGCTCGTCCCCGCGGCTCTTGGGGGCGTCAGCATTGCGGTGGCTGGGGGATTTCCTCGGGGTCGTCTCTCCTCTTTCCTCAGGGGGGGGGTTGTAGATTTCCTGTGAAGGCCCCTCTCAGGCGCACTGCTTTGGGGGCCCCTTTGGGAGTCCGGGGTTATGGGTCCCCTGACCCCTGCCTCTGTGCTCGGGGAAGGTGGGTCTTCGGTTCTCCACAATCACTATCAAGCCATTTCCTTCTGGATAATTTTCAACTAAACTAGTGCACTCTCACAATCTCCCACAGGTGCTGGGTCCCAGGTATTAAATGTTCACTTATATACAGAAAGGCTATAATTTATTTACTTTCTTTTACTTTTTTTTTTAGATATCACATTACACATGTCAGCTTAAATAATAATACATATGATTTAGCAATAGTATCAAGGTGTTACACGATTGTATCTGTTGCTTTATGTCTATTGGTTGTGCTGTTCTTTTTGTGTCTCTTTCCAGGTGATGGAGCAGACAGAGGACGTTTTATCATTCTCTTCCTTTTATCTCTTCTTTCTTTCACCTCTTCTTTCTCTTTTTTTTTCTCTTCTTGTTTTTCTTTTACTCTCCTACTTTCCCATTGTAGTGTCCATATAATTTGAAATTCTCCCTGCAGGAATCACAATAAAGCTATTTACACGCACAAATCAAGCGGAGCATTATGGCGAAAGCTGTTTGCTCCACTTGTGAAAGTAAAATCTGTCGAGCTCTATTTGGCAATAAGATATCAATTTTTATTGCCACATTGCTAGACAGGACACTGGAAAAAAAATAAAAAAATCAGGACAGACATTTTAAAGACACATCATTATCTGATAAAGATCTGCTATAATGAAACATGCTATAGGACAGGGTTATGAGGAAATACTGTTAATTCTTCACGATCAATGCCACGTCAGCACAAAGTCCAAAGTATAAAGGCAAGAGTCCATCAGTTTATGAATATTTTGAGCAAAACCAATTGAATCTAGGATAGTATTAAAGGCTACACTAAAGTTATCCCATTCAGTATCAACATGAATGTTAAAATCTCCCACTATATAACCGTGTCAGTGTTTAACACTAAATCAGATAAGAAGTCTGAGAACTGAACTAAAAACTGAGAGTAAGTGCCTGGTGGACGATACAAAACAACAAACAGAAGAGGTTTTGTTGCTTTCCAGTTTGGATGTAGATCGGGGAAGAACATCAATCGATTGCCTTCGAGTTGCAGCGGCTTCTTCTTCTGGGCGGCTGTCATCACTCGCTCTTTATCGGTCATCCAACGGAATTTGATGAGGATTGTGCGGGGCGAATGAGCGCATCTTCTTGTTGTCTTTGCAGAAAGTGGAAGTCTGAAGGCTTCATCAATGGATAGGGGATCCGGAAACTTCAGGACATTCGGCTCCATTGTCTTGGTGAGTGCTAGCACCCTTTTGAACATTTAAGGGTTAAATGTTCAAAAGAATTGTAGTTATTAATTGGCCTGGAACTAATTAACAAATCACACTAAAAGATGGTTGCTGCTACTCCTCCTCATCCCGTAGTTCTGGGATTGTGAAAATTTTGTCTTGATTGGAGTTTTGTTTTTGGTTTCTTTCCATTTTACCAATTCTGTCTTAGGTTTAGGTTCTGTCTTAGTTTGGTTTATGGAATAGTTTGAGTTTTGTTGTGGTTTGTGGTTTGGTTTGTTTGTGGTTTTGTTCTTCATTTTACATTATCAGTCAGGGTTCTGCAAGCTTTTAGTTCAGTTCTGTTCACCTGCCAGCTCACCTCCCTGTTTTCACCCAATCAGCTTGTCACTCCCCTGTCAGCAGTCACCAACCTATCAGTTTGCTTCTCTGTCAGTCACTTCCCTGCCTCTGATTAGTTCCACCTGTTTCCCTGTAATTAGTTTCTACTCAATTCACCTGCTCACTCCCCTATTTATACCTGACTCTGTCTCCTGCATTCTGCCAGATCATTGTTTTCCATGCCTATTGGTGAGTCTTGTCCAGCATTCCCCGTACTCTGTTTGCTTGTAGACCTGACCCAATTAGCCTCTGGAGTTCTGAGCCAGCCTGATACCTGATCCTGATTTTCCTTCCCTGTTCTTATAGCTTACCTGTTTACCGACCTAAGCCTGGACCTGTTTCTGAGTTTTCTGCCTGTTTTTGGACTGCCTCTCTGTGTACCGGTTTGTGGATTCCCGTTTTGACCATTGAGACTGTCTGTTCCTGCACTAACCAGTTCTGTTTATTAAAACCTGGTTATTCCACGTACCTCGCTTTGTTTGGCTGAATACTGGGTCCATCTGTCCCTGATTCATGACAAATTTAAATAATTAGAGAGTTCACTGATTTATATTAACCATACTCAATATGGAAGGACAATGAGTTTTGCCAGCAAGATGCAAATGGCTGTGTTTGTGTTCAAGATTTGTCAATTTTTATGAAATTTGGAGTGCAAATAAGACAAGCATGTTTATGTTCTAAACCTGGGATAGTTTTTTGTGATTTTTTTGTTTCATGGCTGAGTTAATTCTTAAATTTTTAAAGAACTGCAAAAGAAAAGACATCTTACAAAAAACAGTTAAATTAACACATTTATTTTTCCATCATTTTGTTACAGAACCAAAAGTCTTACCTTTTTGTTATTTACACAGATTGACTGACTGGAATCTTATAGTCTTTTTTTATAAATACACAAAATAGTTGGACAGACAATAGAATTATGAGATTAGTGACATAATTCAAGCAGTTATGACATTTAAAGAAGCAGGTTTTTAGCGGCATGCCTGTGTTTTGCCCCTAGGTGTCTCACTCTATAAAGGACAATAACTCATCCAAACACTAACTTTTTATATATATTGTTCAACCTTGGAAAGTGAGGTTGTCCCTGTGGTGGCAAATCTTCAGGAATAACAATGTAATAATTTATGTGCCAGGGTCACATTTAACAAAAAAAAAAAAAAGAAAAAAAAAGAAGAAAAGATCTGCAGCAGTTTATGAGTGCTGAAACAAAGGATTATTTCCATGTGTCTTCTTCCCAAACCGACAGCTTATCTGAGGTCACCTGTGCCTAGCAAGCTGTCTGGACATTATAAAAATGACTACCTTTAGTGTGAAATCAACATGCTACTGTTAGCTAAATCATTACAGTTTTAGCAAAAACCTAAAGCTCAAATTGTTGCCATCAGTTAAATCTATTCCAGATACATTTAACTTGCTTCAAAGGCCAATTGATCTTTTGTGCACTTAATTCCATGCTATGTAAAAATTATCCAAACTAAACTTATCAATGAACTCAAGTGAATCTGTTCTACGAAAAAAAAACTACAAAATGTATGGTTGGACCTTGGCTAAAGTAAGCAACGTTAACTGATTGAATTATGTAGATGACAGACAGAACGGAAACAACCTACCTGAATGTTTGAGAGATTCTGTTGGAAAACAAGCAGAAGCTAAAAGTCAAATATTAAATATTTTTTCACCTTCTCATAAAATCTTTTATGAAAAGGCACTGATGTTCTAAGTATACATCACACAGCACAATATTATTTTTATGAAAAAGCAGCTACTTATTTTAAACCAAAAATGTAACACCCACCTCGGTAATGTGAGTTGGAGGTGACTGGATAAATCACCTTTTGCCTTCTGACTGTTTCATTCAACCTACTATAACAAAAAACCTAGGATTGCTTAAAATAGTTTCCAGTTCTGCTGCTGTGGCACCTACCACGTTCATATAATTTACTGAAGAAACCCTGTAGAGGACAAACTCCAGAGAAGTTCATCATATGTAATGTTAAGTTGTGTTTTTCTTCAATGTTTTCCCCAGGAGACTTTGTGAATCTGGAACTGGTCTAAAGAGAAGATGAGAAGTTCTTTAAAAGAATATCTTTTTTATTACTGTTTGACCTAACTTATGAATTGCATCCATATTTTCTAATAATAATTGTTGCATGCAATGGTTTTATAGCATAGTACCTTTACCAGCAGATCCAGGGAGTCAAATACACTCAGCTGCAATATAATCCATCTATACATAGTGATTACCTGGGTCTGCTGCATATCTGCTGGGCTCAATGAGTAAGAGGCAGGTAGACCCTGGACAGGTTGCTGTCCATTACAGAACAAAAAACAGGCCCGCTAACTCCCAGGACAATTAAGAGAAGCAACCTAACAGGCATACGTTTAGACTGTGTGATGAAGCAGGAATACCTGCAGAGATCCCAAACATGCACAAGGAGAACATGCAAACGGCATCCAGAAAGACCCCAGATGGAATTTAAACTTAGGAACTTCATTTTGCAAGAAAAGAGTGCTAAAAACAGCATCACCGTGTAGCCCATCACAATAACAGAACATTTGAACACAGCAAATCTGCAGATTTCAAAACCACTTTACAATGAAATGCCAGATGACTATTGCTTAATGAACATGAGACATGCGAGTTTAAAACTGCAGCTAAAATGCAATAAATATTCAAAGCAATTACACTTGAATGTGGGGAGAAAAGCCAGCCTGCCTCCCCTCATCCCCATTAGAGAGCTCTGTAAAAAAGGGTTCTCAGTCTCTGTGAAGTGCTAATAAAAATGGGCATGATGACATGTACCTCCAGTTAGTCTGTCTCTAAAAGCTTTTATATTTTCCATTTACATCAGGTCACCTAGTCCTATAAATAAATCTAAACTTTAGAATCTCAGAAAGGGAGAAATCCCATTATATTCATTAAGTGCTTCACAATCCTCAGAGGGACAGGTAAAAAGTAAGAACTGGCTGGGTGTGGCAGTGGGTCAGAAATGTGTTTGTCAAGAGAAGAGTAATGCAAGAGGACATCTGTGATGGAACCACACATAAGAACAGTAGAGGGTTTTCCTGAGAGCAATGCGGTGTTTAAAATGCCAATAGAAGCCTGTAATGCAGTTCTGCAGACAAGAAGAGTGATTTCTTTCATTTTACTTTCTTGTGTGGCAAGATATTCCTTAGACTGGAACATGTACATAAAGTTTCAGTTTCACCAGTTGGACTTCCTTTTTTTAAGATGTGTTTCCACATTTCAGGTTGGACGTGCAGTCTGAGATTTTCTTACAGATATAAATGAAGTGACAGATACAAAACAAGAACCAAGGTACATTACACAATCCTTACAACCATGAAAATGCACCCTTTGTGAATCTTTTCATACAGTCATAGTCAATAAATTAGAATATTATAGAAAAGCTAATTTCTTTAATTAATTTAATCCACTGAGTGAAACACAAATATGTAGATTCATTTCAAACAAACTTGATGTTTTCAAGCCCTCATTTCTGTAAATTATGATGTTTTCCCTTTCCAGCTAATGGAAGCACAACATATAAGATTAGAATATTATATCCCACCAATAAAAAACATATTTGATACAGTAATGTGGAGTTAATGAAACATATTTAATAGCTCCTTAAATGTTTTTTATTTTCAAAAGGTACTTTTATTCTGACAAACGGTCTAATCAGAATGCATATTCTAATTTCTGATATATGACTGTAGATCCGTTATATAGTTCATTCACAGTGTTGCTTATCTGTTGATCCTTTCTGGTCATTTTCTTTTTGAAAAAGGTGCGAAACAGCGATTGTTGCATGACTGATTAAAATTCCTTTTCCATTATTTTATCATTAAGATTCTGCTTCCGTTGTAAGTACAGGAGTATACAAAACAAGAAAGATAGAAAAAGTTACAAAAACTGAAGGATCCATAAAACAGAACATAGGTTATCAAACCCAACCACATATACTGTATTCTTCAGATGTATTTGTCCTTAATGTTATTCACTCTCTAACAATTGTAGAACATTTCGCTAGATGCACAGTGGTATTAAGTGATGAATGTTGTTCTACATTTGTTGGAGATATATTTAAAAGTTGTATGGACAAATTCAAAACAAAAATGTCCTCTAGCTTTTAAAGCTCCAGGTTGCCCATTCTAAATAAAAACTGCAGGGTAGTAAACAGGAGGGAGATTTCAGCCACTCCTCCCCAAACAGAGACACATCCATCCACCCATTTTCTAACACGTCTATTCCTTGTGGGGTTGCAAGGGGTGCTGGTGCCTATCTCCAGCTGTCAATGGGCGAGAGGCGGAGTACATCCTGGACAGGTCGCCAGTCTATTGCAGGGCAACAGAGACACAAATGCACTCAAACAAAACAGTCATGACAGTCACAAATGTCTTCATTTACTCAAGGCTTTGTTTTTGCTTTCTTCTGAGTCTTACAAAATTAGCAGTTGGTCAGTTTTCGGTTCACAGTCGTACAATTTAATCTTACAGCATAAACACCTGCAACACAAACTTGGTGGCCATTAAAATGGTTCACTGACGTGTGAGCCTGCACTCAAAGTTTTACTGGAGTCCCAAGCTGAGGTCTCAGTAATGTCTTTTTACTGACAGCAGTGTTCGCAAAATAACTCAAAAAAAGTCTTTTGGGACAGAACAGAACTTCTTTTTTTAAATTACATCTTTATTTGTGCTTCCTCGGTTTGGGCTTTCACAGTGTCTGTATCAACATGGTGGAGATCTCAGCTAGGTAACCATCCAACAGTCTTGGTAACGTCAAAACCTTCTGTTTTTCTTTTCAATCCATGCATTTTTCCTCTCTGCTTCAATCTATGCTTACTCTTGAGCTCACATACTTGTTTCACAGGGTGGTGTCAAACTTCCAATGTGATTTTCTTGGTTTTCTACCCCCTGTGCTATACCCTCCCTGCCACCATCTGCCACCCCCATAGTTACTAGCTCCTGGGTGCAGTTGAGAGGGCTTGCTTTAGCTGAGCTGGCGCTAATGCATGAGCCAGCAGCAGTAGGAGCCTTTTCCATGTGATTTTTCCCCTGATGGCTTAAGCTTGTGTGCTGTCCTTCACCTCCTAAGCTCCTGATTATGGAACTCTCCCCAACAGGACGGGAAGACTCATGTGACAGAGCTGGAGAATTTGGTATTGTTAGCACAGACGTTGTGTCATGCATACCAGAACTGGGAGAAGTAGAAAGCATGGAAAACACATCTTCAGAAAGTAGTTGATCAAGCTTGGCTGAGCTGGTGGAGTCTTTGGTTGTTTTAGGTGTCATAACTGCTGTAAGAACATCACCTTCAGAGCCCATGAAGTCAACATTTAGGGTTCTAATTGTTTGAGGGCTGCTATAATCTTGTTCAGAGCTGCAAATTCTTTCACTGGTTTTCACAAATCTTTCATCTCTCTGGGGCACCAATGTCTTTTCTTCAGTCACAGTTGTTTGGGCACTGGACAAAAATTCATACAAACCCTCTTTGATTATTGTAGTTGGTTGGTCACTGTCGGGGCCCCGATGTGCTTCCATTGTGCTGATTTGACTTAAATCCAAGGGGGGAGGGATAGAGTGTCTCAGACTAGATTGACCTCTTTCTACACTTGGTAACAGAGAGCTTTTTTCTTCTTTTTCAGCCAAAGAATCAGCCACAGAAGCAAGTTCCTCCCCCTTGCTAACGTTAGGTAAAATTGGTTGGGTTTGAATAGAGGTCAAAATATTTGTCTTTGCCTGGTTATCTATAAGATTGGCATGCTGCTCTTGTAGGGACTCTGACTGGCTGTAAGGACTGTCAAGCTGCTTTGCACCAAAGGATTGAGGAGGAGTTTTATTCATCTGTGGTTTCAGTGCTTCAGGGGAGTCCCACTGTGTGACCTGTTGAAACTGCTGGGACTTTGCTGGGCTACTGACATCTGTGTTGGAGTAGTGTTTGTGGTAGCTCCAACGACTAGGGGACAGGTGGTTGTCCACCAGACATTTGTTTTCTTCTTTTTTTTCCACCAGCACATCTGTAAGTTCCATACTACGGGCAAATGCATCTTTCAAGTTAATAGAAACAATGCTTCCACTTCTTTTAGCTCTTTCAAGCGCTTCCCTTCTCTTAATGGCCTTTTCTTGTCTCTTCTGTTCTCGGTAGAATTCAGAGAAGTTGTTGACGATTATAGGGATGGGAAGTGCAATGACTAGCACACCTGCTATACAGCAAAGCCCTCCCACAATTTTGCCCAGTAGGGTTTGTGGATAGATGTCACCATATCCAACAGTTGTCATTGTGATAGTAGCCCACCAGAAAGAGGCAGGAATGCTTGTGAATTTAGTGGAGTCTTCATCCTTCTCAGCAAAGAACACCAAGCTGGAGAAGATCATAATGCCCATAGCCAAGAAAAGGATCAGCAAACCCAGCTCATTATAGCTTCGTCTCAATGTGAAGCCCAAGGACTGGAGTCCTGTTGAATGCCTAGCCAGTTTCAGGATCCTCAGGATCCTCATAATACGGAAAATCTGGACGACACGGCGCACATTCTGAAACTGCATCACACTCTTGTTGGATTCAGTTAGGCAGAGGGTCACATAGTAAGGCAATATAGCCAACAAATCTATGATATTCAGTGGTGCTTTGATGAAGTTCCACTTATTAGGTGCTGACAGCAGGCGAAGCAGGTACTCCATAGTGAACCAGGCAATGCACACAGCTTCCACATGGGCTAGATTGGGGTTGTCGTTGAACTGGCCAAATTCATCCACAACCTGGAGCTCTGGCAGAGTGTTGAGGGATAATGAGATGGTAGAAATGACTATGAAAAGGATAGAGACCATGGCCAGGACCTGCAAGACAAAGACAGCATTGAAGAGTGTTATATAGCTTTGTAGCATACATTATTTTATAGTTGCATAAAATAAATATTAGTTGCAGATCTTTTATGTTTTATCAAACCTGATATAATAGTGACAGATGTGTAATTTTAGTCAACTATCTACAATGACTGCAGAATATTTATCTCATGAGTTGCCGTTTTAATTACATACTTTTATCTAATAAAACCTACTAATTATTTAAATTCTATTTATTTTGAGCTCCAGTTTTTCTTGAGGTTATTTGCTGGTACCCAATTAATTTCAAATTAAATCCAATTTGGTTCCTTTACTACAACTTATTAAAATCAAACCCAATTATAGCTCAGCCAAACACAGTTGCATTCAGATTTAAACCCAATTATATACAGTTCAGAATCAAAATCAGTTATAATACACATTATCCCTCAGTAGTTTAAAGAAGGGCTGTTGTTAAAGGTTGTCTTATTGCATACATGAAGCAAAGTCAAATCCAGCATGGTGTCATTCCTCACAATTCATCATGTTTGAGTTCTTGAAGTAAAGAATCGTGAGACAGAAAATCAATTTAAATGCAGATCAGATTGTACTGTTCCCTTTACAGATAACTGAGCAACAGTGAAACAATGTAGTGGCTATATCCGAGTTTAGTGAATTTACGACTGATGAGATTAATAACGTTTTTTTTATGACTGTGCATTCTCCAATAATCATAAGCTGTGGTTAAGCTGAGACAGTGTCAGATGTTGATAAGGTTGTGAGGAAATTGTCACTCTCTGTGTTTTGGTAGCATTGAAGAGCGCTAAATAGAGCATTAAAGTCTAAAGGAAGACCATCTCTTCCAACATCTACGGAGTTCTTATTATGTCCTCCAGTATAATCAATCTATCAGTGTTTAACAGTAGGTCAGTGGAAAAGCCTTTTAATTAGATTTTTGGGATGAATTCAAAGTGGAAACCACATTAGGAGTATTGCAGGGCACCATGTCATGCAAGTAGAGGTAAGATGTTCACGAAAAAAGGGAATCTATTCACCTGCTCTTAAACACGAGCAACAGAAACTGAGTCACAGTTGCAAGCCATCTTGGTTTGCAAATTTTTTTTTCTGTTTTACACTGACGCACAAGCAAACTTCTCCTTTGCTTCTCCACTGAGTGGGACATAACAGGCACAAGGAGTGAGCGCACCAGCTTATTTGATAGTAGAAGTTGTCCACGCTGTCTTCCAGTGAGTGCTAAGGGGATGGATTTGCCAATTGAAAGATTTTTGACAAATGTTATTGTGATTTTTGTGTTAAAATACTGTTGTGTGGACTATTCTATGCTAAAAGCTGTTTTGCATATAGGTTTACTATAGCTAATAAAGCTAGTAAGTTTTGTGGTACAATCCAATTTACCAGTCTCACAAATCTGCCATTTTTATTTCTTTGAGTTATTTTGTATTTCACCTGAAGAATGCCAAAGCTAAGAGGATAAGTTGAAAATCTGTGATTGCTTATTACACCATCCACCAGTGTCCTACACACATGGCCGAAAGGGGTGAAGTAGAGATATGAAGAGACAGCATCAAAGTGAGTTGCTCTCAGACACTCCTCAGAACAGTGGTAAAAAACGGGGACTGTGGGGGCAAAATGAATGAGGAATTGAGACCAAAGTATTGCAGTTTCCCTTTACATAGACAGCAACTGAAAGATTTCAATGTGAAAAGGAAGAACTGAAAACAATGATTAATATATAGTTAACCCATGCCACATGAAACTCTAATTTATCTTTCAGAATAGCTCAGACTCAGATATCTTACCAGCAGAATCTATATTGGTGAGATGTATGAGTTTGAATGATTCCGATCGTTTCCAATCCATTGTCCCAGTGAGAAATCCATTGATAAAATTAACTCCCACACAAGTTGTATACTTCAAAACAAATTATTAAAATTAAAGGGATGCCTTAAACATCTGGCTCCCTCCATAAATCATCGATTTTCACCTTTAGGTGCATGTCATTGGATGCCTTTAACCCACAATCGAGGAGCCATCCTGAAGTGCACCAACAACTGAACTCATTGCTGGACTTCAGTCCTGGATGGTTTCATTAGGTTTGAAAAAAGTTTAATGGGCGCCACACCTTGGAGTGTCAGCAGCCAACCACAACCCACAGTTGTAGGTTGTTTAACAGATAATCAGAAGGTTGATTTTTTTGATGTACGATCTTACATTGTTGCCTTACGAATCAGAAAGGCATATAAACAGGATTAGGACAGAACAGATGATGTTTTGTGATTTCCATATTTGCTTAAGAAAATCAAGACTTTATTCAAAAGAATTCTAGCTGTGAATTTATCCTGATTGGTAAATGGCTGGATTCATAAGCATTTACATTAACATCTGCAAGCATGAGCTCTTTAGACTTCACTTACAAGCACAAAAATCAATTATTCTGTTTTTAGTGTTCCATTCAGAGATGTAAAATTCTCATCACAGGCTCTTGTGGGCGATGATACGTTGCATTTTACACTCTTTACACAGAAGAAGAAAAAACTGAAACACAAGAATGGTGATTTTACACCAGAATATTAATTTTGATTCTGTATTCTTGTCGTTAAGAGATAAGTCCTCCACACCTTGAAGACAGACAGCGCATCTCCCCTTGGTGTTGATTTTCTCCTTGTTCTCCTTCTGATTGATTTTCATCATTTTCTTTATCAATGTATGTATTGTATATATTTATATGTGCCACCCTGTGTCTGAAGGTACCATTGTCCCAGTTTAAGCTCAAACTCTGCGTGAAAACTAAATTTTTCCATGAACGTCAGTGTAGACAGATGCTAGTGGGTCGATGATGACTCTGATGACATTCTGCCACACAGGCTTCATGGTTGAGTGGAGAGTAAAGCAGACCATACGGTATGGATTAGGTTTTAAAGGTGGTTCAGTTCACAACAAAACAATAATCATGAATTAGATATTGTGAATCGCATCAAACAGATTTTAATCTTTAGTTCTCACAACTACAGTTATTTTGATGACATTTCCTAATTCTGATTTAATTCTGAAAGGTTCTATTTATTCACGGTTATTTGAGTTGAGGCAAGTAGATGCAGTCTCACTGCTGCATTAATTTTTCCCACACACAAAAGAGCAACATTATTTTAGCACCTGTGACTGAGGACTTAGTTTAACAGATGCCATTACCGCCAGCGTGAATAACAGTTTTACTGTATTTCCTTAGCCCTGTAGTTTGAGTGTTGCCTGCCTTGGCCCTAGGGAAGAATTTGACTTTGATTCGCTTTGTCTCTTTCTCTGTCAGTAGAGATGAGGATTACCAGACTGTCTTTCAGCAGCTGTTGTGCTGAATGGGGACATCTATTTTCTCCTGGATGTGCTGACAAGTGCTAAAGGCTCCTATGTTTGCGAGCTTCACATTAGCCACAGGGGTCCAAGAAGTTACTGCTTTGTTGAGTTTTAGTGTGTGTGTGTGTGGGGGGGGGAGAGAGAGAGAGAGAGAGAGAGAGAGAGAGAGAGAGAGAGAGAGAGAGAGAGAGAGAGAGAGAGAGAGAGAGAGAGAGAGAGAGAGAGAGAGAGAGAGAGAGAGAGAGAGAGAGAGAGAGAGAGAGAGAGAGAGAGAGAGAGAGATGAGGCAGGGTTGAGAATTAATAACGCTAGTGGACTGGTAAAACTCCAAGACGTTTCCACAAATGAGGTGAGGTGTAAAAGAAGTGTGATAAGAGTGCCACTGGTGAGCAATAGCCCCACTGATATTCACTGCTGGAGCAGATCCACCAATATACCTTAACATGAATACAAGCGCTTCTGCATGGATGATCTCTATTCTGAGGAATTACAAAGTGACAAACGCGTTGTATACACCGTATGTCTGTCCGTTTTCTTTCGCTTATCCGGGGTTGGGTCGCAGGGGTAGCAGCTTCAGTAGGGAGGCCCAGACGTCCCTCTCCCCAGCCACTCAGGCCAGCTCCTCCGGGGGAATCCCAAGGCGTTCCCAGGCCAGCCAGGAGAGATAGTCCCTCCTGCGTGTCCTGGGTCTTCCCCTGGGCCTCCTCCTGGTGGGACGTGCCCAAACCACCTCACCAGGGAGGCGTCCGGGGGGCATCAGGCATATGCCTGAGCCACCTCAACTGGCTCCTCTCGACGTGGAGGAGCAGCGGCTCTACTCTGAATCCTCCCCGGATGACTGAGCTCCTCTCACCCTTTCTCTAAGGGAGAGCCCAGACACACTACGGAGAAAACTCATTTCGGTCGCTTGTATCCGGGATCTCGTTCTTTCGGTCACGACCCAAAGCTCGTGACCATAGATGAGGGTAGGAACGTAGATCGACTGGTAAATTGAGAGCTTCGCCTTTTGGCTCAGCTCTCTCTTCACCACAACGGACCGATACAGCGCCCACTTCACAGCAAACGCCGCACCAATCCGCCTGTCGATCTCCCGCTCCATCTTCCCCTCATTCGTGAACAAGACTCCAAGATACTTGAACTCCTTCACTAGGGGCAGTACATCCTCCCCAACCCGGAGGAGGCACTCTACCCTTTTCTGGCTTAGCACTCGGCTGCGAACCGCTCCAGTGAGAGGATAGGACCACATCATCCGCGAATAGCAGAGACGGAATCCTAAGGCCACCAAACAGATCCCCTCAACAACTTGGCTGCGCCTAGAAATTCTGTCCATAAAAGTTATGAACAGAATCGGTGACAGAGGGCAACCTTGGCGGAGTCCAACTCTCACCGGAAACGAGTACGACTTACTGCTGGCAATGCGGACCAGACTCTGACACCCGTCATACAGAGACCTGACAGCCCTTATTAAAGGGCCCGGTACTCCAATTCAATTCAATTCAATTTTATTTATATAGTGCCAATTCATGAAACATGTCATCTCAAGGCACTTTACAAAGTCAAGTTCAATCATATTATACAGACTGGGTCAGATTATACAGATTGGTCAAAAATTTCCTATATAAGGGAAACCAGTTGATTGCTTCAAAGTCCCGACAAGCAACATTCACTCCTGGAGAAGCGTAGAGCCACAGGGAGAGCCGTCTGCATTGTCCATGGCTTTGCAGCAATCCCTCATACTGAGCAAGCATTGAAGCGACAGTGGGAAGAAAAACTCCCCATTAATGGGAAGGAAAACCTACGGCAGAACCGGGCTCAGTATGAACGGTCATCTGCCTCGACCGACTGGGGGTTACAGAAGACAGAGCAGAGACACAACAAGAGAGACAAAAAAGCACAGAAGCACACATTGATCCAGTAATCTGTTCTACATTAGATGGTAATAGCGTGTGAGCCGTCTTCTCTGGATGATGTCATAGTTAACAGAACGCCAGACCAGGTGTACCTACTATGAAGATAAAAGAGAGAGAACAGAAAGTTAAAGCAGAAATGACGACACACAATGCATAATTGAAGGACAGTAGAACTCTATAGAGTGAGAAAATTAGATCTGGATGTCCTCCAGTAGCAGCACCACTATAAAGGTAGCTCAGAGTAACATGAGCCACTCTAGTTATAAGCTTTGTCAAAAAGGAAAGTTTTAAGATTAGTCTTAAAAGTAGACGGGGTGTCTGCCTCACAGACCAAAACTGGGAGTTGGTTCCACAGGAGAAG
Source organism: Fundulus heteroclitus (assembly GCF_011125445.2). Lineage (NCBI taxonomy): Eukaryota > Metazoa > Chordata > Actinopteri > Cyprinodontiformes > Fundulidae > Fundulus > Fundulus heteroclitus. The sequence goes on along the minus strand of NC_046366.1, from coordinate 1,318,158 downwards.
AGCCTGATAGCTAAAGGATCTGCCTCCCATTCTACTTTTAGAGACTCTAGGAACCACCAGCAGACCTGCAGTCTGAGAGCGAAGTGCTCTGTTAGGAACATACGGGGTAATCAGAGCTCTGATATATGATGGAGCTTGATTATTAAGGGCTTTATATGTTAGAAGAAGAATTTTAAATTATATTCTTGATTTAACAGGAAGCCAATGAAGGGAAGCTAAAATTGGAGAAATATGATCCCTTTTGTTGATTTTCATCAGAACTCTTGCCGCAGCATTTTGGATCAGCTGAAGATTTTGAACTGCATTTTGTGGATTTCCTGATAATAAAGAAATACAATAGTCCAGCCTTGAAGTAACAAATGCATGGACTAGTTTTTCAGCATCACTCCTGGACAGAATATTTCGAATTTTGGCGATATTCTGGAGGTGAAAAAAGGAAACTCTGGAAACTTGTTTAATATGGGATTTGAATGACATGTCTTGGTCAGACATAAAACACCAAGATTTTTAACTTTATTACCAGAGGCCAACTTAGTTCCACCCAGATTAAGTGATTGGTTAAGAAGTTTATTTTTTGAGGACTCTGTCTGGCCCAAAGATTACAACTTCGGTCTTGTCAGAATTTAGATGCAGGAAATTTCCAGCTTTTGATGTAATCAAGACATGACTGCAGTCGAAGTAATTGATTGTATTCATCAGGATTTATGGATAAATATAGCTGAGTGTCATTAGCATAACAGTGGAAATGAATCCTATGCTGTCTGATAATTTTGCCGATCGGAAGCATATATATAGTAAAGAGAATTGTATGGGGTAAAAGCGGTTCCATAATAAACTTGTACATAAAAGGATAATTGTGTCCATATCAGTCAGAAGTTGTGCATAAAAAACATTTGTAAACTCATAATAATTTAAATCGCCTGCAAAAGATACAACATACAGTTTAAATAGTTACAACTTCAATAACTAATAAATACAAATTTCAAGTTTAAATTTGTGCTTTACTCTTTATGAACACAAACAGCAGCAGCTGCTTGAGAATACGGATTTTTTCTTTGAGAATACGAATTCACAACAGTGGTCTGACGTCACGGTTTCCAAGGCTGGTTAATGGAGCAGAGTGCGAAGATAGGAGCCGCGCATGCGCTCTTCAGACTGACCGTCTCTGAATGCACCGCGGCTGCAGCTTCATTCCAGACAGCGCAGAGCTCACAGTGGTAAGTTAAACACTCCCTTTTCTGCTGCTGTTGTTCAAAAGTACGTTTTCAGATCGTTTGAGGCGAGAACATTATACTTTTAAGCTTCCCTACGTGGCCTGTTTACAGAGTTAGCGCGTAATTTAAAAAAAAAGAGCGATTTATTTGTTTTGTGTTTATCAGGCTGACGCGTGTTGCTTTATTAACTCAATAATTGCTGGAATAAATTGTAAATGTCTCCAAAGAATGACAGCAGCATATAAAATGGAGCTGGACCATAATTTAATAACAATATATATCAGTCGAAAGACGTGTGGCACAATAAGGGGAAAAAAGGGTCGATAAAAGTTGGTTATAGAGACAGTTTTCCTTCCTTCCTCTTAGCCTATATTAGTTGATGCTGCAGTCACTGCTTCCTCTCGACCAATCGTAATCGCGGACCCAGGCACGCCGTCACAAAGCGCCGCCCTCTCAAACCACAACACAGAGCACTTGAATATGTCGCAGCAAGGAGCGGCGGAGGAAATTGTCCCAAAACGGGGTTTTACTTGTTCGCCAGCCTGACTGAAATAAACCACAATGAACTGTAAAATTTGCAAGGAACCGGTAAAAACAAAGTCTGGTAACGCAACCAACTTGTTTCATCACGTAAGCCGCTCACTACCACAGCAGCACGAGCTGTGTCAGCCCCGCGCTGCTGCGAGTCTTCTTCTTAGGAATCTTCTGGAAGTTCTTCCAAAACAAAGCAGGTATAGCAGCTACTGGGCTCCGTTCTTTGTGATAAAATAACAAAGCGTGCTGGCGGCGTAAGGACATCACGCATGCAGTAACGTGCTTCATAGTGATGGACATGAAAAACCTGGCTTCAAACAATTACTCGCCACTCATGATCCGCGATAAAAAAAGTTCCGGGCTGCAAGTTTTTCTCTAACAGCGCTCCCTAACAGCGCTGGTCACATTAGTTTATTCTTTGTCAGTATTTAATAACATCACCCAGGTCTCTTAAGTTAAGTCATTTTTCATTAAGAAAATCAGTTATAATTAAAAATGTTGGTTAAATAAGAATTAAATTGGGATTGAGTGTTTGTGTGTGATATATTAAAAGTAAGTCATTTAGCAATATTATAAGAGCCAGGTTTTAAATCTTATTGATAATTATCTATCGATCAATATGCATTTTTTTTTATCAATATGCTTTTTTCTATATCGTCCAGCCCTAATATAAAATCTATAAATAAATCTATAAATAAATTCTATAAATGTTTTTCCTATCTAAGTGAGTTTCCTCTGAGTGAGGACACGAAGAATCGAGAGAAGAAAGAGGGAAAGAAAACAATAGTAACAATATATGAAAAAAAATACAGATATTTATTTTAGACAAATGTTTTAACTTTGGAACAGAATGAAGGTGTAACATATTCAACAAATTAACAGTTACTAACGTGGTTTAAAACAAAGAAATAACTTCTATTCACATCTTATACAAATAGACAACACCTACAAACATACAATTAAAAATAGTTGGAATGGAAATTAATTTACTGATTATTTTATGTATTTTTACAGGTAGTGAAAAAAATCAAATGAAGCAGCATGTGAACATGACTCCAACTGATCTACATTAGGTCAGGTGTAGTCATGTTCACTTAAACATGCAGCCAGCTGGAGCAGCTCTCTGTCTTCAGCCGCTGGATGGTCATCCTCCTCTGGGTCAACCTCCTCGTCCTCCTCATCTAGCTGGTCCCCTGCCTCTATACTAATATTGTGAAGGATGCAGCAGGCGGCGATTACTTTTGGGGCAAACGTCAGGAAGACCTCCAGCGCCCTTAAGAAGATGGAACGCCACCGTGTCTTCAGACCACCAAAGACGCGCTCAATGATGTTTATCAGCCTTGGCGTGGTGTCTGTTGTAGCGTGCCTCCACTTGACCTGTACCAAATATAAAATTAACTTGTAATTTAGGTAATATGCTGATCTGTCTTAATCTTCTATCCAATTAATATAATGTATGTATCAATTGTGTGTCATTGTTGGCTCTATTTAAGGACAAGAAGGTAAGAGATCTTACTGGCAAGCTGTTTCCCTATAGGATGCTCCACAGACCAGCCAGTAGAAGGTCAGCAGCACCTCTATCTCCTATGGCCATCCATGGACCTTCTGATGGGCAGCAGCTGAAGGAGGAGGACGATGGTGGCCCTTCTTAGCCTGAAGGCTGGTTTCAGGTCCCCTTCATTAAAAAATATTTGGAGGATTGGCACAGAAGTGTTTATCCTCACATTTTTTGTTTCTGTTTCTTACTGTAAATAAAAAAAAATGCCAAATGTTACCATAATTGTTTTTTTCAATTCTCACCTTTTTACACCATAAAACTATATGTGGTTAACATGCAGATTAATATAGTAGTAAATGTAACAAATGGCTTCCCTTCTCTGGTATTTCTACCATTTCACTGAAAGAATTAACTGAACTAACTGCACACAATTTATAGATTGATCATTGTAAAGGTGGGCAGACAGAAATAACTTTTCCTTAATGAACAATGCTGTGAAGGTTAGTAGGTGCAACAAAGTAGCTTAACCCTACTCCCTTTACTGTTATAAAAATTATGTTTTCATTTTAATTCTTTACAGATAAATAGTCACAATTTCAACGTGATCACATGTTTAATACCATCCTCAATGTTGTTTTTTTAAAGATAAAAGTAGGAAATAGGCTGTCAATCTTAAAAAACCTACCAGTTGGCACAGACGCTCAACGTCGGACTTTTTATTAAAATGATGCACTAACTCTGTAAACAGGCCACGTAGGGAAGCTTAAAAGTATAATGTTCTCGCCTCAAACGATCTGAAAACGTACTTTTAAACAACAGCAGCAGAAAATGGAATGTTTAACTTACCACTGTGAGCTCTGCGCTGTCTGGAATGAAGCTGCAGCCGCGGTGCATTCAGAGACGGTCAGTCTGAAGAACGCATGCGCGGCTCCTATCTTTGCGCTCTGTGCTCCATTAACCAGCCTTGGAAACCGTGACGTCAGACCACTGTTGTGAATTCGTATTCTCAAAGAAAAAATCCGTATTCTCAAGCAGCCGCTGCTGTTTGTGTTCATAAAGAGTAAAGCACAAATTTAAACTTGAAATTTGTATTTATTAGTTATTGAAGTTGTAACTATTTAAACCGTATGTTGTATCTTTTGAATGTGATTTAAATTATTATGAGTTTACAAATGTTTTTTATGCACAACTTCTGACTGATATGGACACGACTATCCTTTTATGTACAAATCTATTTAGAGAGCTCTCTTACCCCATAGAATTGGTCCAAGGACTGAACCCTGTGGTACTCCACAGGTGACCCTAGAGTTTGAGGAAGATTTATTATTAACATGAACAAACTGAAATCTGTCCGACAGATAAGATTTAAACCAGCCTAATGCTTTCCCCTTAATCCCTACAGTATGCTCAAGTCTTTGTAGGAGAATATTGTGATCAACTGTATCAAATGCAGCACTGAGATCTAACAGGACAAGTACAGACACAAGTCCATTATCTTAGGCCATGATAATATCATTAGTGACCTTCACCAGAGCTGTTTCAGTGCTATGATGAGCTCTGAAGCCTGACTGAAACTCCATTACTTTGTAAATGTTCACATAGTTGATTAGCAACTACTTTCTCAAGAATTTTAGATAAGAAAAGAAGATTAGATATAGGTCTGTAGTTTACTAAGTCATCTTGATCAAGAGAACTACTCCATACTCCTGGAGTACCCCCCACAGGATCCCTTAGGGGACATGGTCAAATGCCTTCTCCAGATCCACAAAGCACATGTAGACTGGTTTGGCAAACTCCCATGCCCCCTCTAGGATCCTGCTGATGGTGTAGAGCTGATCCAGTGTTCCACGGCCAGGACGAAAACCACACTGCTTTTCCTGAATCCGAGATTCGACTATCCGACGGACACTCCTTTCCAGAAACCCTGAATAGACCTTACCAGGGAGGCTTAAGAGTGTGATTCCTCTGTAGTTGGAACACACCCTCCGGTGTGGTCCCCCTTTTAAATAGGGGGACCACACCCCAGTCTGCCAATCCAGGGGAACTGCCCCCGATATCCACGCAATGCTGCAGTGTTGGTTAACACAGCCTCACTGCAGCATTGCGTGGACATCCAGAGCCTTAAGGTACTCAGGGCAAATCTCATCCACCCCTGGGGTCTTAACACCTAGGAGCTTTTTAACAACCTCGGCAACCTCAGCACCAGAGATGGGAGAACCCGACACAGAGTCCTCAGGCTCTGCTTCCGCAATGGAAGACGTGTTGGTGGGATTAAGGAGGTCTTTGAAGTATTCTGCCCACCGAAGCACGATGTCCCGAGTTGAGGTCAGCAGCACACCACCATCCCCCTCCTGAGACGCCGGATAGTGGACCAGAATTGCTTCGAAGCCATAAGGAACTCATCCCACGCCCGGGTTTTGCCTCGGCGACCAGCCGAGCCGCCTGCCGCTTCGACTGCCGGTACACATCAGCTGCTTCCGGAGTCCCACAGGCCAAAAAAGCCCAGTAGGACTCCTTCTTCAGTTTGACGGCTTCCTCCATCGCTGGTGTCCACCAGCGGGTTCGAGGGTTGCCGCCGCAACATGCACCGACCACCTTGCGGCCACAGCTCTGACTAGCCGTCTTAACAATAGAGGCGCGGAACATGGTCCTTTAAAACTCAATGTCCCCCGCCTCCCTCGGGATGTGTTCAAAGCTCTCCTGGAGGTGGGAGTTAAAGCTCTGTCTCACAGGGGATGTTCCCAGCAAACCCTCACAATACGTTTGGCCTTACCTGGTCTGACCGGCTTCCTCCCCCACAACTCACAAACAGGTAGTGGTCGGTGGAGAGCCCGGCTTGGCTCCATTGGCAAAAGCCAATCCCCCTGGGATGACAGAGACAGGTTTCCCTGTGTTCTTGGTCACATTTGCTCTGGGCGTCCCTTTGAGCATCTGGGTTCTGGTTCCCCTTACACCTGCGTCTGCGCTGTGGGCGGGGATTGGAATTTGGCTCTCACAACCACTATTGAGCATTTTTATTATGGAAAAACCTGACATACACAAGGACACTCTCACAAACACCTACAGGTGCTTGGATTCATGTACTTAAAAATTCACTTCTATACAAAAAACACTATTATCTTTAGCTGTCACTTTATACATTTTGTATTAAATAATACTGTATATTCTTCAGTGATTTTATCAAGGCGTTGGTTGTTTGTACCTGCAACACTTTATACTTATACTTATACAGTTGGTTATGCCGTTTTTTATATCTCTTTACAGGTGTAGAAGCAGACTCAGAGAATGTGATATTGCTCTCTTTCCTTTTCCTCACCTCTATTTCTTTCACGTTTTCTTCCTTTTAGAGTTTTGTCTCAACAGTTTCTCTTCTTTTTTTCCTCTTTTACCTTTCTGTTTCTGTGTTCATTCAACATGAAATAGTACATGCATAAAATCTAATATTCAATTGAATAAAATTGTATTTATATAGAGCTAGTTTACAACACATGTCATCTCAAGACACATTACAAAGTCAATTTGGATCAAATCATACAGATTGGTCAAAAGGTTTCCTATCTAAGGAAACCCAGCATATTGCATCGAGTCTTGACAAGCAGCATTCGTTCCTCATTAAAGAGCCACAGTGGACAGTTGTCTGCACTGTCGATGGCTTTGCAGCAAGTAGGGACAGCAGAGAGGAAAACTTCCTTTTAAAAGGGAGGAGAACCTCCAGCTGAACCAGGCTCAGTGTGAACGGTCATCTGCTTTGGACGACTGGGGGTTAGAGAAGATAGAGCAGAGACACAAAAAGCACAGAAGCACACATTGATCCAGGAATCCTTTCTATGTTATATGGTAATAGTGAATGGTCTGCCTCCCCTGGATGATGTCACAGCTAACAGAATGCCAGACCAGGTGTACATACTATGAAAAGAGAACATAAAGTTAACAGTTTAATACTAATTGGAGAACAGTAGGGTAACTCAGCAGACCGAAAAAAATAGAGCCTGATGTCCTCCAGCAGCCTAAGCCTATAGCAGAGATAGCTCAGGGTAACTCTAAGCCACTCTAACTATAAACTTGGTCAAAAACGAAAGTTTTAAGCCTAGCCTTAAAAGTAGACAGGGTGCCTCAGAGACAAAAACTGCGAGATGGTTCCACAACAGAGAAGTCTGATAACTAAAGGATCTGCCTCCCATTCTACTTTTAGAGACTCTAGGAATCAGAATCAGAAATACTTTAATAATCCCAGAGGGAAATTACTTAACATAACAGGCAGCATGCAGCTTTCACTCATGCACACTCAACAAAGGAAGCACCAGTAGATCAGAGCTCTATAAATAGATGGAACTTGCTCATTAAGAGCTTTATACACGAGAAGGAGAATTTAAAATTATATTCTTGATTTAACAGAAAGCCAGTGAAGGTAAGCTAAAATAGGAGAAATATGATCCCTCATGTTGACTTTCATCAGAACTCTTGCTGCAGCATTTTGGATCAGCTGAAGACTTTGAACTGTATTTTGTGGACTTCCTGAAAGTAAAGAATTAACATGGTCAAGCCTTGAAGAAACAAATGCATGGACTAGTTTTTCATCGTCACTCCTGGAAAAATTATTTTTAATTTTGGCAAAATTGTGCAGGTGAAAAAAGGAGACCTTGGTAACCTTTTTAATATAGGATATAAATCACATGCCTTGGTCAAAAATAACACCAATATTTTTTGTTTTTATTACCAGAGGCCAATTTATTGCCATCCAGATTAAAGTTTATTTTTGAGGACTCTGGTGCAAAGATTACAACTTCTGTCTTGTCAGAATTTAAAAATAAGTCATCCAGGTTTTGATATCATCAAGACATGCCTGTAGTCATCCATTTAATTATTTAATTCAATTATTTAATTGAATGGATTTATCAGAATTTATGGATAAATGTTGTGTCATCAGCATAACAGTGGAAATGAATCCCATGCTATCTAATAAGTTTACCAATCGGAAGCACATATATATAGTAAAGAGAATTGGTCCAAGGACTGAACCCTGTGGTATTCCACAACTGACCCTAGAGTTTGAAGAAGATTTATCAACATGAACAAACTGAAATCTGTCAGACAGATAAGATTTAAACAAACCTAATGCTTATCCCTTAATCCCTACAGTATGTTCAAGTCTTTCTAGGACAATATTGTGATCACTTGTATAAAATGCAGCACTGAGATCTAACAGGAAAGGTACAAAAACAAGCTCATTATCTGAGGCCATGAGAATATCATTAGTGACTTTCACCAGAGCTGTTGCAGTCCTATGATGACCTCTGAAGCCTGACTGAAACTCTTCAAATAGGTCATTACTTTGTAAATGTTCACATACTTGATTAGCAACTACTTTCTCAAGATTTTTAGATAGGAAAAGAAGATTAGATATAGGTCTGTAATGTATTAAGCCATCTTGATCCAGACAAGGTTTCTTAAGTAAATGTTTAATACATTTAGTACATATCCATTTACTAAGGATAAATTAATCATGTCTTAAATGGGGACATTCATCAAAGGGAATACTTCTTTAAATAACTTAGTTGAGATTGGGTCTAACATACAAGTTGAAGGTTAAGATGAAGTTAAAAGTTTAGATAAATCAGAAAGCTCAAACACCAATCAGATTTTAAAGATTCTTCCAATGCTGCCTCACTTAGTGAGGATGGGATAATCATGTTTGTGAGGATGCCAATGATTCTATTTTTAATAAAATAAATTTTATTGATGAAGAATCCCATAAAGTCATCACTGCTGAGAGCTGAGAAAATGGATGGATCAACAGAGCTATGACTCTGGGTAAGTTTGGCAACTGTACTAAACAGAAAACTAGGATTTCTTTAATTCTCCTCCATTAACGATGAAAAGTATGCTGCTCTAACTATGCAAATGGCCTTTTTATACAACAGTAGACTGTTTTTTCAACTTTGGCAGGAGGGCTCTAAATGTGTAGAGTGCAGTTTTCCCTCCAACTTCCAACAATTGTGCTTCAAAGAAGCAGCTCTAAAATAAAACTAGCTTCCTGTGAATAATCACCTTTTTTGTCTAATACAAAACACAATGAGGAAATGGATGCTTTCAAAAAGAGCATCCATTTGTGAATGGCATGAAACAACATTGCTGCCATCTGCTGGGCATTTCTGTGATACTGAGAAAATTAACAGGAGGACAGACTCTTTAAGGTTTGATACAGCATTATCTGATAAAGATATACTATAAAGAATCCTTCTTTTGGGGTGGAGAACTCAGTTAAATTGAACTCAAAGGTTTTTAAAGAATGGTCAGATAGGGTTGTGAGGAAATACAGTTGATTCTTTGCAATCTGTCATATGTCAGCTGAAAGTCCACAGTATGAAAACAAGAGTGCATTGGTTTATGCACGTTTTGAGCAAAACCAATTGAATCTGGGACAATTTTAAAGGCTACTACATTAAGGATATCACATTCATTGTCAACAGGAATGTTACAATCCTCCACTATAATAACCTTGTCAGTATTTAACACTAGATCAGATAAGAAGTCTGAGAACTGATCTCAAAACTGAGAGTAAGGGCCTGGTGGACGATACAAAACAACAAGCAGAAGAGGATTTCTTGCTTTGCAGTTTGTATGAGGGAAACTAAGGGTTAGTTCTTAGCTTCTTGAAAATATAAATCAAGTGAAGTTCTATGGCGAAAGCAATACAGCTCCACTTGTGAAAGTAAAATCTGTTGGGCTATCTTTGGCATTAAGACAACAATTCTTAATGCTACATTGCCAGACAGGAAACAGACACACACACACACACACACACACACACACACACACACACACACACACACACACACACACACACACACACACAAAGTTTATTTTAGAATGCCAGGCCTAATGCAGCTGATAGTGTCCTTGTTAAAAGTAGAACCAATTTCATTTTGAAAGCCGAAGAAAAAAGGTTCACAGGGTGCCTGTTGCTGAAGGACATTTTATACCTTGTTTTACCTCTGTTGATTTAAAGGAATTTTCCTATATTTTACTAATCGTCTATTGTATGAGGTCTACCAGCAGGGTGGACACATAGGGCTGTTTTGGTTTGATCAGACACCATAGTCTACCATATTTCATGAAGCTCAACTGCCCCAAACAGAAATCAATAGCACAAAAAATTAAAATGGAGTCTGACGTAATACTTTTAGATTAATAATATTAATATATATTAATAATATATTGAGAGCATTTGTTCAACTATGTATCTACATATATCACAAAAACACCTATAACAAAAATATGAATGGATTCACTATGACTTAAGTACATGGGTACAAAACAATTATTTTACAGGAGCAAAATGGCTAAGCTGATGTTTTAAATCAAAGTACAAAAGGGGTCAATTACAGATTAGGTTCATGTATCAAGCATCTATAGCACTGGGTAAGGGAGCAACTGAGGATTGGGCTAGTTTCTTTCTAAAATGTGGCTATTTGACCAATGGTAAAACAAAATGTAATGATAAAACACAATGATTTGTCAATGGCCTATACTTATACCAAACTTTACATGTGAACACTGTGCTGTAATGCTATCTGTGTCTGTGCTCGATATATAAATCTTTAATGATGTAACAGTGAATTAACAAATTGACTGCTTTAAGTCTTTCTAGTAAAGTACATAATGAGTTGTAGCTGGAGATATTACAGAAAGCACAAACTTCTGGGAGAAAAGCTGAAGGGAATGAGAGATATATAGTATAATATTCTGCTCTTTTCCATCTCTATTTGGTAGAAACCACTAACCTGCTGTTTCTTATTTTTTGGCGCTCCATTAAAAAAAGACTAAAAGACTTTTAGGTATTAGTTGTGCAACTATCTCTGTTCAGAATATTTTATGCAGAGCTTTCTTAATGTCTTAGCCAAGTGAGCACCGAGTCTTTTCACTGCAGCCTTAGAAAGGACACTTCAGGATAATTGTAATAGGATTTAGCCGCTATCTATAGAAAGGATAGAGAGAGGTCAGAAGTGGTTTTCACCCAAGCCAGAAAGAATCAAGCTGAAAATGACCGCCCAAAGGAAAGGAAGGTATCAAATGAAGTTAAATCCATTTCTAGAGTAATAGTCAACGCTACCTTGTAATAACCCTTAAAGCAAAAGTGGCATCTAAGTGAAACAGCATATATTTTTATGCATCTGATGAGGCCCTATGTTCTTTGTAATACTTCATGTGTTAAAATGTATGATATGTCAGATTACCTAAAAGACCAGGTTATAATGCTATAGGAACTAAAACTGGTTTGTTTTCAAATGTTTTCGTTAAACATTTGAAAACAAACCATGTGTGATATCATGCTGGCAAACAAAAATTAAGAATATGCAGTACTCCACAGGATGTGAATCTGGGTGAAACAGAGAGAGCTGATCTCTGTGTGGGAACGTCACAGGACTTCAGCCACTTAAGTGCCTGCAGAACTGAATCAACATCTGGCCTGCTCAGTATCATGCAGACCAAACTGCAGCAGGATACCATGGATTTTAATTTCCAAGTATTTTCTCTCCCACATAAATTTAGCAGCCTTTAAACAGAGAAATTATACAGTTGGGAAAGAATTAATGTGTTATGACAAATAACACTAATTGCTTGCTCAGAAGTCCTGTGAGCCTCACTAGTGACACATCTGTCACTAACTGAAATTTATAAAGATGTATATACTGAACACTGCAATGATGACTAGATGTGTGTGATTTCTGAGTATGAAAACAAATGTGACATTTTATATGAAGTATTGCTGAACAATGTCTCAGCATTTTCTTAATGTAACGCCTACCTAAAGTCAAGTGATTGATTGTCTTAGCCAACCGTGTTCAAGGATTGCCTGGCCTTAAAAGGTAATTTCAGGAAACAGTTTCCTTTACAATATAACATAGTCGTCAATATTTGGGAGATTCATCACAATGTATTAGAGGCAACAAATAGATGAAGCAACTGAGGAAGAAAAGAAGAAAGACAGAAAAAAGGGTGATTAAGCAAAGACAAGAGGGGAGCAGGCGTGTCCAAGTTTAGCCACCTTGCAGCATCTTAATGGCTTAATGGCTGCCAAATGCTATGACCTTGGCACCCAGGACAAGTTCTAAGAATTACCTGGAACAGACAAGCTGCTTTAGAAGCTGGATGGTGGAGGAGGGAAAATTAAGGCAAAAGAACTGAGGCCTTTCAGATGAGTTCAGTAACGCTCTTTCACTAAAAATCAAGACAGTTAACAGTCTTTCAAACATGTACGTCAGACTACACACACACACACACATACATACACACACACACACACACACACACACATATGTGACCTATATATATATATATATATATATATATATATATATATATATATATATATATATATATATATGTGTGTGTGTGTGTGTGTGTGTGTGTGTGTGTGTGTGTGTGTGTTTGTGTTGCTTCCGTGGTCATCCAAACTGTGGTGCAGCAGTCAGGATCACAACCATCACTACCAGTGTGACATGATACAACACATCCACTACAATCTTATTTCAGCTCCTTAATAAGCGAACCTTTTGCATGGACGATTTATAAGTCATGCAGGAACAGCAATCTACAATAATGAAATAAAAAAATAGGACAACAGAGTGGATAAACTTGCTGGACAGAGAAACCTAAGTTCTAATCAATACCTACAAGTATTTTTGGAAGAACAAGGATCCGTGGGAAAGCTGCTGTTTCTGCAGAACATGTTCTCTATGTATATACATTACTTGGATCCATTATTACAGAGAGGTAATTTTTTAGACATAAATCAATTGCATGACCTTCACATGCATTACATTTAAAAGATGCACAAGAAGCCGAGTTTCACTGGACTGGAATGTTTCACAAAGGATTAAAAGTTAACTGCACATACTTGTTCTTACATGGAGTGGAACTGAATTTGATGAGAAATAAAAACTGAAAATTTGAATATTTTAACGGGTCCTGCCTAAATTAAGAATGTGGTGTTAGAACACTTGTCCCTCTTATTTACAAAATACAGTTAGGTTCCAAATGATTCATCCCCTGGCAGACTAGGATTGAATTTAATCTCTGACTTTGACCAACACGCTTCTTCTGACTGGAAAAAATTAAAAAATTGTCCACTGAGCCACACTTGCACCACCCTAGGGCCAGCTGTGGTTCACTATGAGAGTTATTGTCAAGCAATTACAAAGCGGTGGGTTTGACTGCAGTATTTCCCATTCCACATGTCAATATGCCGTTGGGCAAGGATTTTATCTCCAAGTTTTATGCTTTTAAGTGTGGCTGGCAAATTTAGCTGTAATGTTACAGTGGCCAGTATGACAAGAAAAGGACAGACTTTTCTTTAACATGGAAAATAGTCACAGATCACTGATACTTGTACACCCTGTCTTCTCAAACCCTGAGTCAGTTATCCAGATAGCAGGTTATGCTCAGCCTGGTTCTGGTTATGCTGGACCTTTCTTCCTGTTGAATTGTAATTTGTCTTTCTTCTGTTGCTAAATGAGGGATTGCAGCAAAGAGTGACGCAATGCCAATATAGCTACATGCTTAAGTGAATCATGCAAGTCAGTCATTCTTAATTCATTTTTAATTAAATTCAATTTTATTTTTATAGCGCCAATTCACAACAAATGTCATTTCAAGTCACTTTTAAAGTCAATTAAATCATATCATACAGACAGATTGGTAAAAACATTTTCTATCTAAGGAAACCCAGCAGACTGCATTGCGTCTTGACAAGCAGCATTCACTGCTCCTGAAAGATTGTAGAGCTACAGTGGACAGTCGTCTGCATTGTGGCTTTGAACAAGCACACCTTACAGGTCCCTTCCCCTTGCTCTCTGCTGCGCTGCAGTCACTGTTGCCAAGTCCGCTTATTATAAGCGACTTTGGGCTTCCTTTTTTCTAAAGTCCCTTGTAAATGTAGGTTTTTTGGGCATGTTTGTGCTCTAAAATAAGTAAAAATATACACATTAGAGACCTGCTTACACTGCCATGCTACAGACACTTGAGTATAACTGGCTGAAATATCCCTCCGCCTCTCTGCATTCACACACACCTACCTATGGAAAAAATATACTAGACGCCTCAATACGTGCTGGAGCAGTTCCTGTGTCGCCGCCATATTGGTTGGGTCTTTTCTACTCTAGGCTGACATGGGAGCCAATGGGAGCAATGGCAGAGGGAGCAATTTTGCTCCTATTTTGTGCATTTTATGGTTGCAATAACTGTTGAAAGTAGATTACGCAGTCCAGATAATCATTTTGGGCTGAGATTCTGAAGATGAGTTTTTATGCATTTTTATGCGCTGATAGTATTGCAGATACCTAACTCATAAACCATACTTTAATGCTTATTAATTTGTTGTCTCTGTATTTGACAAACTAAGGCTGAATCACGTTGCCAAATGAAGTACCTTGGAATTACAGTGTCAGCACATGATGTTTGTATTTGAGGTTCTTCCTCTAACTGGAAGGTAATATCTATATCTTCAGCTCCTCATTACATGATCAACCTGTTCGCCTTCAGCTGAGTTAACCAAAAAAAACATTGTTCATGCACAAGGATTCTGAAGCTTATGGCTTTGAATTTTGTTATTGGACTATGTTTGTCCTTTCCCGCTGGTCCCAGAAGCTTCTCAGCAGGTCAGTGTGGCACGGTCCACAATTTGTCAAGATTTACCAACAAATTTTTCTATTTTTTTTTCTGATATAGGGATTAGATCGCATGGTAGCATCATTTTCAACAAAGCTTACAAATTAATTAAAGGGAAGCAACAACTCTGCTCTGATCTGGAATATTCTGATTCTAGAACTTACTATCCTACCTTTCTTTCTGTCTAGACTCACACCAAAACTTTAACCATTTAACCCTTGAATCACAGCGTGTCTTAAATGGTCAACAGGGGCTTCTTATTCCAGACAGACTAATGTTCTTCAGCACTGGCCCTTACAGGTGGACTTCTTCAATGTTCTATCTCGGGTGCCAAGATTAGGGTTAAGTTTGTTTTTAGGAAACACACCATCCCCTTACAGTGCTGTGCAGATCAATTTAGGTCAATGATCCAAAAACTAAGAGAAAACCTTAATCTGTTTTGGACTATCTGTAGCATCCAGTCAACATTGCGAAGGCCAGAACTGATGGTTTTATTAAAGCCATCTGTGTCATCAACCAACATAGCCCATTACATTAGAAAATGTCTTTCCAGTAACACAATCAATTACTTATTTTCCCATATATATTTCATATAACTCAAATATACATTAGACACAAATTACAAACCTTGTTCCCCTATCCCTTTTAACCTTTCCAAGATCTTTTCTCCGTGTTGCTGGTAACTCTTTGCAGTTTTCCTTTTTGTCTCTCGTTTCAATTCTAGCTGAGTTCTGTTACCATATGTCTGTTTGCAAGGAAGCTCTCAAAGTAAAAGTATGGAACCTCAAACCATAGTTACTATGCACAGAGGTAACTTTACCTTGCTGTCTCAGTGATAAAAGGCATGGATGATTTTAAACGTTCTCTATATCAGTGATGAGAATATGGAAATTGTTGTATTAGGAGATCACATTTTTCCTGTAGTTCACTTTCTAAAATCAGCCTGTTTTTAACAATCTTGATACTGCACTGCTGCTTTAAATTCAAATGAAAAATCCATGTTCAAAATTCGTTTTTTCAGCTACGACTTTCTGTTCAGCCTACCTTTGCTGTCAGTTCAGAACATTGTTTGTGGTCTTAGCTCGATCATCACTTTATTACTTGCAAGTCTTAACTGCTTTGAAATTTGTACAGAGCAATTATTTCTCGGACTGCATACATTATTCATGACAGTCAGCTTTAGATCTTTTTTAGAATTGGCAATTTTGGAAAATAAAATTTAAATTTTCTATTCTTGTTCCAATAACTCTTCTTAGTGCTTGATGTTGTGCTTGAAGTTTAAGCTTTATCTAATTGTATTTTCTGAGAACCTTTCTGGTTGCTTTTCCATTCACTCAGTGGAGAGCTGGTCTAACTTAAATTGCCTTGACGGGACGGATTGGGCCTGCGGGCTTGAGTTTCACACATGTGCACTAGGGGGACTGATTAAAATCTCATTCACAGATGGCCAGTAGATCCTTTAATATGAAGAATTAAAATGAGTCAATGTCACAGTAAAGTAACATACTTAGAAATAGCACAATAAGACACTGTGAATTTTACCACATTAATCTCCAACATAAAGAAACTATGCTAAGTAGAAGCGCATCCATAAGCAGCATAAATGCTTCAAATCACTGGATTTAACGTTCTAGAAACTCCCCTTCATTTCTCCCACTGACAGCAGCTGAAAATATTGGTTAACCCTTAAGAATAGGGAACTGCATTTGATCAATAATTGCTCCCAACAAAGTTAATTTACAGTAATGTCATCCATGGACAGTATCTGCAGACTGACTGCGAGGAGGTAAACATTTGTTCCATGCTGACTCATCGTCTGGAGAGGACATGGTGACTACTTTTTTTGCCCTTAAGATCTCTCACTTCACAACCTGTCTACTTGGAAACAATAATGTTTATCACCAAAAGGAGTGGCGTTCACTTTATGTTTACCCATAAAAATGGGAACTCCACTAATCGTCAGTGACTATTAGTCGAAACACAGGTTATTTGTATGAGTTAAACAGACAACTCTTGGTGGCTTAAAAAATCACAGCCACAGTTCCTTAACAGAACAATGGATTCGGCCTACCAAGGCACACATATATCACTCTCCTGTGAATTCAATTAAATTCAATAAAATTTTATTTATACAGCGCCAATTCATGAAAAATGTCATCTCGAGGCACTTTACAAAGTCAAAATCAATCAGATTATACAGATTGGTAAAAAAATTCCTATATAAGGGAACCAGTTGATTGCTTCAAAGTCCCGACAAGCAGCATTTACTCCTGGAGAAGCGTAGAGCTACAGGGAGAGTCGTCTGCATTGTCCATGGCTTTGCAGCAATCCCTCATACTGAGCAAGCATGAAGTGACAGTGGAAAGAAAAACTACCCATTAGCGGGAAGGAAAAACCTCCAGCAGACCGGGCTCAGTATAAACAGTCATCTGCCTCGGGGGTTAAAGAAGACAGAGCAGAGACACAACAAGACAGACAAAAAAGCACAGAAGCACACATTGATCCAGTAATCTGTTCTACATTAGATGGTAATAGCGGGTGATCTGTCTTCCAACTCTTTTCCTTCTTCTCTATATATTTAGGAGAAAAATGTGCAATAAAAGTTTAGATTGAGTTTACTGAGAAGGCTGTAGGCCAATAAAGCTAACAGAAACATGTTAGTGTTACACACATTAAGGCAGTCTAGCAGATCTCAGCACAGTTTGGATCTGAGCCTACCAATCATCTTACCTAATACAGAGAGTGACCCCTCTACAGAGGTGTAAAAGTGTTTGCCCCTTCCTGAAATCTTATTTTATTTTTGTATTTTTATCACATCTAAGTGTTTTAGAACATTAAACAAATGTAAATATTAGTCAAAGACAACACAAGTGATCACAAAATGCAGTTTTTAAATGAAGGTTTTTACTATTAAGGGAGAAAATATCCACTCCTACATGGCCCTATGTGAAATAGTGATTGGTGGTGGTAGCGTGATGGTCTGGGGCTGTTTTGCTGCCGCAGGACCTAGAAGACTTGCTGTGATAATTGGACCCATGAATGCTGCTCTCTACGAAAAAAAACTGAAGGAGAAAGTCTGGGCCATCTATTCGTGACCTCAAGCTGAAACCAAGCTGATCACATGTTTTTTATTCTAAAAGCTGTTAGAAAGGATTTTTTCACAGTACAGCATGGAGCTGAACGAAACCTCAGAGAAGATTTGAGCAAAGGCATTAACAGATAGCCAGGATATATTACACATACTGGGGGAATGGTGGCTTAGTGTTTTCGAGCAGCACACTTGGGTTCTGAGAAGGCTGCAAGTGCCCGGTTTGAACCCCACAGACTATGGTTCCCTGAGCAAGACCCTTAGCCCGATTGCTCCCCAGGTGCTGTAAAGCCGCCCACTGCTCCCTGGGGGATGGGTTGAATGCAGAAGATAAATTCTGTAGCAGTGACAAAGATTTATTTCTCTGCAGGGCAGAGGTATACACATTTTGCTTTGAAACTGTTAAAATGGCTTTTTAACGGGTAGAAATATGAATGGTACAGTTCAAATTTGTAGCTCTCTTTGTTTCAGACGTTCAAATTTTCATTCCTTCCAAGTGACAGTTTAGTTGTTTCACCACAGTTAGCTAATTATTTTCCTATTTGAAGTTGATGCAAACTTTAATCTTAGTCTGTTGTAAATTGCATGAGAAGAAATTAGCTGTAATCAAGGGGCCTAAATCTGGCACTGTAAGGTGTGGCCTGTGTTCTGGTTGGCAAAGATCTTCAGGAGATAAAGACATTAAAAAGCCAGTTATGAGTTTTCAATCTGAACATAGATAATTATATTAACTAAATGGAGTAGGGGTGAAAGTGGTTGTCATGGAAACTATTGATCTAAGTAAACAACTGTGAACTTTAACAGGTTTTCCACATGACTGTGTGGTACACAACCATCCTGGTGAAATCATTGCTACCTCTGAATAATCATAAAGGATCGTTTCAGTTTTCTCTACCAGCAGGGGGTGAGTGTGTGCAGCAGTTGTTACCTTTGCAGCAATAGAAGAACTGGGTTTCTCCAGGAGATCCCAAAGCTGCTGTCTTTGGTCAGGACAACAGCCCTGCTCCTCAACTTCTCCGTCCTTGTCTCTCAGTGTCTCAGCCTCCCTCCTCAGCTCCTCATTCATCTGCTCCTTCTTCTGGTGATACCGCGCCTGGCAGCAGGACTCCAGGTAGATCTCATCAATTCCCCAGTAGTCTAGCTCCTGGCCAAAGGACAAAGCGCACATCTCCTCCATCATGTGCAGCTTCCCTGTTCTGTAGAAATTGAGGATGGAGGAGAACGCCATTGGATGCCTGTCAAAGAAATATTCATTCTCACTCAAACTGTAGTCATCACAAATCTCTAGCAGAGACTCATGGGTGTTGCAGTCTCTTAGTCGACCCAGACGGGTGCGAGGCAGCCGGTCTAGTGTTCTCCACTGCACTTCATGACTGAGGCCGCCCACATTGAGCCGGACTCGCCGGGATCGAGCTTTGGTGCGGATGATATCGATTGGTTCCGGTGGGAGCAGAGGAGCCGTGGCAGGCCGGGGGTTGACTTTGGGGGCGCTGAAGTTCACTCTGTCTGTCATGCTGAGTGGGCTGGCTCCGTTTCTTCCTGGGAAGCTGGGTCCACTCTAACAGAGGTGTTTGTGAGTTGGGGCCTCTGTGTTTCCAAAGGATGAGAGTGTTGGATGGTTAGATAAGGCCAACCAAGCTCACTTCGCCGTTTTCAGGCTATCAGACTCCTGATGAGACCCATGTCTGGAGAACAAAACAGCACATGTGACATAAGTTGGACCTGGCACAAAAAACTAATTTCATTATCTTTAACTCATCTCAGTTAATGAAGAGACCGCTCTCTGTGGTATCTAAAGAAAACACTGACAGCGTAAAGTGATCAAACTTTGTTTTTGTTACTACCCAATCCATTTTAATATAGTAATACAGTAAAAGTCACTTGGCTGTAATTTTCTCTAGCCCTACCTTTTCTTAACAGGCTTAGTATGACTGAAGATGGCAAAAAAAGTGCCTGAAAGTCTGAATATACAACACTGCAAAAATCCAATTCTCACTTATAGGTTTTCAGCCAGGCTATATATAAATGCTGCTTTGATTCTGCAAGCCTGAGAGGACTCCATGGGGCTTGTAAAACTGAACCAAAAAATGTAGCTTAATACAATTACATCACGGTTGGTCCAGGGGGAATGATTATATATTCACACAGATCCAGGTTGGTTTGAATAGATTCTCCTTAAATAAATAAAATCATGATGTGAAAACTGAAGCTTATATTTACTGATCATCCTGTCTGTTATTAACTTTGTTTGATCTGAAAAGTTGCCAAACATTCTAAATCAGAAGCTATGTAAGGGGGCAAATGCATTGCTCTGTATGTGCGGTTTTATATTGACCTTTAAAGTCTTCCACCCCCCACAAGAGAACTATCTGGTTGTGTAACATCTTACTAATCCCAGGAGAAACCTAGGCTTCGACTGCCATGGCTCAGGTCTGCATTAATCAATTATAGCCGCTCTATCTTCTCCTGGGACATTCTGCTACATCATAAACCAGAACACTACGTCACGATGAAGAATATCAGCCCCAGCTCCTGCTGTTCACAGACAAACTACTCTTGGAAATAAACCTGCCATGTTTTCTTGTGCAGGTAATAAAACACATCAGGAAACATTAATTTCAAATTGGTAGAAAACAATTTAAAGATGCAGTGAATGCTTTTGATTTTGCTTATAAAAGCAGAATAAAGCCCTAAACAACAAGGAACCATGGCTGCAAGTGCAAATTTCACAGAGTGTAAGCAGATAAGATAGGAACCAGCCATTCAGATGGGCCAGGAACATACACAAAACTTTAGACATTTAAAGGCCCTCTATGGAGTTTGTGTACAGCCTACCTCTGCTGAATCTTCTGACAAGCCTAATGTATTACTTCCCAGGACATTCCAGTTTCCAGCCACTCCGTTCCCCTCTGGCTGCTGACCTGGGATTTTTACCAAGAACACGACGGCCGCTGAAAATCCACATTTCTGTGCAATGTTCTGTTGATGAAGAGCAGGACAAAGGGTACAAATATGCACAGCACACACAGGAAGCACCTGGCTCCAGCAACTATCGGCCTGAAGAAGAGAGGATGAACGGACAGCATGAGGATGGGGGCGGGGAGGGAGCTAATTGGATTTAGTAGTTCAGCACCAAGAACAGCTCCAGATCAACAGCTTGTTTCCAGCTGAACTTCAGCTCGCCTACTTTACTTTCTACTGAAGCAACTCCCACCACGGAAACTAACAGTGGAAGCAAAAGGAAATATTTTACGATGCCTCCTTCATTGTAGCTATGTAAAAATTGCCAAATACAAACTAGAAATGCAGATGCTTCTCAAATTATGAAAGAAAGTCTAATTATTTTCCTTCATACAGTTGAGATTGAAACTCATATATGACAGACTCACTAAACACAGAATAATTTGTTTAAAACATTCAGGGTTTCCTGCCCATTACGCTGCCTCGCCAAACTCACGCTACAGCCTCGCCAACATTCCAAAAAAACAAAAACAAAAAAAAAAACTAACTCGATATGCTTGCATGTTTATGTGACGTTAACACACAGTTTTTTACTGCTACCCGTTGCACACACACACGCTGGAGGGACTATGTCTCCCAGCTGGCCTGGGAACGCCTTGGGATTCCTGCGGAGGAGCTGGCCCAAGTGGCTGGGGAGAGGGACGTCTGGGCCTCCCTACTGAAGCTGCTACCCCCGCAACCCGACCCCGGATAAGCGGAAGAACACAGACGGACGCAATTTTTTGTTGTTGCTTTTGCGCGTGCATATAGTGAATGGCAGGGAAAAACCACATGGATACGCACCCCCCCCCCCCTCCGCGCAAATCTTGTCGTCGCATCTTCGCCCCCCCAGCTTCGCCAGTCGGTCAGCGCAAAAGTTGTCGTCGCATCTCCCCCCGCTCCACTCCGCCAGTCGGTCCGCGCAAAACTTGTCGTCTCGCCCCCGCCCCCGCCACCCCCACCCCCAACTCACCCCCTCGCCTAAGCAAATTCCTGCGGGAAACACTGACATTTATTTATGTTTGTCTCGATGAGTGGCTTACATTTACTGAAAACTGTTTCCACGTAAATTTGATTCCTGCAAAAAAAAAAAAAAAGTTGTAATTGTTTTGTTCTGGCCCTGCGATGGCCTACGCAGTCGTGGAGTAGAGTGCTGACTTGACACTTGTCCTGTTAAAAATAACCAACACCCTTCAGGAGAGTAGGCCACAAAAGGTCATTGCTGATAAAGCTTGGTGTTCATAGTGTGCTGTATCCAAGCATATTAAAGGTAAGTTGAGTGGAAGGAAAAAATCAGGTAGAGATGCTCAGATCCAGTGTGAAGTTTCCCATTAATGATGAACTGAGGAGCCATGTCATCTGCTGGTGTTGGTTGGCTGTGTTTAATCAAGTCAGCTCCACCATCTACTAGGACCTTTTAAAACACTTCATGCTTCTTTTCTACTGAGAAGCTTTTTAGAGATCCTGACTCCATTTTCCAGTAGGACCTGGAACCTGCTAACTGCCAACAGTACAGATGGCTGCTTTAATGAAAACTGCTACGCCCCACAACAATAAACCTTTAGGCTGTAATCAAGAGGAGGGACACCAGAGCCAATAATGCAGACAGGCTGCAGGCTGTTATTACAACCTGGGCCTCTTGAACACCTCAGCAGAACAACAGGCTAATCTCCAAGCCACGCAGCTGCAGTGATGCAGTGATTCATGCATCAGGAGACCAGACCAAGTATTGAATGCAGATATAACACAATACATGGACACACGTTTGTGTTGAAATTAATTTTTACTAGCCTTATTCAAGGTTCTAGTTAGTTAGAGCTGTAAGCCATAATTAGCATAACCAATAGACATAAACACTTGAAAATATATAATTCTGTGTGTAATGAGCTTAACTTATTAACCTATTTCAATTTGTGTGTAGTAAAGCTGTACAATTTTGAAAACAAAATTGCGATATATTTCAACCATAATTGCAATTATGATTTAATGTAGACCTTTCTCTGCAATAACCACATGCAACAAAAATGACTTGTAGATAAAAATGTTTGCAACCAAGGACTATTTAAAAGCAAGAAACTGAACTGTTTATATTAATCAGAATATTATTATTTAAGAGAATAGCATTGTGAGTTCGACATCAATCCTCATTGAACATATAGTGCAAAGTGCATATTATAATGCCCATTATATATTCAGAAAAAGGGGATTTTAGAAAAGATTTGTCTGTAAAAAACTGCAGGCCTGTAAAAACTCAAACCAATCCCTGCTGTGGGGTCTGAAGGGCAGGGATTTGTCATAGGTTTGGTCCTGCTCTCACCCCTCTCTGTCCCTCAAGTTCTGGGGACATCACCTCATCTATTGGTTTTCCCACACGCCATGATTCTCACGTGCTCACGTAACGCCAGTGTGCGTGCTTGCTCCTTGTTAGTTTCTGCTTGCTGGTTGTGCATGCGCATTTCTAGTCTAAATATATCCAGTTAGCTTCGTTATTAGCCATTCGTTGTAGCTCCACTGCTCACACTGTATACTTTGAACATGGCTGAGAGTCCCTAGAAGCAAACAACATACAAATTTATGAGAAGAGGGAGGTCTCCTAAGAAAGACCAGAAAGAGATTTTTTTCACGCGATCACCCGGAGGTAGGGTGACCAGGGGCCCCTGATTTCCCGGGACAGTCCCTGTTTTGGATGACCTGTCCCCTGCAAAAGCTGTCCCCGGATATGTCCTTGATATCAGTGTATCATGATGGAGTGAAAAAAGTTTAGCGCAACAAGAAGTATTTACCCAGCGTATCTGAGCCCCCTCTGGCATTGCATATCGAGCAAAACAAACCAACCCCCAGACAGAGATTGATCAGTGTCATCTTGTCACCCACCACTCAACAAAATCAGAGACGGCCCCGATTTTGATTAGAGAAATCTGGTGACCTTACTGAGGAGTGGAAGAGCTCCTCAGGGTAAGGTGACCAATAAGAGTGTACATGCGCAATTATTCAAAAAAGGGACTTGGGGTCTGATCACTCTTTCCTGAGTCCAACTGAAATCTTTGCAGAGTATTTGCGCTTCAGTGCCTACAGGCTCCTCCAGGAATGGACATGCCTTTGCCAACACTTCCTTGTGCAGATTTTAGCAAAATAGTAGGAAAAACTAAGGGTTAGTCAAAACAGCCTCATTTCTTGGAGTAATTTGTCAGAATTTTACCCAGGGTAACAGCTTCCAAGCTTTCTCAAGTGGAAAAGTCAGCTTATGCAGGGTTTTACTGCAGAATTTACTCTGGTTTTCCACAAACCCTGCTTTGTGAAATGGGCCCTGGCTCTGTTTGAGGTGGTTGTGCTGTTGGAAGGTGAACCTCCACTCCAGTTTCAAGACTCAAACAGTTTTTAACTATCAAATCTTTCCAAAACACCAACCAGCTTGAAACTGCTACACCATGTTCAACTATGAGGGTGATATGTTTGGGATGTTAGCTTTCTACCTAAAATTGTTTTCATGTGGCCCAAAAAGTTGATATTTTGATTTAATTTGACTAAACCACCTTTTCCATACGTTTGCAGCGTCCCCGTGATGTATTATGCACTTCAACGAGTCAGCCTTGCTGCTCTTTCCAGAAGGCCAAATTCATGCAGTGGAAAACCGATTTTTACCGTGTGGACAGAATCCTCCATCGGATGGTGAATTTCGGCTGCTCCTGCTCTCCAATTATTGCTCTCCTCATTAGAGCCATCAGTTTAGATTTAGAGCCATGTAAGTGTGAAGTTGTGCCATACTGTTTCCATGTCCAGATGATGGAATAATCAGAACTCTGGGAGATGTTCAAAGTTTGGGTTACTGTTTTAGAACCTAATCCTGCTTTAAACCTCTCCACAACGTTCTCCCTGACTGAGGAAAAGGAAAAAAAACAAAAAAAAAAAACACTGGTCCAATGTCTTTTAAAACCTCTGAGGCCAGAAACAAAACAGCTGCATTTATGAAGAGATTATATTTACTAATAAGAGGACTACTCCAGGTAATAAAATGGACTGGATTTTATTTGAGAAAAGGAAAGGGGATCTGGTATTGCCAGGTATGCTGTGTTGGAGAAAAGCATGGGACACTGCTTTTCTTACATTTACTGTACTGAGAGATGGTAAACATGAGACGCCTGTGATCTCTCCTAATAAAATAATTACATGTTCAGTATGCCGACTTTTCTTGGGAAGGAATCTGCTGTATTTTTTCCCCAATTTGAGGGGAAGTTAACTACAATACCAACAATATTTTCTTTACAAATAGAAATGAATGGAATGGGCAGGAGTTTCAGAGAAACAGGTGTTTATTTTGTCCCCGTGGCTTTCAAACCCAAAATAAACATTAGGGCAAAGATTGGTCCACCCCAAAGATCCAGTTCCCCGGCACATTCATTGCAATGTTGTGTGTACTGTTAAGTGCCGGTAGGACTGTGACCAGTTATACATTGGATAAATAAAAGCAGCCGCTAGCCATCAGGATGGCCTAGCACACAAGACCAACACCATTAGGCTGAGGATTTGTCAGTTTACACTCATCTGCAGGCCAGTAGTCTCTCTTTCTGGGGTGAAGATGTTCTCATCCTGGATAGAGAGGAATGTTGGTTTGAGAGGGGGTCAAAGGGAACAATAATCAGCCAAGAACTATTGGTTGTTCGGCTAATGGTCCTCATTATTATGGCCCATCTCTTGTTCATTAAAGAGCTTAGAAATAACCCTTTACTCGATATAAGCATGAATCCCCGGTGGAAGATGGAATTATTCTGTCTATGCCCCGACATCCACAGAGGGAAAAACTACGAAGATGATCTTCCAAAAAGTACCTGTATCAACTTAAACTACAGAGTGCACATCGAAAACATTTTTTTTAACAGTTTGTTAGGATATCAACAAGGTCAAGTGGAACGAGCTGTTTATCCCAGAACTGCATGGCACACTTAGATGGCACTGACCCAAAAGATTGGCACATATCTATCAGATACCACCCCGGAGGTGACACAGCTTCCCTGCTGATGTCACAGTTTGGATGTGTACCGCCCTTGTATGGGTGTGTCCCGAGATCCCTTTATAATGTTTGTGTGATGAGCACTCGAGGCCTCCTGCCGATCAGGGGCCCATCAGCGCTGGTGTGACTGTAACTATTTCTCTGTCTTTACCTAGATAAAATATAACTAAAAGCATACTTGTCTGTTTTATGCGTCCTACATTCAAGGTAATAAGTAAGTGGGGGTCGCCTGACTGGGTAAAACGGACTGGGTCCACCGAGGGTGCTTCACCGTAGACACGGCACGGTGAAACAGTAACAAATTGGTGTTTCCTCCCGGACCCAAAAGGCGGCGTACCACCTTCCGTTTTCCGGCCAGGACGTCATTCCGGAAGAAAAACACACAGCTTGCGGCCGCACAAAAGGTAAGGAGATTTCATTCATCTCCTAGTGTCTTTTTCTTCCTGGAAGGGCCGACTTTTTGTATTCCTAAAGGCAGAGAAAGGTTTGAGGATAATTGTTTGCAAACGTGTCGATAAGAACTTGGGATTTGCGTGCGGTCACAGAGGTGAAAGTCCGGGAAGCCTTGGCGAGGCTTCTGAAAATACTGTGTACCTTGAGAATTTAGGGTTTAAAAGGTCCCCTTGTTAGGCACAGAGGAAAATACGTGTTCCTCTGTGTGTAGCATAAAAGCGGCCATTCTGACAGGCACGCCGTTACGCGTGGCTTCTTAAACATTATGTAGCCTAGAAAATGTGGGTTTAGAGCTCCCTTATTTTCCGCGAGGACGAACATAAAAATCTTCGTTTTTGCGGTAATATAAAAGCAGCCTTTTTCGAAAAACGAGCGCGTATGAGATTGAGACCAGAGGTACCTACTGAGTTAACTAAAGATTGGCCAGAGAGTGTGAGTGTGAGTGTGTGTGTATGTGTGTGTGTGGGTGTGTGAGACACGTTACTACATTGAGCCTTTGGAAGTGAAGGGTAAGGGTGCACCTGTTTAGGTGACATATAACCTGCTCATCCTGAGTACACTGGCTCATTGAAATTGCCGTGTAAAAACACAATAATAAGGCACATAGGAACATAATAAGTTTTGGTGTCTGAGAGATAAAAAATAAGCTCTCATTGGACCGGGGTCAGGACGCTGTCCCAGCAGGTTGGCCAAAACGTGTGAGTGCTGGAATGGCTGAGAATCAGGCAGAAAATGAGCTCCAGGGGTGTTCTTTAGGAACACTGCTGGAGACAGGAAAAGGGAGCATAATGGCAAGCTTTCCACACAAAGATGCTGAAAACCATTTAAAACAATTTGAGGAGTGGTGTGAAAAAATGAGGGGAGACGGGGTTTTTGGCGATACAGAGGAACCTCCACCCGATGCCCAAATGTGCACTTACTATTTGCAAATGTTGAAAAATAGACTAGCCCAAGCACAAGTAGAAACGGCTGATGCAGGTGAGTTTGCTAGAGAAAAATGCCAAAAAGAGGAAATCAAAATAGCAGGCTTGATAAAACTAACTGAACATTATTTCAGCATTTGCTTCTCAGGCCTCGACAAACAACAAGAGAGTGAAAATCTGCAGGGGGGTAAGGGAATCATCTTCTTTCAAACAAGAAGATAAGTACACAGCTCCTGTTATTCCAGAGATGTCTGCTTCTGGCGCAGCCGCTGGTATGCAAAACAATCTGTGTGGTGATAGTGCAGAACTGTTATCCAAGGCCAGGAGTGTGGTGACTTCATCAGACCCTTCGGTGACACACGCGAATACAGGGAGGAAAAGGGCCCCAGATATAATCTGCATTCTAACAAAACTGATCTTTCTTTACCTGCAACGAAACAAAGTGTGCAACTGCCATTGTTTCAGACTCACAGTGCTACAGGACAGGAGAATGCAGCTGGTTACAGCCCTCTTTCATGTGCTGACAACGTTCATCTGAGGCACATGTTCCCTGATCCCAGAAAAGGGGCGCACCTTTGGATCAAAGCATTCGTGGAGACTTTAAGCGGGTATGTATTGGCTATTGGTGATGTGAGGACTGGCTTATCAGCATACCTGGAACCACAAGAGGTACATGCGGTTGAAGGTTCTGCTGGAACTGACGGACTAGGAGCAGCTGCCCCTCTGGACCCAGTAGCACGGCAACTTTGGAGCACACTGAGGGCGTTTTATCCGGTAAGTACGGATTCTGGCCTTTTAAATGACACTACACGTTGTGCAGGGGAGTCGGCTTCAGCATATGTGAACAGAATGTTGAAAGTATGGGAAGACCAGACGGGCTCTTGCCCGTTATCAGTCACGCTGCAGCAACTCTTTAAACAAGCAATGTTAAAGGGCCATGCACAGGATGTTTAGCAGAACATGTATAGAATGGTTGCGAGTTATGATATGCCTTTAGATCAATGGATGGCAGCTTTGGTTCATCAGCTGGATATAGATGAAAAAAACATGAAGCAACTTAGCAGTGATATACAGAACTTAAAACAACAACTCGTAGCTGAACAGCTAAAACAGCTGAGAGACAATCAAAGTAAAAGGAGGAGAAGGAAGAAGAATGTTGCAAAAGCTCAGATGGTTATGGCCCCGACACCTGTGTTTGGTTCAGACCAGTTTGTGGGATCCCTCCCTCCAGATGTCCCATTTCAGATGTATCAGAGTCCTCCATGGGGACAAATTCCCAGCAGAGATACACAGCAGTACAGAAATCATAGAAAGGGACCAACCAAAGATTATGATATGCCCTTGTGCTGGACGTGTGGTTACCCAGGGCATTTTGAAAGAAGCTGCCCTAACCGTCGTTAGCATCTGACCAGCCCTTCCTCCCTGTCAGAAGTAAAGGCCTGCGTGTGTTTGTTTGTCTGAATGTCGTCAGTTTCAATGTATCTGTATGTATGTAACTGTATGTAACTGTACGTATGTATGTATCGTTTGTAACTAAACGTTCTTCTGTGTGAATTAATTAATTCGGTTAAAATTATTGTTCATGGTTTCAAAATGATCATTTGTTTTGGGAGAACTGCAGCTCCGTAATTCAAATGACATATTAAGCATGGACTAGGTTAACAAAAAGGTAAAAGTAAAAGAGAGATTTAAATAACAAAGTTTGTTTTTTTTAACATTAAATATCTGGCCAAATTAAATTGTTACACTGAGATATGCTAACGTGTCTTAAACAGAAAATATCCCAGGGCTGTAGGAAATACTTGGGACTGGGGATAAAGTTTTTTTAGTTTGGAGCTTAATTATGCATTACAGCAAACAGAGGCGTTGGGGTGTATTCAGTTATGCTATTAGATTGCGTTTGGCTTGTGTTTGTCAATGAATTCATGACAGCTGAAATAATAACAGAGTAAAAGCTTTTATATTGTAATTTTGGAACATTAATAAAATGGCAAACAGCATATGGGGAGCATATGGGTGAATGTTTGGGAGAAATGGAACCGGATGGGATATGTTTAAGGGGAGATTTTTAACTAAGGATTTTACAGCTGCCTAAAAAGAAGAATTTAAGAGCACTAAGATATACATGATTTTTGATTTAAATAGATGAGACAAACTGTGCTTTAAACAAACTGTATGGGACTAAATATGGTTGCTTTTCTAAGGGTTCTGTATTAATTTATTTTATTTCTTTTTACTGGGGATTTGAATGCAGCTAATGATAAATTTTGAGAAGTGTCAAGATATCACAAGGCCACATTAAGCATGTCATCGGTTACAAAAGCAAAAGCTGATGTTATTAGTTATGCTGAGCTGAGGCAAGCCTCAGAGGGTCAGTTTAACCTGAAACAGGACAAAAGATAAAAGCCACCTTTGTTCCAACAGAAGACTCTGGAAAGTGAGCTCTTTCAGGCCGTATGGTAAGAAGTCATGATCTAAAATGGACGTGCAGGGATTGACAAAAGTGACTAAATTATGCTACGTTTAACAAACTTATGAAAGGTAATATTGAGACCTTCTAGGCAAGGCAAGGCAAATTTAGTTATAAAGTACAATTCAGTATTCAGTATCCTTCTAGCGGTAAAAAGGTGGCTTTGGAAATTGTTAATGTACCCCTTCCCACTGCTGCCCTCTCTACTGACTCACATTAACATTTCTATCCTGTTTTCTGCCTTTTTCTTGCAAGGAAACCTGGTCATATATAATTGGAATGTGCTAACGGAGAGATTTTAGTCTCTTTTTAGGCATTCTCAGAGACAAGTTAGTACCAAGCGGTGCCACAGTGGTCCAGGGGACGGAGAAAAAGGTGATGTACTTGACTCCTGCCTAATCCAGTTTTTAATCAAATTTTGGACCAAAAAAAAAAAAAAAAAAAAATCAGTAATTTTTGCAGAAGCTGCATAGAGGTATAATGGGGAATGTGATGCTACAAGGTTAAGAGAAATGTTTTTTATTAATGAACTTATACAAAGAGGTTGAACTGTCTGTAAAATATTTTGCTTGGATAAATTTTTAAGGGATCAAGATCTGGGGTAAAGGTGAAGAACTTCAAGAATAATTTTGTTTTAGAGGGAACGATGTGGTTGATTTTGTTTTGAGACAGTTTTCTTGTAATTTTTGTTTTGTTTTTTTCTTTCCAACTTATTTACACCACACTACGGATGAAGATAGACAATTCTAGTATTGGAAAATTTGATTTTGGACAAAATCCATATTGGCAAAATGCTGGCAGAATTCCTTGTGGTTTCAGACACAACGATTGGAGAAAGAAGATTCATGGACAATGATCGTCCTGGAACGATGTTGTGCTGTTGAACTGAGACATGAGGACTGAAAATGGACAACTAATTGCGGGGGCAAAGACAGAGGCATCGGATAACCTTCAATGGACCGCAACACGAAACAAAGATGAGTTGGCAGACACCCCTTCTGCATTTCACATCAAATTTTCCTGCACATAATTAAAACACAAAACACACATTAGAAACATACACATTGGCGGATGCGCTTAGAAGAAAACTTTCAGATTAAAAGCAATCAAGATTATTATTAAACCCCTAGGATGTTAATTGTTTTAAGTCAGAGCTGTTATTGGCGAGCGATAAGAGGGTCAAACGCATTCGGACAAGTGGTACTGGTCTGGAAAAAAAGCTGGTAGAGATTTTGGGCCGCTGATAAGAAGGATTTTCTTTTACTTTTCTAACAAAGTTTTTATTTAAATCATTTAAAATACATATAGATATGTTTTGGAATTTATTAACCCCACAGGGGGTTTTGAATAAGATTCAAAGAGGCACCTTTAAGATACAATAAGCTTCATAAAATACATCATGCATGAGAAGAAATAGGGGGGAACCGCTAAAAGACATCCATTTTGCACCAAAATATTAAGTTACGGGATGAGAGCATAGAGCAGCTTAAGTAATTATGCTAAACCTAAAAGGTTTGACAACTTATATTAGGGATTACAGTAAGGGGATTACATAGAGGGGCCGTTTAAACGTAAAAGGAAAGTGGATAAGAACAATGTATGCTATTACATCAATGGGCGATAATTATGATCATGAAAAAACTAGTGGGCGAAAAAGTTAAAGTAGGCATTACAGCAACAGTTAATAGCATAAATGAATGAACGAACGAGTGAGCAAGCTAATTTTTCAATATAAGCAGAATAAACTCTAAACCTTTTAACCTTGTTCAAGCGAAGGAGAATTTGTGAGCACAGCATTTACTGGGTATCTTAAAGTAAGCAGAGGCGCAACTAAGAAATTAATTATTAGGATGTGAAGCAACACAAAGGTTAAGGACTTGAATGGATAAAACTGCAAGTTTAGAATAATGCCTTATTCTAATAAATAACTTGGGTAAATTAGGGATTAAAGCACCAGTGTAAATAGTTTGGAATTGTACGCAGTTACCTAAAAGGTGTGAGGAGACTTAACAACTATCTGTTTGAACACAAAATAGCACAATAGTTGTTCTTTAACTAAATGTTAAAACATCCAGAAGAAAAAAACACATAAACATAGTTTAGCCATCTATTAACCTAGTGGTCTTTTAGACCAGGATAATCTAACGATCGTCCTCTTGTACATGCAGAAAAGTAATGAGGTCAATTAGATTAGTTGGACACTTGGTATCTGGTCAGGACAGCAGAAGTGACTCCTGGACACAAGATGATGATGATAGGAGGATAACAGCTTCAACATGATATCAGTGCATGAAGGTTGGCTCGGAGGAACATCAGAGCTGCAATGGCATCAGACAGTGACACTCCTGCTGTGCTAAAAACCATCTTGAACAGGACTGTGCATGACTGCTTTGCTTCACAGGTGATGGAATTCAACTACAAGGTTTCACGAACATGACATGGAGAGGTTGGCGTTAAGGAAACGCACCTAGAACACACTCTTGGACTCTTTGGGGTAAATGGGCTCTAAAGGGGGACACTAAAGAGGAGATAAACTGAAAGCCTGGGCTTACGACGAGAGACATTTCAGACAGGGGGTGTGGACACCCAGGAATTGCTGCTGTGGTTTGAAAATGTCAGAGATTTGTCGGAGGTGGTGGAGTGTTTCGATGACCCAGGCGCTTGGAACCAGGTTGGACCAAGGAAACGACGTCGTGCTCCCACAGGGATTACCTGTAACCTAACACTGACAGTGAACATTTTTGTTTTTGGGTTTGCTGGGGTTGCCAAAAGGAGCATCAGAGATGACTTTCTCTATCCTGACCAGGTTCACACTTAAAATGCAAAAAACAAAATTATAGAGGCCAAAACAAATACGGACACAGAGAAGTGTTTATACAAAGAATTCCACTATTCGTCAATTTAAGGTGCAGATACTAAGGCTAAACAAAGAATTAAAAGAGGGGCAAAACTTAAAGCTGATCATTTACCAATGGGTAGTCAATATTTAAGAGGGTTTAAAGGAAGTGCACAATTTCTTGAATAATTACAACAGACAGTGGTTGATGAAATAAAAAAGGCAAATTCTAAAATGGGAATTTTAATCTGCTGGGACAAGATTTATAGGGATTTATACTGGGATTTATAGATCACTGGGTGATATAAGATCACAAAGGTAATAATAATAAATGAATAATAATGTAAGAAAATCACTCGGAGTAATGTCTGCTTAAAGTTTTTCAAGGATAAACTAAACACATGAGAACAAGAATTAGATACTTGTTAAAGGGTTGATTTACTTGGGGATATAATTATGCTTGGATGTATTATCAATTAAACGAATGTTGAATGACTGAAAAAGGTTTAAAGACCTAGAGCAGTATGGAGCTTCTTACATGGTCAGGGGGCGATGTGTTTAATAAGCAACAATGACTTACTGCTCACAGCATACTACAGTTTAAAGGTTTGTTTCAAACAAGATTCAAACAGGGGGACATAAGATAAAACCAGGGTCGCTTACAACAGCTGTCTGTTAAAACAAGCAGAAGTGATTAAAAAATCAAGAATTAATGGGGTTAGAATTGCTCTTCGCGTCAGGTGAAGGGCACATTCAACTACAAGTCTTTTGGGTTGATGCACGTCAAGCTGAAAGTGATTCACAGAACTACTTCCTGTCTCCGCCCTGGGCTACACCCACTTCCGGAATAGCAACCAATCACAACTCCGTGTGGGCGAGGGGCATGCACACACTTCCTTTCTCTTAGCTGAGCTTTTCAAAATAAGACAAGAAGTACATAGGGCTGCTTCTTATTAATATCACAACATTATTCTGCAAATATATATAGTGGAGCTTTCTTTTACAAACTTAAGGGTTTTTCTGTTGGACTTTTTAGAAAAATGTGAAGTATTTTAGAGCTGGTTCAGTAAGAAGTTTCTGAAAGGTTTTAATACAATTCCTTGTGTGCTAGATAAATTGAGATGAACCGTGTCACAGTAGCCATGAAACATATGATGATAAATTTCTATTGCAGAGATCTTTTCAACTGTTGGACATTGTAAGGTGAGACACACATGGGAAAGAATTATAGAGAAATGCTGCTGCAGATAAGGTTGAACTTTCAGATTTCTCCTTTTATATAAGAGTAGTGCAAGATCTAATGATTACAGTAAAGGAGGTTAAGCTAAGAGCATAATAATTGTGAACGGAAATATCTGGATG
This sequence comes from Fundulus heteroclitus, assembly GCF_011125445.2. NCBI lineage: Eukaryota > Metazoa > Chordata > Actinopteri > Cyprinodontiformes > Fundulidae > Fundulus > Fundulus heteroclitus. The sequence continues at coordinate 1,284,102 of NC_046366.1, read as the reverse complement.
TGAAAGTGTTTGAAGAAGGTAAATGACAGAAGGATTGGGAGTCTTGATAAGAACACTAATTACACCTTGTTTCTGTTATCCAACAGTAAACAAGGCCTGGTGTCTGCCAACCATCTCAACAGAGCATTTTACTGGGGATAAAATGCTTATTGCCTGAAAAAGGACAGGACACTCATTACCATCCAACTAAATCGTTTTTGTCCATGCTGAGGAATAAGAAGAGGACTTAAGAAGTTTGGGAGTACATGCCAGAGACCTATGATTTTTTTATGTTTTCTTCTTTCTGTTTGCCATGAAGGAGCAGTTGCCTGAGAACTCTGAGCTTACCACTTATGCGCGAATAGATTCATCTCTGCCACGTGCTCAGACTGGCCTGACGGTTTTTTTACTTGCGTTATTGACGTACAGACTATTTTTATATCACAAAACTGATTTTTTCCTTTCTCTTCTCCACTGACTTCCATCACCATGTTTGATTTTATGTGTTATGACGTTTATACTGTGATGTTGCCTTAAGTTGATCACTATGGTTTTATGATTAAGAATGAAAACTCTCTGTTACAGACACACACACCAAGACCTACAGTTCTTGCAATCTTTTTGCTTTGTTATATAGAGAACCAGGATCTGATGGCTATCACAGATCCATAAATTATTTGGTAAGGCTAATTTTTAGATTCAATACAGGGTGTCTTCTCGCTCAGATTGGCCCAGAGCGGGATTCCCCTAGACTGGGCTCTATTGGGTTTTTTACCATTTCTTAGAGAGATGGGGTTTTCCTGCTTGAGGCTCAGCCCGCCCTCTGATGCCCCCTACTGGTACTCTTGGATTTGTGAGGACGTCCATGTCCATGTCACAGTTTGGATGTGTACCACCCTTGTATGGGTGTGTCCCGAGATCCCTTTATAATGTTTGTGTGATGAGCACTCGAGGCCTCCTGCCGATCAGGGGCCCATCAGCGCTGGTGTGACTGTAACTATTTCTCTGTCTTTACCTAGATAAAATATAACTAAAAGCATACTTGTCTGTTTTATGCGTCCTACATTCAAGGTAATAAGTAAGTGGGGGTCGCCTGACTGGGTAAAACAAACCGGGTCCACCGAGGGTGCTTCACCGTAGACACAGCACGGTGAAACAGTAACAAGTTTAAGATCGTATGATAAACAATAAGGAACAATAGACTGATGGTGGATCTCCAAATGTAGAGTTAAAACCTGTTTAAGATGCTGGCCACTTTCCTTTCAGCAGACTGAAGGTGATGGGGTCTGTGTATGATCACTGTATCGTGAAAGTGAAGCTAGTAAAAACTTCAGGTATGATCAAAACATTTCCATCTTAAAAAAAGCATCAATCTAATAAGAATTATGTGAACTGCCTCTGTTAGCAGTAAACATTTTTTCCAGATTCTTTTTCAAGTGGAGGCAATACAATGCAAATACAAAGAGAAACATTAAATAAAAGTTAAAAAGTGATGTTCATATCACTGAGTAAAACAGATAGTGTTGCTTAGGAGCAAGCTGGATTTGTTGGCTGTCAAGGATTGTTTCCCTATGCCCTTTTAACATCTACTTGTTGTGTTTCTAAGCCTTTGCATCAACAACAGAGCGGCAACGAATGCAGATGGACCTGTTTGTGTTCAACAGAATCTTCACATTACCTGTGTAATGTGATGAGAAATGTGAAACTGGAGCAGCAGGGGCATCGCTAAGGATTTCACTAATAAGTAGACAAAGGGCAGGCCAGTTTATTGGTCAGCTTTTATTGAGTTCTAAGGAGTTTTTAAAGGAAGCACGGGTCAAGTTTTTATTTAAACGATACAAAGAGTAGAAGGAAATCAGATGAGAACAAGCCAAATGATCACAGATACTGTTTGAAAAAATAGCTTTCATTGTGTTATCGTGATTTAACATAGGTTTGGCGTCAGGCTGTCTTGCTTTATTTGAGCAGCTTTGCAGTTGCCATGGAGGTCATGGTGGTCATAGTTGTCATGGTGATGGTGGGCACAGTAATGTCTTTGAATATGGGTTGTGTGGAACCAGAGTAGGATACTTTGTTCTCACTGAGGGTCCCAATGATCATTTGCCTCATTTCTCTGCTGGCATCGCCGCGCACAGCGAGCAATGCCTGGATGTGATCCTCCCTGTGGATAGAGAGAAAGGCCTTTAAAAACTAGTTACACTGTTGACATTTTGAAACTTCTCATCGAGAACCTTTAAAAGGTGGTATGGAGAACAAGTCCCTAAACAACAGGTTTAGACAGAAACATGCTTTTCTGGCTCTCTTGCAGTAATTCAGTTCAATTTTATTTATATAGCACCAACTCATGATACATGTCATCTCAAGGCACTTTCCAAAGTCAAATTCAATCAGATTATACAGATTGGATCCGATTTTAGTATTCAGAGATAATGTAAGTAATTATCTCTTAATATCTGCAGACTGTTAGTCTGCAGATGTTGTTGAAATTGGAGAGCAGCATAAACTAACCTTGCGGCTCAGATGCGGCACATCATTTTGTGTCTGAGTTTCTAACAACTTTAGACAGCTGCTGTAGCGTTTAGGGCTGAGGACTGACTGTTCTACTCATTGTGGTTCCCGTAATAGAGGTTGTCTCGTAGCTGGAGTCCTGGTATATAGATGTTTGAAAAAGTTACTGCTTCACAGTAAGACCAAAAGGATTGGTCTAAGTGCTGCTACAGTTTCTTGGTGGTTTTAGGGGAACCATTAGTGTTTATTCAGTGTTTCAGACAGAAGGGTTCAAAGGTTGGGACCTGAACCTCGGCAGAAACAGTGGCGGTGTGCGTGTGTTGGGCCCACCTGATATCAGGGTATTTGGAGACCAGGGTGGTGACTTCCAGGAAGAGTAGTGTGGGGTCGGTCAGCTTGAACACTTCAGCAATGGCAGTGATGGAGCCACAGAGGCGGTCTGTGTTCTCGCCCTACAGGTGGAAAATGGAGTTAAACAATCACTGTTCTATCTCACTTCGGAGACAGTCGCTTTTTCACTCTGCTCCAGCTCTGCCCCCCCCCACACCCCCCACACTGCTGCTGTTTTTTTGTCTTCCTGAGCACTTTCTTCATATCACCCGAACTCTGAAAACCATGGATCTGGTCAGCTGGTCTCTCAATGCTATTTCAATTCAATTCAATTCAATTCAATTTTATTTATATAGCGCCAAATCATGAAACATGTCATCTCAAGGCACTTTACAAAATCAAGTTCAATCATATTATACAGATTGGGTCAGATTTATGCGACGGGAAGGCAGAGAAAAGAGGACCCGTCCTGTCCTGATGGGACACATTTTGTGGGATACACCCTAGATTCTTGGAACAGGTGGAAAATGGTGTGTGTTTCACTTTTGTCAGTCGAGGACGTGGAAGACATATACATGTTTGGATTCATGATACTTGGATTTCTGCTAATTGGAATCGATGGATTTTTTATGTATCGGCAAATTCAGCGGATGTCGGTAGCAATTATGACCTTAATCAAGCTACCGGGTGCATATGATGCAATCACTAAGGCCGTGAACGAGAAGACCCGTAAGTTGGAGGAGCAGAGCCGCAAGCTGGATGCGCTGGAATTCAGGCTGGCTACAGTGGTTGAACACAGATGAGAGATGGGTTAAAATCTGGATGTGAAATGTGGAACAAAGCCCAACAAATTTGGAATATTGGATTCGCCACGTGGAGCCAGCGATGAAAGTACTTTAAAGCTGGCGGAAAAGTTGGTGCAGCTTGTTCTCATAACAAATTGTGTATTTGGATTAGGCTTCCCCTTATCAAAAAACTCCCCTGGATGTTATGGCGAGACAGCTCAGAGCTGCTCCCCCTACTCCCTCCTCCCCGCGGACATCTGTGGATGTGTTCTGAACTGTGGCGCCGGTTGATAAACTTTTCCATCATATCAAGGACAATGGCCCTCTGGACAGCTTTCATGAAAAAAAAAAGAAAACATCTCTCACCCACACACACACACACACACATAACTGATGCCCACTAAAATATATGAACTTCATGAGACTAGTCTCCAAGGTTAACCCTCCATAAATGCTGTCTCGTCATATGTGCTTTTCTTGTGCAAGGTTTTTTTGATATCTCAAACTGTATCCTGGAATAGGATAAAGTGTGAAATATGTCTTTTTTTCCCTCTCCCTCCCCAAATGCGGCTCCTATCTTTCCACAGAGTTAAAGGCAGCGCGCTATGGTAACCGCGTCAGGCGGGGTCATCGGCAGCAAGGCCTCAGTAAATTGTTCCCCCGAAATGTTTGTGATGTATGGTTGATGGATCCATCTGGGATTATTAAAGTATTTCTGATTCATTGCAACAGACACTACCGATACAATGGTGGGAGCAGAAGGATTTAACTGGCCCTCCTCAGCTGCCATTACTGTTTGCAGGAACTGAACCCACAGTCATGCCGAACATCTTTTAGCTTCCGCTTTCTTTTTTGGTCTTTAGATTGTGATGTGATTTTTTTTTCTCTAGCCAAGCCCTGAAAGACACTGCTCTATCTTCTCTGGATGAACTTATCATGCTGTCCCAGTATAGCGGGGTACCTGCACCTTCCAGGGTTTTAATGTCTAAAGCGGAGGCAGGACCTGGGAGTTTTAGAGTGTTCTGAGCCCATTCTGGTCTTTACTGTATTCTCACCCTTTATCCACATCATATCCCTGAATTTAAATCTAAAGAGCAGAGCAAACCAACGTTTGTACACTGAAATCTTTTCTAGCAGGGCCATGTCTCTCAAATGCTAGTGCTTAGCAGGAATAAAAGCGTGTAAAGACGTGGAGCAGGGAACTCACCGCTGCCAGTTTCTTGAAGAGGAACTTGAACTGTTCTGCTTCTTTGATCATCCTCTCTGCTCCCTCTTTCCTCTCGTCAGCATTTTTAAAGGTGATTCGCTTCTGAATGACTGCTTTCAGGTACTCTACCACCACCCTGCGCAAGGCCTCGTTGGTCATGTCCTACAAACAGCACATCCAGCAGGTCAGAGCTTTTTAAAGGAGGAACGACCTACTTCCATAGGCTGGGTTATATCTCACTCATACCATACCAAAAACACACACATTTAATTCAACTGCTAAATAAATCCTTTGTCAACCTCTGCCTACCTGATTGAAAGGTTTCTTGACCTTGTTGAAGTCATTGAAGTAGTCCTCCACTGTCACACAGATGGTGTCCACAGAATGAGAACCTGCCAGCCACTTCCTTGTCAACAGCTCATTCAGGTGATTCTGGTTAATGAAAAACAAAAACAGTCACATGTAGGGGGATCATCAGAAAGGCGTGATAACTGCAGAACAAAGCAGAAGTCAACTCATGAGCCACAATAACCTCTCTGCAGGGAGAGGGACTATTAGTCAAGTGACAAAGGAACCATGTTGTTTCGCAGCAGGGCTGATGAGCAAGAAACCAGGAACCATCAGGATGCAAGAACACCAACTCACTGGAGTTCTTTGTTCAAAATCACAGGAACTATAGAAAGAACAGTACTTTTCAATTCAAATTAACATTCTAATCTGTCTGAAGATACATTTCATAAGTTTACAAACATAGGGAAGTGAATTGTAAAGTATGCTGGTTACCTTTTAAAAAGACTTGCACCAGGTTAGAAGGAAATGTAACCATTTGCGAAAAATGACATGTTTGATTTCATCAGGAAACCAAAACTAAGTGCATTTCACCAACAAAGCAGTAATTACAGCCCCAACCATCAAACTCAACAATAAGAAACGTCTCTGGGCTTAACCTAACAGTCCAACTGGCCCAGTTTAAAGCCAGTAGTTCTTACCTCAAGGTCCAAGAAGACTTCATCCAACAGAAACTGACAGCCCTCCTTCACTACTTCACCAAGGGTCCTCTCAATTGCAATGTCGCTGTCAAAGGGCTCTGAGGACTGAGAGTACTTCCTCTTCAGACTGTTGATGGACTCTCTGAGGAGCCCGGGGGGAAAAAATATCACTGAAACAGAAAACTTACACATATTTATAACTTTCATATTTAAATTATTAGGGACTGGGACCTGAGCTTGATCACCTCTGAATTGGGCCGATGAGGCTAATGTCTGAAAAGGCCAGCTGTGATACCTTTCACTACTCATTAAAATGCAGAATTTTTCAAGCAAATACAAACCCAGACATGGTGTGATGTGAGCATTTAAATGGAGAAAATGTGGATTCTTCCCAACCAATCATGGCAATAATATACAATAATACTGAAATAACAGGATTTTCCAGTATGGTGAAGCCTAAGACTGGACAAACATGCTTCCCATTATGCCACAGTGGCTAAAGGACCCTTTTCAATCCACATCAGTCGATGTAGAAAGTGAAATCTTACTTGAATGTCTGACAGTTGTTTATGATGGCAATCATATATTGGATGTAACACTGAGGCAGTTGTCTGTCTTTCAGATGTTCCTCTTTATAGGCAACAACCTCCTCGCGATACCTACATGGAACACCAGTTAGCTCCACCAGCAACCATGTCGAAATATTTACATCTCATGCTGTTAAAGTATTTGATGAAAGTACCTCATAAGGAAAGAATTCATCTGTTTCAGACAAAGCTTAAGAACCTGCTCCTTGAAGTCTCCATCTATCTGGGCAGCAACTTGCAGATTCTGCTCGAACATCTGATGAAGATTTAAAGGAAGACATGTTAATACCATCAACAACATGGCTGTCAGATTAATGGCTCTCTCTGACTGTCTATGGGTATATGTGTGTATCCATGCATGGTTGTTTGTTCGGTGCACCCCTGTGTTGTTCTGTGATGGCCTGGCGACCAGTCTAGGGTGGACCCCGCCTCTCAACCACAGAATGGTAGAGATAGGCGGCCTGCAATGTGGTTGGCCTGAACCTGCCATTAGGAACGAACAGTAGTGATTGGTCACAGTTGTTCCAGGCCTGCAGCGTTCAGAGATTGTTTTTTTAACCTCCTTTTTCTGAAAACATAATGTATTGACTACTGTCAGGATGGAAGGAGCATTTTACCCAGCATATCAAAGAGTTTCTCAACAACTATAGTTTTAAGGGGAGGAACACTCAAAGCAAGAAGGTATCAAAACCGTCTGGTCTGAAAGAACAGAATTGTCCATGAAGAACTTTTTTTTAAAGGTTCAGTTAAATCCCAGAACATTAAAGTACCATGCCTCAGTATTATGTTACATCCTTAATAAGGAAGATTCTTATGAGGAGAAATCCGCAGGCCCTGATGCTACTTATGTGCTAACCAGCTCAGCGTTTTTTCCACAAAACTGTATCATTCTTAGTAGCCAATGATATAAATGAGAAGTTTCAATCTGGCTTCAAACCTTTTCATAGCACTGAGACAGCACTGATGAGAGTTTTTAATGACTTATTGGGGACTGTTGACTCAGGAAATCCTGTTATGCTAGTGCTCCTTGATCTTACAGCTGCCTTTGACACTGTGGACCATGGGATCCTCTTAACGCGACTTGAGCAGTGGGCGGGCATTACAGGATCTGCTCTCTCATGGTTCCAGTCTTATTTGACTGATCGGAGCTTTTCAGTGCAGCTAGGTGAATTCACCTCATCTTCAGCTCCTTTGAGGTCTGGGGTTCCCCAAGGCTCCATTCTTGGACCTATTCTTTTTCTTCTATATATGTCACCATTAGGATCAATTTTCAGGAAACATAATTTTTCTTTTCATTGTTATGCTGATGATGTTCAGATCTACTTTCCTTCCAAAATCCAACAACCCTGTACAGTCATTTTCTGACTGCTTAAACGATGTAAAATCTTGGATGACCTCAAACTTCCTTAATCTAAATGAAAATAAGACCGAAATTATTACATTTGGTTGTAGTCCAGCAGTTTTTCCTCCTGGCTCCTTGGGCCCTCTTACACCTAACATTCGATCATCAGTAAAAAATCTTGGTGTAATATTTGATGATAGGTTGAAATTCGATCGCCAGGTTAGTTCGGTCGTAAAAAACAGTTTTTACCAGTTAAGAATTTTATCAAAAGTGAAAGGGTACCTGCCACGCAGAGATCTGGAGACTGTAATCCATGCTTTTATTAATACAAGATTAGATTACTGTAATTCATTATATGCTGGCTTGGACCACTCACTTTTACACCGTCTGCAGTTGGTACAAAATGCAGCTGCCCGTCTCCTTACTGGCACACGTAAACGTGACCACATATCACCCGTTCTAGCCTCGCTGCATTGGCTTCCGGTTGTTTTTAGAATAGATTTTAAAATTTTATTGTTTGTTTTTAAAGCTCTTAATGGTCTAGCCCCCCAGTATTTGACTGAGCTTCTCAGAATCCATGTTCCGGCCAGAACACTGAGATCCTCTAATCAGTTGCTACTGGCCATGCCTAAAACCAGACTTAAAACCAAAGGTGATCGCGCCTTTATGGCAGCGGCACCGAGACTCTGGAATAACTTGCCTTGGCATATTCGATCGGCAGGCTCCTTGGAGGTTTTTAAATCCTCTCTAAAAACACATTTCTTTTCCCTGGCTTTTAATCAAGTCTAGGTGGACATTTGGCAAATTATAATTTATTTTAATATTTTATTTAAATTGAAACATTTATCCTATTATATTTTTATCTGCATTGAATTTTTCTTTTTGCATTGTATTTATGTATTTTAGCATTCAGTTTTTATCTTTTATCTGTACAGCACTTTGGTCAACCCCGGTTGTTTTAAATGTGCTTTATAAATAAAGTTTGAGTTGAGTTGAGTTGAGTCTCAAATGGGCTTCAAACGTGGCCAAATACCTAAAATCCCATTTCTATTCCTAAATCTAAACAGGAAATGACGTGACTTCAGAGCAGTTGCTTCTTTGTCTCTGGTTATGAAGGTTTTAAAAAAGGTTCTAAAGGACCTGATGGTTACCTGTATAGACTGCAAACTGTTTTCTTCCCAGTCGGGTAAAGGTGTTGATAATGCATAACCTACCATGGGTAGATTAGTGCTTGTACAAAGTCACAGGCAAAGGTTTTTCATTTACAGATGGATTCTTCTTTTGTTTTTAACAAAATACAGCTGCAGATTTTAATTGATAATCTGTGATGAATGCTGCCAAGACAATTTCCTTGATGACTCAAAAACCAAGGAGCGCTGGAGGTGAGCAGCATTCACAATGAGAAGGTTGAGACTGCGGACTTCTGTCTTTGATTATCAGTTAAAGTGTGATGTAAACACAGATCTGATTATCTGGTTTCCATTATCTGTGGGTTAATGGGCGATTAGTAAAAGACTAAAGTCTGAATAAGGCTCCAGGATTCTTCAACATCAGGGAGATTTGTGCCCAAGTCCAGAATGAATCGCTACTTTAACTTCTTCATTCCCTTTGCCATCAGTCTGCTGAATCTAGATGACACCTAAAGGTTTTTTGTTGTGTCTGTTTATCTTTTGTAGTACTTAGTGTGTTTTTGTTCAGGTAAAGATTTTAGTTAATAGATACATGTTGGAGCTGAATGTATTGACTGGCATGCAACAAATGATTTGCCCAATGGATTAATAAAGTTGTCTGAATTGAACTGATATTCTAAGTCTTTATTTCTCATCATTTGGATGATTATAGCTTACAAAATTGGAAACCAAAAATTCCGTCTCAGGAAATTCAAGTTACTTAAGATCAATAAAAAGTTACATTTTAAACAGAAATGTTAGGCTTCTGAAAAAATAATTTCTATCCACTCTACTTGGTTGGTGCTGTTTAAGCATCAATCACTGCATCAGTGCGGCGTGGCATGGAGGCGATCAGGCTGTGGTTCTGGTGATGTGTGCAGGGAGCCCAGGTTGCTTTATAGCTGCCTTCAGGTCATCTGCATTGTTGGTTCGGGAATCTCTCATCCTAGTTTTGGTACTACTCCAGCTTCAGTGAACACCATGGTCACTGAAGCAGCTTTTGATACCTTTGGCAGCGTGGGCTGGAAAATTATATCAGCAAGTGCACTAAAAGGTCTCACTCAATGGCTGTGTTGACTGCGGACTTCAGTAAACCCAGTGGACCAGAACCGGCAGAGATCACGGCACTCTAGATCACCACTGACTGTGGAAACGTCCCAGCAGCCTTCAAGCGATATGGATTCTGATCCCCTCCACTCTTCATGCAGACCCTGGGACCTTGATTTTCAAATGAAATGCAAATTTTACCTTCATGAAGAGGATTTGGACCACTGAGGAACAATCCAGTTCTTTCTCTCAGCCCAGGTGAGACACCTGTAGCCCATGTGTAGGATTCATCTGTGCGTAGTGGCTCTTGATTAGGGTGACCAGACGTCCCCGATTTCCGCGGACAGTCCCCGATTTGGACCACCGGTCCCCGGCTAAAGCTGTCTCTGGAAATGTCCCCGATTTTACCGAGGGGGAAAATGTTGCGTGTAGACTGTTAATACGGTAGAGCTGTTGTGCGCAGAAACCGGTGTTACGGTAGCTGGTTGCGCTGCTGTTAACATAAAGACGAGGAACAGAGCGCATCACTAGATGGGCGGTAATGATGCTTTTGGATGTCAGCTGCCATTAAAACATGAAGAAGAAGAAGAGCGCACCACTTCTAAAACAGAAGAAGAAGAAGTGGAAGTTTGTTGTCAATTGATGCGGAGCTGCCCTGTGTCAAGGTAAGTGTGTTAATCGATTAATTTTATTTGGATCGGGCTGATCCTGTGATAAATGTTTGGTTCGTGTCCAGGTTAATAAATAATCAATAAAAAGTAAGACAAGACCACGAGTTGCTGCTCGCATGAGTAAAGACACTCAGATAAAATGTAACAGAATGATTGAAAACTTCTTGTAATGCGCTAATCTGGTACTGTGGTTCTCCAGGGATCAACAAGGGTTTGTCTAAAGATGTTTTAGAACTGATTGGTGACCTTTAGTTTATATTTCAGATAGTTATTATAAGTAGAGTTATTACAAGTTGTTTTGTTGATTTATGGTTGGGATTTATAAGCATAGACTTCCAGACTTTAGCCTTTCTACTACTCAGTTTGGATATATGAAAGTTCCTCATGAAAAAAATAGGAGTCAGTAACTGAATGAGATAAGATCTGCATAATCTGACAATGATGGAGTCAGAGATAACCACCTGTTTAATGTCAATTTATTATGTTGTTTTTGCTTGTAGCTCCAAATATTGTGGTAATTAGTATTTTTAGTATTTAATCAGATGAGATAATAAAACATATTAATTGGAAGTTTTCATGTTTTACATTCTAATGTTTTTGGAAGTGATTTTAATAATATAATGTCTCTGTTTTAGAATAATGTAAGGTTGATAAAAGAGGAGAGAGGAAGAAGATAGGAAGACAAAAAGTAAAGTAAATGTGAGTGGAGGAAAACACTGATGACGAGAAGGTAGAAAAATGTACTTAGAAGACTATTAATAAAGTTCAAGTGATAAAACATTGACATGTGTTATGCCAGAAGCTGATTGAATATGATTATTATATTAATTATAATTTATGAACTCAGTTGTGCTGGAACAAATGGTCTGATCGGACTCTGACCGATCAGATTTATCCAGCAACGGTGATAACTCACTTATAACTTCAATTAGAGTTTAAACCGTTACCCTTTTATCACCAATCCAATGAAAATGTCTCTGTGTTAATATTGGATGTTAACTCCGAAAAGGGAGTAGTTCTGAATTCTGAATAACCATGCAACTGTGAATTGGAATGAACACAAACAATTACTATTCCACAGTTGTTTTATTAAACCAAAGGCAATTCCCTGTTACAGTAATTCTGATTCAACAACCTTGGAACACTACTCGCTACTAACCTAAACATGCAAAATATATGTGGAAATAAAGGTCAAAAATGGACTCAAAATAAGAAATAGCAAATCTTAGTTCACTCAGTTGTTTAAACATCACATTTCAAGATGTCAGCATTTGACATCGCAGCATTGAGGGGCAGAAAACCGCCTTGAGAATCCAGACGGACGCCTCAAGGTTTTCACAACCGCTAGTTAGTTTAACTACGTGACACCCTCCCAAGATGGCGACTATGATAACGTAGGGCCTACAACCTTGCGTGATGTGTGAGGGGAGGTCCTAATGATGCAGTCAGCGCGTACGCTAAAGTGGGGCAATGCCTTGGCCAGAGAGGGAGCAGCTGGAGTTTAAAGAAAGACCGCAAACTAAGTTTTAACAAAAAGATTTCGCCGCTGATAAGAGGGGGAGCAAAGATAGAACAGGAGAGAGGGAAAAAGAGGATGGAAAATCGACCCGCGGCAGAGTCACTTGTGAATCACAAATCAACACAGCCAAAATCACTTTCAAAATGCATGCTAGGGCTGGGCGATAAACCGATTTTATGGATTAACTCGAGTGTGTAGTTCACGTCGACTTGTTTGAATGAAAATCGGTTTTCTCTTTAAAGTCTAACTCTTGGACTGAATGATGTATTTTAACTCAGATGCATGCAAATAGTCACCAGAGTAAACAAATGTATATTATATGTGAATTATGTGCGCCGTTTGGAAGTAATTTCGATAAAACTTGCTGTATAAGCGAAAGAGCCGAGCATTCCTCAATCGGCTGCTGCTGAATGTGACGTCACAAACAGAACTAGTACCTTGCATCCGGCAATAACACTACGACTTTCGCTACCGATTTATTAAATTTACTTAATAACTCTTACGCTATGTACAAAAAAATAAATAAAAATGTCTGATACATCTACAAACTCCACCTCAAGCATCGGCGACTCCGATACCGAATATATATACGAGGAAACGGAGTTTGAACAAGGTGAACCTGAGGAGACTATATCTAACGCTGCCCAAGACATAGAGCCCATGCTCCACTGTAAGTACCCCTCAAAATCATCGCTCGTGAAGTGTGAATTGCATAAAACACTTTTGTCACTGCCGGCAATCCAGTCTTTTCGGGTTTCTTCTACGAATTTATCCCATTTCTTTCGGACCTTTTGATCCTTCAGCCAAGTATGTAAGCGCTACTTTTTAGCCTGCACTAGACCGCGGTGAAGTTGGCTTGACATTGGACATTCAAGCTCCGCGGAGTCAGCAGACCACTCTTGAGAAACAAAAATCAAATCAGATTTGTTGACGGTCCCACCGCGTATGGGAGAAGGGAGCAGCTGAGAGATGCTGGCCGAAATCGGAGTCCTTTAACCGGATCAACCGTGAGCTGGATCCCGCTGACTCCGGCGATTTTTTTTTAAAGCACTTGCTCAAAGTAGACGTGGATCAGCAGATTTGGTGTGTGAAAGAAGATACTGGAAAACATCTGTATATCCTTGTTCGCCGTACCGGCTGTACATTGTAAACGCCTGTGTGTTTCTATGCAAGTTCGCTTTGCGCATTCTCGGTGTTCTTGAACTGACATCACACGTCGGAAATGGCCGATCGTAAACGAAGGCAGCCCTCCCTCCCCCCGCATAGAGCGCGCATTTACCAAATAGTGAGTGACAACATGGCAGCAAGCAGGGAAGAACTCATTCCGAAGAAAGGCACTGTGTCATCTGTCATTTGGAATTGGTTTGCGTTTGTGAGGTCAGATTTAGACCAGACAACATCCCGCTGCAAAGTATGTATGAAGTCTGTTGCTAGCAAAGGCAGCAGTACGACAAATTTACTGCAGCACCTCAAAAAGCATTCTGTCGAATGGGAGAAATGTTGCGCGCAGCGGAATGAAAAAGACAGCAGCACCCCAAGCACCACACGCACAGCCGCTAAAATACAGTCCACCGTACCACAAACATTTTCAAACTGCATCCCATATGACAAGAATTCGGCCCGCTGGAAAGCCATTACAGATGCGATTGCTATGTATATAGCAAAGGATATGGTACCAATATATACGGTGGAAAAGCCGGGGTTCATTAACATGCTTAAAGTTTTGGACCCCAGGTATGTGCTACCTAGCTTAAAGTACTTCTCCGACATTGCCTTGCCCAATCTATATAATAGCACAAAACAACGGGTCAAAAAAGAGTTGGAAGATGTGTCCTCTTACTCTGCCACCACAAATTTATGGTCAAGTCGGACGATGCAACCGTACATGAGTCTCACTGTGCACTTCATTAACAATGACTGGACTTTGCGGAGCGTCTGCCTTCAAACGGCATACTTTCCAGAGGACCACATGGGTGAAATTGTAGCCCAGGGGCTAAGAGATGCCCCCAACTCATGGAACCTTGCCGAAGACCGACTCATTTGTATAACTACTGACAGCGGCAGCAACATGATCAAAGCTCTTAAGGACAATGCGTGACCTAACCTGCAGTGCTTTGGACACATATTGCACAATGTTATCGGTAAGTCTAATGGCTATCCATCAAGTGACATTTTTTACTTTAGCAAGACAATCTAAGTAATGCATCATGTAATTAATCCATCAAGCCAATATTATGACAAAATGTATGAATTAATACATTTTGATTAATCTAATCTATCTATCTAATCATAATGGTATACAGAAGTGTATGTGTGTGTGTGAATGAATGAGTGTGTGCCCTTTGTGCATGTGCATTCATATTGTACAGAAATTGAAGCAAGACAAGTTTGTGAATGTAGTGGTATGTTCTCCTAAAATGTGTTTTAATTAGGCCTATGTATTTTTTATTTACTACAGAGAATGGTGTGAAGGACCCATGGATCAATCATGCTGTTGGGGTTTGTAAAAAGGCTGTGTCTGCCTTTTCTTACAGCTGGAAAAAAAGAAGGGACATGAGCGAAGTACAGGCAGAGCTTGGTCTACCCACTCATCAGCTGATAACAGAGTCCCCGACTAAATGGGGTTCACGCCAAAGAATGATTGAGAGATTCCTCGAACGGGAGAAGGCTCTAGTCCGTGTCCTGGGTTCGGACAAGAAAAGTCGCCATCTTGTGCCCACTTGGCAAGATTTGGATGTGTTGGAGTCGGTAAATAAAGCTGTGAAACCACTCCAAGAGTTCACTGATGCACTCTCTGGGGAATCCTATGTCAGTGTTTCATACATTAAACCAGTGCTCCATCTGTTCAAAACCAGTCTCCTAGAGCCAGAGGAGGAAGACACAGAGCTCACCAAAACAATAAAAGGGAATATAATGTGGTACCTGGACGACAAATACAGTGACCCTGTAAAAGATGAGCTCTTGGACATGGCCTCACTGGTTGACCCAAGGTTCCGCACAACCTACATTGACCCAGACAAGGTGGAAGAAGTCAAAAAAAGAGTTGTTGCTGAGCTGATGGCTCTACCTGCTCCTGCCAACAACAGTACACCACAGCAGCCTGGCACAGCTGTGCAGGTGCGCCAAGAAGATGCACAGCCTCCACCCAAGAAAAAGATGACTTTAGCGGCCTTCTTCAAACAGAATGTAGTGTCATCTCCCAACCAGTCAGAGGCAGAAAAGATAGAGACTGAGCTGAAATCTTACTTATTGACCCCTGAAGTAGACCCAGACACCAATCCTCTTGAGTGGTGGAAGCGCCACCAACCAAATTTTCCTAGGCTAAGTGTCCTGGCAAAAAGATACCTCTCAATCCCAGCAACAAGTGCACCCTCAGAGAGGGTTTTCAGTGTGGGAGGGGGCATTGTTACATGCCACCGGGCATGTCTAAAGCCAGAGGTGGTAGATAGGCTTGTCTTCCTGGCTAAGAATGTTTAGAAATGTTTAGAAAAAAGCACCCTATGCTGTCATGTACAGATAACTGATGCTGTTGAATGTTATGTTACATAAGGTTACATGTCATGTTTTTACAGTTTACAATGGCAGGGCCTGCCATATTGCATTTTTGGCTAGTTGTTGTTGATAGCACTTTAACTCCAAGGGAGAAATCAAAATAAAAATTTTTTTTAGCACCATTGTTACATGGAGAAAGCCAGAGGTGGTAGATAGGATGCTAAGAATGTACCCTATGCTATGTTGTTATGTACAGATAACTGATGCTGTTGAATGTTGTTGTGTCATGTACATGTCATGTTTTCACAGTTTACAATGGCATTGCCTTTTTGGCTAATTGTTATTGGTTGCACTTTAACTCCAAGGGAGAAATCAAAATAAACAAGTATTTTTGCAACTATTTCTTTTGCATCTGAATTTGGGGGCTGTTGAGAAAATCGATTTAAATCGTAAATCGGATTTTTTGTGAAAAAAATCAGGGATTTTTTTTTAGGCCATATCGCCCAGCCCTAATGCATGCACATACAAAGAAAATATTCAGCAAATAAAAACACTCCATCTTGGAGTAACAAGCATTAACCTAAATTCCTACTCCTGCCTAGGCACGCTACGGTCACCTTGTGGGTGAAAAATACATAAAAGGGGAAAACCCCGTTACTTATGGTGCCTCAGGGGCTGTCCCGGAGCGCTCCAAGTAACGTGGCGTCTTGACGAACGCAGGTGCGTGCGGGCAACGGGAACGGGATGAGAAAGTTCCTTCGTCTCTGGGTGTTCAGAAGCTTCGTTTGGCCAAAACAAAAGCGTGGTCCTCTTTCGATCACCTGGAGATAACGGCTCTCAGTCTTTGATCAGAGGCAATTCAAAAAGCACTTTTTAAGTCGACCTCCTGCTATAATTAATGCAGGGATGAGTTTGCTTCGGTAATCTTCGGTCCAGCGAAGTTATCGAGCACGTGGCGTGGACTGGCGGAGCGCCAACAAGAAGGCAGATTGCGGTCTGCGGCTGTGTTTTATTGTTTATTGTTTATAGTTCAGCAGTTCAACAGTCTGATGGCAACAGGGAAAAAGCTTTTGCAGAACCTGGTGGACCTGCAGCGGATGCTGCGGAACCTTTTCCGAGAAGGCAGCAGGGAGAACAGTCCATGGTGGGGGTGTGAGGGGTCCCTGATGATGTTACGGGCTCGGGACACCCAGCACTGAGATGAAATGTCCTTAATGGAGGGGAGAGGAGCCCCGATGATCCCTTCTGCTGTCCTCACCACTCTCCTCACGTTCTTCCAGTCAGAAGCACCGCAGCCTCCACAACACACAGAGAGACAGCTGGTCAGAATGCTCTCTATGGTGCTTCTGTAGAAAGTTGTGAGGATGGGCGGGGGCAGGTGGGCTCTCCTCATCCTCTGCAGGAAGTACAGTTGTTTCTGTGCCCTCTTCACCAGTGACGTGGTGTTCACAGACCAGGTGAGGTTGTCTGTGATGTGCACCCCAGGAACTTGGTGCTGCTGACCACCTCCACAGCTGAGCTGTTGATGAGCAGTGGAGCGTGGTGTGGCCGGTTCTTCCTGAAGTTGACGATCTCCTTTGTCTTCTCCACGTTCAGGCTGTTGTCTCTGCACCAGCCAACCAGCTGCTCCACCTCCTCTATGTAGTCCTGGTCGTTGTTGTCTCTGATCAGGCCCACCACCGTTGTGTCGTCTGCAAACTTCACGTTGTGATTGGTGGTGAACCTGGGGACGCAGTCATGAGTCATCAGGGTGAACAGCAGGGGGCTCAGGACGCAGCCCTGAGGGGAGCCCGTGCTGAGGGTGATGACATCGAGGTGTTCTGTCCGACCCGGACTGACTGAGGTCTGTTGGTGAGGAAGTCTAGCAGCCAGTTGCGAAGGGGTGTGTTCCAGTTTTCCAGATGTTCCAGTTTTCCCACCTGGTGCTGTGGGATGATGGTGTTGAACGCTGAACTGAAGTCCAGGAACAGCATCCGTATGTGTGTGTTCTTCTCCTCCAGGTGTGTCAGGCTCATGTGAACAACCGCGTTTCTTCGGCCGGCTGCATCACTTTCGCTTGGCCCTCCTCCGGCGTGAGCTGCTCGGCGAGTCTGCAGCGCCGTAGGCCTCTGGGACTCGTTCCCGGAGGACTCCGAAGCCACGTAAACAATTGAGCGTAGTAGTGGCTACAAGTCCAAAAACACTACATGGCCGTATCTCCAGCAGGCGCTGGCAGTCATGTACCGATCGGCTGGGTAGATGACTAATTTCTAGCGAGTTTGGCAGCATTTCTTTTATGAAAAATGTCCACCAGTGGTCGGAGCTATACGCCTAGCCGCTGCCCTAGGGCGAAGCCGGAATTCATCAGCTGACTCACTGACCGGAGTTAACTCACCATATAAGAGCAAATAATATACTTGCACATCAACTACTACCATACACATAATGTAGTTATACACACTTTATGTAAGTTTATACATGCTCATGCTGCACTACACACACGATCACTTGCATTCATGTCAAGGGGATTTCCAAGTCTGTGCTTCTTTGAACATGTTTAACACCTTTTCACCTCACATCACCACAACCCATTTTTTCTTCCCAAACGGGCTGTATGCACAGCTCCACCTCGTCCTGAACTTCATAAATGGTAAATGGACTGAACTTATATAGCACTTTTCCAGTCATGCTGACCACCCAAAGCAAACCTCAGCAGCTACTTTGTTTCCTGTCTTTCATTACTGGGCAGACTGATTAATCCAGATGTGTCTGACCTCAGTAACCAGACAGACACAAATGAATTAATCAGCTTGTCCAGTAATGAAAGTCAGTAAACCAAGGAGCTGCTGAAGTTCAGGAAGTAGTGGAGCTGTGCTTATAGCCCATTAGTGGGAGAAATTAATCTGCTTCTTTTAGATGCACAGGTCAGCTAACAGTAAGAAACATATATCATCCTTTACATGCAGGCTTGACCACTACTTGTTTTTGATGTTAACGCAGAAAAACCTGTTTCTCCTAGGTATGTAGACGTAAACAGAATAAGTACTTGTTGCCCTTTTTTGAAAAGGTGGGGGAACTCTGACTCCACCGACAGCCACAGGCACAGGCTAAATGTTTGTATTTACTGTTTTTTTCCTCATGTCACTCTCACCTTAGGGGGCGGCAGAGGTCTTTGGGCCCCACAAAATTGGAAAGCCCTGCTAACCACCCTTGACCCCTCCACTCCCACCCCCACCACTTTGCCCCAGCCCAGAGACACAGTTCTAGTTTTCCATTAATAACACAATCGATTTATTAATTGTATTAATCTTACAATTAATGTGATAACCTTAGTGTAGCCTTTAAAACTATCCTAGATTCAATTGGTTTTGCTCAAAATGTGCATGAACCGACGCACTCTCGGCTCCATACTTTAGACCTTGTTCTGACATATGGCATTGATTGTGAAGAATTAACAGTATTTCCTCACAACCCTGTCCTATCTGATCATTTTTTAATAACATTTGAGTTTAATCTAACTGAGTTCTCCACCCCCAAAAGAGGGTTCCATTATAGTAGATCTTTATCGGATAATGCTGTATCAAAACTTAAAGAGTCTGTCCCCTTTTTAATATCCTCCGGATTGCAGAAATGCCCTGCAGATAGCAGCAATGTTGTTTCTTCCAATTCACAAATAGATGTCTTTGTAAACGGTATGACTTCGTCATTGCGTTCTTCATTAGACAATGTAGCTCCCTTGAAAAAGAAGGTGATTATTCACAGGAAGCTGGCTCCTTGGTTTAATTCAGAGCTGCGTTCCTTGAAGCACAATGTTAGGAAATTGGAGAGAAAATGGCGCTCTACACACCAAGAGGAATCCTACCTAATCTGGAAGAACAGTCTGTTGTTGTATAACAAGACCCTTCGCAGAGCTAGAGCAGCATATTTTTCATCATTAATTGAGGAGAATAAGAATAATCCTAGATTTCTCTTCAGTACAGTTGCCAAACTTACTCAGAGCCACAGCTCTGTTGATCCATCCATTCCCTTAGCTCTTAGCAGTAATGATTTTATGGGATTCTTCATAAATAAAATTGATTCCATTAAAAATAAAATAATTGGCATCCTCCCAAACATGATTACCTCATCCTCAGTAAGTGAGGCAGCATTGGAGGAATCCTTAGAACCTGCGCAGTGTCTGAACTGTTTAAAAGCAGTAGAGCTTTCTGAGTTATCTAAAATTTTAGCTTCATCTAAACCTTCTACCTGTATGTTAGACCCAATCCCAACCAAGTTGTTTAAGGAGGTATTCCCTCTGATCAGTGGTCCTATTTTAGACATGATTAATGTATCCTTGGTAAATGGATATGTACCACAGGCTTTTAAAGTAGCTGTTATTAAACCTTTACTTAAGAAACCATCTCTTGATCAAGATGAGTTAGTAAATTACAGACCTATATCTAATCTTCTTTTCTTATCTAAAATTCTTGAGAAAGTAGTTGCTAATCAACTATGTGAACATTTACAAAGTAATGACCTACTTGAGGAGTTTCAGTCAGGCTTCAGAGCTCATCATAGCACTGAAACAGCTCTGGTGAAGGTCACTAATGATATTCTCATGGCCTCAGATAATGGACTTGTGTCTATACTTGTCCTGTTAGATCTCAGTGCTGCATTTGATACAGTTGATCACAATATTCTCCTACAAAGACTTGAGCATACTGTAGGGATTAAGGGAAAAGCATTAGGCTGGTTTAAATCTTATCTGTCGGACAGATTCCAGTTTGTTCATGTTAATAATAAATCTTCCTCAAACTCTAGGGTCACTTGTGGAGTACCACAGGGTTCAGTCCTTGGACCAATTCTATTTACTATATATATGCTTCCGATTGGCAAAATTATCAGACAGCATGGGATTAATTTCCACTGTTATGCTGATGACACTCAGCTATATTTATCCATAAATCCTGATGAATCCAATCAGTTACTTCGACTGCAGTCATGTCTTGATGACATCAAAAGCTGGATGACTTTAAATTTCCTGCATTTAAATTCTGACAAGACAGAAGTTGTAATCTTTGGGCCAGAGTCTTCAAAAAATAAAGTTCTTAATCAATCCCTTAATCTGGATGGCATTAACTTGGCCTCTGGTAATAAAGTTAAAAATCTTGGTGTTGTTTTCGACCAAGACATGTCATTTAAATCCCATATTAAACAGGTTTCCAGAGTTTCCTTTTTTCACCTCCGGAATATCGCCAAAATTAGAAACATTCTGTCCAGGAGTGATGCTGAAAAACTAGTCCATGCATTTGTTACTTCAAGGCTGGACTATTGTAATTCTTTACTATCAGGAAGTCCACAAAATGCAGTTCGAAGTCTTCAGCCGATTCAAAATGCTGCGGCAAGAGTTCTGATGAAAATCAACAAGAGGGATCATATTTCTCCAATTTTAGCTTCCCTTCATTGGCTTCCTGTTAAATCAAGAATAGAATTTAAAATTCTCCTTCTAACGTATAAAGCCCTTAATAATCAAGCTCCACCATATATCAGAGCTCTGATTACCCCGTATGTTCCTAACAGAGCACTTCGCTCTCAGACTGCAGGTCTGCTGCTGGTTCCTAGAGTCTCTAAAAGTAGAATGGGAGGCAGATCCTTTAGCTATCAGGCTCCTCTCCTGTGGAACCAACTCCCAGTTTTGGTCCGTGAGGCAGACACCCTATCTATTTTTAAGACTAATGTTAAAACTTTCCTTTTTGACAAAGCTTATAGTTAGAGTGGCTCATACCCTGAGCTATCTCTATAGTTGTGCTGTGATAGGCCTAGGCTGCTGGAGGACATCAGGGTCTAATTTTCTCACTCTACTGATTTCTACTGTTCTTCAGTTTTGCATTGTATTACATTGAAATGACTGTCGTCATTTCAGCTTTTAACTTTTTGCTCTCTCTCTTTTTCTTCATAGTAGGTACACCTGGTCTGGCGTTCTGTTAACTGTGACATCATCCAGAGAAGACGGCTCACCCGCTACTACCATCTAATGTAGAACAGATTACTAGATCAATGTGTGCTTCTGTGCTTCTTTGTCTGTCTTGTTGTGTCTCTGCTCTGTCTTCTGTAACCCCAGTCGGTCGAGGCAGATGACCGTTCATACTGAGCCCGGTTCTGCCGGAGGTTTTTCCTTCCCGTTAATGGGTGGTTTTTCTTCCCACTGTCGCTTCATGCTTGTTCAGTATGAGGGATTGCAGCAAAGCCATGTACAATGCAGACGACTCTCCCTGTGGCTCTACGGTTCCCCAGGAGTGAATGCTGCTTGTCGGGACTTTGATGCAATCAACTGGTTTCCTTATATAGGACATTTTTGACCAATCTGTATAATCTGACCCAATCTGTATAATATGATTGAACTTGACTTTGTAAAGTGCCTTGAGATGACATGTTTCATGATTTGGCGCTATATAAATAAAATTGAATTGAATTGAATTGAATAGGATATACTAAATGTGAAATGTGCCTCTAAGTGTGGAGAGGCACATTCCTAGCTTTTACACTTGATTTTTGTTGTTCAAATATTAATAAATATGTAAAAATAAATTAAACTATTACTGTCCCTGTTTCCTAATTTCATCTTGATGAGATGTTGATATATTAAAGAGTTATTTTTGTTCTTTGACTATGTATTTTGGGAAAAACTGGTTAGTTTTAAACTAAGAGCAACATACATGCTCATGCCTGTTATGTTGCTCACATAAAACTAAGAACAACATGTGTTATTTTGCTATAACTTGTTTTAACTTGTGGTGGGAACCTATGACAGTGTGTTGTGGGAAAGACTGGTTCTGTATTCTTATTTTGTTTGATTTGCTGTATTCTGAGAGCACTCATATTATTTTGCTTCGCACACTGCTGAGGTGCTGGGAACGGTTGATGTTTTGGAAACATGCTTAGGGAGGCAGGGCAGCTGTTGAGTGAGAGATGGCCACTCTCGCTCCACATCTGACTCTTTGTTTACAAGTATATAAAGAGGAGACTTCCCCTTAGCCCGGTGAGTCTGCCGTGAGTTTGTGTGTCGATACCGGCATCGTGAACGCTGATCTTAACCTAGGACTGAGGGCTCCCAGTTCGTGTCAATGGTAAGAGCTGATTCTGAGAATCTGTTGAGCGTCACGTTTGTTTGAAAGCCTGTTGCTTTAATGCTTGCTACTTTGCGTGTGTGAAGAGCTAATTGTTTTGATGTGCTGTATTCTGTGGGGAATAATAATAAATGTTTGCCTTATATTCTAACAGAAACAGTGTTTGAGTCCTTATTTGTGTTTGCCGATCTCTCCCGATCCTGAAATAAACATTTCATAAAACATTTTGGCGTTGTCGGCAGGATTGGAGGAGAGACTACAATACACAAATATGTTTAGAAATATGTTTAAAAGGAGAAATAAGAACTCAGATGAGAAAATTCAGGGGGAAGAGATAATACCCGGATGGGAGCTTCCTCACTGTAACGAGGTAGCGCTGTGTTTGCGCGATGGTGGGGGCAGACCGGAGCCGTGGGGTGGTCAGCTGGAGGCAGCGGGACCCGAAGAATTATTGGCAGTGTTGCAGAAGATTGAGGTGCAAAAAAAGGCTCCGGTGGACGGATTACAGAGGCGCTTGTGGATTTGTGCCACGGCTTGGAAGCAGCAGTATGAAGCTGGCCAACAATTAAAAAGTCAGCAGTTAAAAGACAGACAGGCAATGACTGAGCTGCAGTCTGCTGAGTCGCTGTATCGGCAGCATGTGCAAATGCTGACTAATCAGCTGGAACAGATGACCAGTGTTGCAGAAAAAGCTGTGGCCCAGGTGTCTGTGTTAACAAGGAAAACACAGGGGAAAAAGCCCCGCCGTTTTCCTCTGAAAAAAGTCTGTTCGTTTGTAGCTGGATTGGGGTCTGGTTGGGATCCCGAAAGCTGGGACGGTAATATGTGGGACGATGAGGAGGACAGTGATTCTGGAGGTCCTCCAGATCCACGTCCTTTCTCTCCATTGGGGGTTAAACCCGTCGTCCGAAGGAGAAGAGAGCAGCAGCATGTACCCGCAGCCTTTCGGCAGCGGATAGATGCTCAAGGTAATGATGTACTTGATGCTGCGGGACAACCTGTTATGGAATGGGTGGAACAGCCGCAGCCGCCGGCGGTGTCACGGACCATAACAGAAGATTACTCGCAGGATGAAGTTGCTCATATCACTAAAAAATTAAGGCAGCATCCGGGCGAACCCACTGATCTATGGGTGGCTCGACTGCTGGACGAAGGTGCAGAACAGATCGAAATAGATCACGGAGATAGCATGGCATTTGGTGGTCTGAGCACTGATGGGAATGTAAATGCTAATTATAGGCAAGAAGTGAGAAATTTGGGGGATCAGGCGAGATCATTGTTTGACGTGTGGTCTGAGGCAGTACGAGCAACATGTCCCAATGTATCTGATTGGCCCTAAATCTCTGGACCATGGTTAACATTAAAGGAGTGTGTGCAGAGGCTGACGAGGCTGTGTGTGCGTGATTTGTTACCAGTGGGAATGGTGGCTGGATATCAGCAAGTGGCTGTTCCGAAGGTGGTGAGAGATCAGTTGATTAAAACTGCCCCACAGCATTATCGGGCAGCTATGCTTACTGTGATGCTGGGAGCTCCAGATGCCCCGATGGAAACCATCAAGGCTCGGATTTTGGAGCTGGGGAATCTGGGAGAATGGGGCAAGCAGGAGGAATGCAGACCACGAGTTCAACAAACTCCGGTCCACAGGCCGCAAAGGGAGCGGGGGAGAAATGAACAGGGTCCACCACGTAACATGTTGTGGAGGGCACTGATTAATGCTGGGGTGCCTGCTTCAGAGATACACGCATTGCCTACTGATGAGTTGAGACAGATGTGTCAAAGGAGAGGCTTAAAAGTTAACTGTGCAGGATTTGGTGCTGAACTGGACCCATTAAATTCTTTGATTCAGCTGTTGCTAGAGGCGATTCATCCCACAACATCGGCTCCACCTGCTGAAGAATCTGAGTCTGTTGTGCGCAGAAAACCTGCTAAGGTGGTTGAGATTGAGGTGTCAGAGTCTGAGGAATCCTCGGGCAAAGAGGTGAAAGTAAGGAGAGTGAGGAAAAGGAAAAGAAAGAACAAAGATAGAAGGAGTAGCAACATGTACCCTGATCTGACAGATCTGTTGGAGTTTAACTAGGATGAAGGCCGAGCCCCGCCAATTCAGATCACAAATTGGTAAATTGATGATATAAGAACGACATGTCAAATGGATTTATCACATTCCATATTATCCGCAGGCTGCTGGGCTGATTGTGTGAGTGAATGGACTGTTGAAAGAATTTTTGAAAAAAATGTGTGTCTGATAATCATGACTTAACAGATTGGAAGTCTAAATTGATGCAAGCATTGGCCCAATTGAATAATAGGCCAATTGCTCCAGGGGCAGACTTTCTGTCTCTGCATTTGACAAACTGAGGGACCGCTCGGTATTATGTGTGTGTATAAGAGAGTAAAAATAAATGAACAATAAAACTTGTGATTTTAACTGAATGGAAAAAGTATTAATGTATATGTAAATGCTTAATACAGGAATTAAAAATATTTCAGCATTACTGACTAGAATTTATTATTTTATGGCACAAGGATGTTGTCATTCCAATTCTGAAAAGTGCCTGAAAAAGAAAATTTTATTTGGGAAGAAGCACAGCAAAGAGCATTAGATTTGGTTAAGAAAGCCATACAACAAGCTGTGTCATTGGGAAAGATGATGTCCGGGCCTGTGGAGTTGCAGGCCTCAGCTGTTAATGACAATACAAGCTGAAGTGATTGATGGGGATTATCAAGGAGAAAATCCCTGGTAACAGAGAAAAAAAAACTAGCACAACTGCTAGTGGAACCCTGTGAAATGACAGAGGTTCAAGGGGTGGCTGCCCCCACTAACATCACTGTAAGAGGAACAGGGGGTTTGGCTCAACAGATAAACCAGGAGCCAAAGTTTGGGTGAGACAAAAAAAAAATGGTCCACCTAGACCAGCTGAAATCATTTCACAAGGGAATGATGCAACAGTGTCAGTATTTTACTCAGGGGAGGAAAAAATGGATAAATGTTATGTAAGAGAAAACTAATTTTATTCTTTTGTCTTATAGCAGTACTAATTTTGATTTCAGATCCATGTTTCCGTGGGATCTGCTGATAGGACGACCCGAGGGACAGCACGATGGCGGACGTCCCAAACAGAGGGAGGCACCACAGGGCTGGTGCAGGATTTGGGGCCATCATCCTCCGTGTCCTCGCTGCCATGGTCCTGCTGGCACACATCTGTTGAGCAGAAGCACCAGTCCGGATCCTGAACGAAGTGGTTCAGCCGTATCAACTGTGATGGGGAGACAGCATGCGCAACGGAATCCAGGATGACTACACATGCTCTCGATGGCGTGTAGGAAGCATTCCATTAGTCTTCAAGGGATGTTATGTTAAAGTGATTTCAAGGAGAGGTTTGTGCCAATACAGAACGAGCGTGTAAGAAGACACACACTTAAATTACACCTGCTGCACACACTTGTCAACAAATGGCACAATCGACGATAACAAATAAAGTTCACTGGAAAGTTTTTTTTGTTGTTTTTTTTTTTCTCCTCCTCTGCCAACATGCACTAGGACGAAACGTGCATGGTGGGACACTTTGCTTGGTGGAACAGGTACTGTGTTAAGTGTTTCCAACGCTTTTTGACAATAAAGAAACAAGAACTATGTTATTAAACACTGGACAGCATGCATCAAGAGCTGTTCATCAGATTGGATTATGGATGCCTACTGTTGTAACATCACAGGAGGAAACTGCAAAGATCTTCATTAAAGAACTGAACTAGCAAATAAAAATGTGGAACACGACAGCAGAAGTGTTAACGAACATTTCTGTAGGTTTGAACTGGACGGTATGTAACGTACAAATGATGCACACTCATATGCAACAAGAACGGTTTAAGCGTGTGGTTATTATCGAAAATTTCCACGAATGGAGACATCTATGGAACATTAGTAGTAAAAGTTGGTTACAACTAGAACCACAGAAGACCTATTGTAATGCTACTATGTGTGAAGGACATTGGATCGATAATACTACTGTATGTCATTATTATATATTGCCCGTAGTGACTGTACAGGGGTATTGGTTTTTGAAACTGGATGGTGATTGGTTTGGCCCACAGACAAACTACACCTATGACCTGGATCTATGCGAGACTGCTGACAGAGGGATGGTATGTATGCTACAACAAGGACATCTTAACCCATGTTTAACCAGAGACGAGGTGTTATGTGATTGGACTCATGAACCTGCTAGAGAAACAATAAAGAGTCATCCTCAATTACCTCAGGTGCCTTTCGTTGGGTGTTTTGATGTATACATCTGGAGTTGGAATAACGTGACCTATCAATTAACCAATTTCACTATCTCCCTGGATTGGTTCAAATGCGCATTGAATCAGTCTACGGAACTAAATTGCTTAGTTAAATCACATAGGTCCAACATTTCCAGCTTAAAGGTGTCTACATTTATGGCCCAAGGACAGGTTCTGCATGCGGCTAAGTTAATAGAGCAATCATCTGCACATCATTGGTGGAACATTTTTAATGGAATGTCTGTTACTGCTCGAAACTATGTAGTACCTCCCTTGCTTTTGCTTATCATTGTTATTATAGTGTTAACCTCATGTAATGTTTGAAGATTATAATCAAAAAGTGGTGTGGGACGGAAAGGATAACTTTGCTGATGAAAATAGACCTTGGGGATGGTTTTTCCAAAATTAGGTTTAGTCAAAGACCAAGGGGTGGAATGATATATTAAAGAGTTATTTTTGTTCTTTGAATATGTATTTTGGGAAAAACTGGTTAGTTTTAAACTAAGAGCAACATACATGCTCATGCCTGTTATGTTGCTCACATAAAACTAAGAACAACATGTGTTATTTTGCTATAACTTGTTTTAACTTGTGGTGGGAACCTATGACAGTGTGTTGTGGGAAAGACTGGTTCTGTATTCTTATTTTGTTTGATTTGCTGTATTCTGAGAGCACTCATATTATTTTGCTTCGCACACTGCTGAGGTGCTGGGAACGGTTGATGTTTTGGAAACATGCTTAGGGAGGCAGGGCAGCTGTTGAGTGAGAGATGGCCACTCTCGCTCCACATCTGACTCTTTGTTTACAAGTATATAAAGAGGAGACTTCCCCTTAGCCCGGTGAGTCTGCCGTGAGTTTGTGTGTGGATACCGGCATCGTGAACGCTGATCTTAACCTAGGACTGAGGGCTCCCAGTTCGTGTCAATGGTAAGAGCTGATTCTGAGAATCTGTTGAGCGTCACGTTTGTTTGAAAGCCTGTTGCTTTAATGCTTGCTACTTTGCGTGTGTGAAGAGCTAATTGTTTTGATGTGCTGTATTCTGTGGGGAATAATAATAAATGTTTGCCTTATATTCTAACAGAAACAGTGTTTGAGTCCTTATTTGTGTTTGCCGATCTCTCCCGATCCTGAAATAAACATTTCATAAAACAGATGTATTGCTTTTTATGTACGAGCTAGAAATGTCCCCAGATTTTATTTCAGAAATCTGGTCACTCTTAATGCAGAGCCTCAGTCCACTCCTTGCAACGGTTCTTGGATTTACTTGATAATCTTCTCAAGACTGCAGACATGCCTGCTGACAGTTCACATTTTCCTATCACACACTTTCCTTCCATTCAACTTTCCATTATCATGTCTGAATACAGCACTCTAAACAAACAGCTTCTTTAGCACCTAGTGAGGGTCTCGATTACAGTCTTCTGGACATCTGTACAGTCAGCATTCTTCCCCATGATTGCGTCTAACTGATCATTTGTAGGCCACCAACATGCAAAGAGTATGAGGAAAGTGAATGAAAGTACTATCAGAACAGCTTCCTAGAAATATGTTTTCTAGATATTTTCCCAAGGTGCAACATGTAGAAGCCAGAGAGTACAACAAAACTTAATCCTCAGTAAATGACAACGAGAAACCCAAGATTCTGAGAGTTACCTGAAAGACGATGGCTGGCAGCGTGGTCTGGTAATATCCATCTTGGTCTGCTTCAGGCTCAGTTTCTTTCAGCCAATCTTTCTTATCGGTTTCTAGGGCCTTTCGCAGCCATCCTGTTATATTAGACTGAAGAGATAGAGAGTCAAACAAGGACACTTCACAAAAACATTGTTTACGTTAGTAAAAACAGGAACAACTACTGCTGGTCTTTGTAACAGGGTTTATACAGGAATGAGTAACCCTAATTTAATATATATATATATATATATCATAGTGAGCCCCACCCTGGACCCGCTGCAGTTTGCCTACCGGCCCAACATCGGAGTAGAGGATGCCATCATTTACCTGCTGCAGCGGGCGCACACCCACCTGGAGACCACCGGGAGCGCTGTGAGAGTCATGTTCTTTGACTTCTCCACCATCAGACCGGTGCTGCTGAGGGGGAAGCTGGAGGATGCTGGGGTGGACAAACATCTAGCTGACTGGACCATGGACTACCTCACTAACCGCCCTCAGTATGTGCGGCTGCACGGCTGTCAGTCAGAGGTGGCACTCTGCAGCACCGGGGCCCCCCAGGGCACCGTTCTATCGCCGTTTCTTTTCACCCTTTACACCTCGGACTTCACCTACAACACGGACAGCTGCCACCTTCAGAAGTTCTCTGATGACCCGGCCATTGTGGGCTGTGTGTCTGAGGGGAACGAGCTGGAGTACCGGTCGGTCATCGTGGACTTTGTGAACTGGTGTGAGAGAAACCATCTGTGCTTAAACACCAGTAAGACCAAGGAGATGGTGATCGACTTCAGGAAAAGACCCCCACCTCACTCACCTGTGAACATCCAGGGGCAGGACATAGAAACTGTGGAGAGTTTCAAATACCTGGATGTTCACGTCAACAATAAACTGGACTGGACTCACAACACCGACGCCCTGTATAAGAAGGGCCAGAGTCGCCTCCACTTCCTGAGGAGGCTGAGGTCCTTTGGAGTGAGCAGGCCTCTGCTAAAAACTTTCTATGACTCTGTGGTGGCCTCAGCCCTCCTCTACGCTGTCGTCTGCTAAGCTCCTGGCAGTGCAGAGCGGGACAGAATGAGGCTGAATAAGTTGGTGAGGAAGGCCACTTCTGTCCTGGGCTGCTCTCTGGACTCTGTGGAGGAAGTGGCTGAGAGGAGGGTGTTGTCCATGATGGATGTGAACTTGGACAACACCTTCCACCCCCTGCACCAGACAGTAGTGGAGCTGAGCAGCTCCTTTAGTGCCAGGCTTAGACATCCTGTCTGTAAAAAGGAGCGCTACCGCAGGTCATTCATTCCTGCTGCTATCAGACTTTACAATGCTGCACTGTAACTGTGACCATAACTGTAATAAGTAATGTGCAATAACTAATGTGAAATAATCAATTTAATACACTGTACTACAACCCGTGCAATAATCCTGATGTAGTGACTTCTGCTGCCATCAACCTGAACATAAGTCAGTACACATGTATGTATGTGTTATGGTTGAGTTTTGGTTTGGCTTTGTTTTTCTGTTATTTTCATTTTTTCATCTCTTTTGGGTTAGGTTTGACTTTATTTATTGTTAGTTTTCAGTCATCAGGTATTTTCTGTCAATTTTCACTTCACCTCCTCAGCAGTCAGTCACACCTGAGAATCATTTACCTGTCAATTAGCCAGACCCTTGTTCCACCTGTGAAGTGCTCTATTTATACCTCCCTCTGCCTTCAGTTCAGCACTGGGCCGTCATCAATCCACACCTCTCCATGCCAGTCCCCGTTTTTGCCTTGGAAGATTTGTTTTTCTTGTTTAAGGTTAGTCCTGCCAGTTTTCTATAGACTCATACTTTGCTGTTTGTCCCTGGAGAAGTTCTGCTCTGTGTCCTGGTGTCTCCAGAGAACTGTTAACTGGACTAGCCATCCTGGAAAGGCTCTGCTCTGTGCCCTGGTGTCTCTCAAGTTCTGCTAACCTGACTAGCCGCCCTGGAGAAGCTCAGCTCTGTGCCCTGGTGTCTCTCAAGTTCTGCTAACCTGACTAGCCGCCCTGGAGAAGCTCAGCTCTGTGCCCTGGTGTCTCCAATGAACTGCTATGCTGTTGTGGCTACGGGGCCTGCTAGCCGAGCAGTACTGAGCTTTCCCTGCGGCCTGTATAGTTGTGACTCTCTCTCACTTCGGGCCGTCAGCTCCTGCCATCACCTACATTCCTGACCTTCTGCAGCCCTGAACCTCCGGTCTTCATCATCCGCCATCCAGCACACTTCCTTTAAATAAAAACTCTTAAACTTTAGTCCCGTGTGCGCGTCCTGAGTTCATCGATAAACAAACCCTGACAGTATGTATGTACAAATGTATACACGAATGTATATGCACATATATACATGTAGGTACGTATGTATGTAGGCGTATAGATATATGTGTATATATATATATATATATATATATATATATATATATATATATATATATATATATATATATATATATATATATATATATATATATATATATATATATATATGTTTATGTATATATAGACAACTATGAATGTAAATAAGACATCATATGCCCATTCCTATTTCTTTTTGTATTTTTTTTTTTTGGTATTCTTTTTGATCCATTCTATATATGAAGATTCACTGTATATAACTGAATGCACCTTCCCTACTCTGCACCTTCTTGTATGAGCCGATGTGACGAGTGAATTTCTCCATTGTGAGATCAATAAAGACTATCTTATCTTATTTCATCAATTCTGGACTTTTAATGGTGGATTTGAATCATTCATCTTCCCATGTGAGGAATGATTACATAACAATAACTTTCAAAAGATTTTCTAACTTTTAAAGTAAAATTATCAAATGGAAAACGATTGTGGGCATTCTCAAATCCATAAAGGTTTATAAATGTAAAAAAACAGGCTCAAATATGTACATATGTCTGGTTGGATGTCTTTTAGAAAGTGAGAATGAAATCAAATGTTTTTTTTTGCCATCAAAAAAAGTGCTGGTATCAGAAATGATAACAGGAATTTAAACTAGCATGAACTCGGGTAGACAAACGCTTTTCCATGGTTTGAGGTTTCGAGCGACACAGAACATAATGTCAGCTTAGGGGTTCCCAACAACTGGTTTTAATGCATGTTTGGGATTATTTTCCAGTTGCAGCAACTGTGTTTAGGTTGTATTCATGTCTCACACACTCATGGCCTGAGAAGGCACTGAGTGCCTTCAGCTACTCCAGGTTTGGTCAATTAAGATGTGTGTTAAAAATAATGAAAGTTGTTTCTTCATGAACACCATCATGAAAAAACAATGCTTCTACTGCATCATTAAAGGCCCAACAGGAATATGATGTTCATGATGGGTGGCTGTCGACATTTGACATTTGACTTTTATCATCTCCGGATAGCCCGTTGACTGACATACACCACAGATGTTCTCTTTAGGAGAAGTTTTTTTTTTTTTTTTTTTTTTTAAAACCCTCAGTTTATAGAATGTCTGTTAGTGCGACAGGGTCTTGTGTGTGATGCTTACTGTGAAAGTCTTCACGTATTTGCTCAGCAGATCGTCCACTACTTCCTGTGGCAGCAGCGGCTCCAGCTGATTGATGTCAAACTCTGAACTCAGATCTGGATGTCCCATCATCTCAACGCTGTAGAACACGCAGAGTTTACACAGTAAAACAGTGACCAGGATCTGCACTGCAAATTTAAATAGGCTATATGAACAAATTAACCTCTTGTAGGTGTTCAGAACCCATGTCAGCAGTGACACGATTTCATTAGCTTCTAAATCCTCTAAAGTCAGCTCCTTCACACGAGCGGACACAGCATTGTGATAGAGGCTGAAGAATCTAGAAAATAAATATATTCAAAAATTTAGAAAAGATATTTCTGAGAAAGTGAAATAAAATGAACAGAATTCATTTAACTCCACATTTTAACAAACAGGTTTATACATATTATATTTTCCATCCTTTTTCTTTTCTGACCTGCGACTTGAAAAAATTAACTCCAAAAATATTCTTTGCTTCCTATTGGCAACATTAACACTTTATTATAACTCTATATTAGAGTTTGAGTAAAGTGTTCATTTGTCATTCATTACCTGTTGAAGGTGTTGTAGTGTGGGGGGAAGCACTGCACCATGAGGTTCTTGACAATAATAAGGTCGTCCAGAACATATTTCCTGGTTATTTCCAGGAGACGAACAAGCCACATTTTATCGGCCTCTCTGGTCACTGACTGGGTGCCTTCAATGCGGGTGCTGACAGTACCTTCCAACACCTGAGAAGGAAAAGGTCAGAGTCAAAAAGGATGGTCTAAGGAAGTAGGAAATGAGATGGATAAACAAGAATCAGAAAAATATCATGAAGAAGAGTCAGTAGATCTGAAACTCAGAGGTCCACTGTACAGTACATCGGTTTATTTTCCCATCATTGAGTCAGTCCTTAGTAGATGACAAGAAGGATGCATTGTCGGAGACAACAGCCTCATGCACATATCATCCCTAAAGCCAGACCTGATGAGCCTACATCAAGCTTTGATTGCTCTTATGCAATAACAACTATGGATCAATTCAAAGCCAGGTTCAGGCGACTTGTCTCAACAATAGTCAACCTATTGCAGAAGACTACGTTACTTGAATTTCAAACACTTCACTTGACTGTAAACATGGCAGTAAATGGGTTCTTTGGGAATGATACTACGGTTCCTATCACACCCAACAGCCCAGAGGAATTCGCTAAAGATGCAAAGATTGGGGCAAATCCACAGAAGTAAGTTCTCACTGGAGCCAAAACAGAGACTTGTTCCAAGAAATGCAAGAGAAGAGAAGCAGGCAGAGCCAATCAGATCCCAGGGATTTTGCATGAAATCAAGTGGCCAGTTATAGTGTCAACCATATCTTCTACATCTAGCTCTCTGTCAGAGTAAATGATTGGCTATGAGTAACAAAGTCCTCTTATAAAACTGCCTCATTTCCTGTAGATTCACATCACTGCAAGGGGGAGACACGTGTGAATGCATTGATCTCACTGGCCGAGTAAAGAACTGTATCTTTGAACACACCTTGAATCCAGAATAAGTATGGTCTGCTGTCTGAGTAATTCAATTCAATTCAATTTTATATATATAGCGCCAAATCATGAAACATGTCACCTCAAGGCACTTTACAAAGTCAAGTTCAATCATATTATACAGATTGGGTCAGATTATACATATTGGTCAAAAATGTCCTATATAAGGAAACCAGTTGATTGCATCAAAGTCCCGACAAGCAACATTCACTCCTGGGGAAGCGTAGAGCCACAGGGAGAGTCGTCTGCATTGTACATGGCTTTGCTGCAATCCCTCATACTGAGCAAACATGAAGCGACAGTGGGAAGAAAAACTCCCCAATAACGGGAAGGAAAATCTACGGCAGAACCGGGCTCAGTATGAACGGTCATCTGCCTCGACCGACTGGGGGTTACAGAAGACAGAGCAGAGACACAACAAGAGAGACAAAAAAGCACAGAAGCACACATTGATCCAGTAATCTGTTCTACATTAGATGGTAGTAGCGGGTGAGCCGTCTTCTCTGGATGATGTCACAGTTAACAGAACGCCAGACCAGGTGTACCTACTATGAAGATAAAAGAGAGAGAACAGAAAGTTAAAGCAGAAATGATGACACACAATGCATAATTGAAGAACAGTAGAACTCTAAAGAGTGAGAAAATTAGATCCTGATATCCTCCAGTAGCCTAAGCCTATAGCAGTAAAACTATAAAGGTAGCTCAGAGTAACATGAGCCACTCTAGTTATAAGCTTTGTCAAAAAGGAAGGTTTTAAGATTAGTCTTGAAAGTAGACAGGGTGTCTGCCTCACGGACCAAAACTGGGAGTTGGTTCCAAAGTAGAGGAGCCTGATAGCTAAAGGATCTGCCTCCCATTCTACTTTTAGAGACTCTAGGAACCACCAGCAGACCTGCAGTCTGAGAGCGAAGTGCTCTGTCAGGAACATACGGGGTAATCAGAGCTCTGATATATGATGGAGCTTGATTATTAAGGGCTTTATACGTTAGAAGAAGAATTTTAAATTCTATTCTTGATTTAACAGGAAGCCAATGAAGGGAAGCTAAAATTGGAGAAATATGATCCCGCTTGTTGATTTTCATCAGAACTCTTGCTGCAACATTTTGGATCAGCTGAAGGCTTTGAACTGCATTTTGTGGAATTCCTGATAATAAAGAATTACAATAGTCCAGCCTTGAAGTAACAAAGGCATGGAGCAGTTTTTCAGCATCACTCCTGGACAGAATGTTTCTAATTTTGGCAATATTCCGGAGGTGAAAAAAGGAAACTCTGGAAACCTGTTTAATATGGGGTTTAAATGACATGTCTTGGTCAAAAATAACACCAAGATTTTTTACTTTATTACCAGAGGCCAAGTTAATGCCACCCAGATTAAGTGATTGGTTAAGAAGTTTATTTTTTGAGGACTCTGTCTGGCCCAAAGATTACAACTTTGGTCAGAATTTAGATGCAGGAAATTTAAAGTCATCAAGCTTTTGATGTCATCAAGACATGACTGCAGTCGAAGTAATTGATTGGATTCATCAGGATTTATGGATAAATATAGCTGAGTATCATCAGCATAACAGTGAAAATGAATCCCATGCTGTCTGATAATTTTGCCGATCGGAAGCATATACACTCACCGGCCACTTTATTAGGTACCCCATGCTAGTAACGGGTTGGACCCCCTTTTGCCTTCAGAACTGCCTCAATTCTTCATGGCATAGATTTAACAAGGTGCTGGAAGCATTCCTCAGGGAGTTTGGTCCATATTGACATGATGGCATCACACAGTTGCCGCAGATTTGTCGGCTGCACATCCATGATGCAAATCTCCCGTACCACCACATCCCAAAGATGCTCTATTGGATTGAGATCTGGTGACTGTGGAGGCCATTTGAGTACAGCGAACTCATTGTCATGTTCAAGAAACCAGTCTGAGATGATTCCAGCTTTATGACATGGCGCATTATCCTGCTGAAAGTAGCCATCAGAAGTTGGGTACATTGTGGTCATAAAGGGATGGACATGCTCAGCAACAATACTCAGGTAAGCTGTGGCGTTGCAACGATGCTCAATTGGTACCAAGGGGCCCAAAGAGTGCCAAGAAAATATTCCCCACACCATGACACCACCACCACCAGCCTGAACCGTTGATACAAGGCAGGTTGGATCCATGCTTTCATGTTGTAGACGCCAAATTCTGACCCTACCATCCGACTGTCGCAGCAGAAATCGAGACTCATCAGACCAGGCAACGTTTTTCCAATCTTCTATTGTCCAATTTTGATGAGCTTGTGCAAATTGTAGCCTCAGTTTCCTGTTCTTAGCTGAAACGAGTGGCACCCGATGTGGTCTTCTGCTGCTGTAGCCCATCTGCCTCAAAGTTCGACGTACTGTGCGTTCAGAGATGCTCTTCTGCCCACCTTGGATGTAACGGGTGGTTATTTGAGTCACTGTTGCCCTTCTATCAGCTCGAACCAGTCTGGCCATTCTCATCTGACCTCTGGCATCAACAAGGCATTTCCGCCCACAGAACTGCCGCTCACTGGATGTTTTTTCTTTTTCGGACCATTCTCTGTAACCCCTAGAGATGGTTGTGCGTGAAAATCCCAGTAGATTAGCAGTTTCTGAAATACTCAGACCAGCCCTTCTGGCACCAACAATCATGCCACGTTCAAAGTCACTCAAATCACCTTTCTTTCCCATACTGATGCTCGGTTTGAACTGCAGGACATTCTCTTGACCATGTCTACATGCCTAAATGCACTGAGTTGCCGCCATGTGATTGGCTGCTTAGAAATTAAGTGTTAACGAGCAGTTGCACAGGTGTACCTAATAAAGTGGCCGGTGAGTGTATATAGTAAAGAGAATTGGTCCAAGGACTGAACCCTGTGGTACTCCACAGGTGACCCTAGAGTTTGAGGAAGATTTATTATTAACATGAACAAACTGGAATCTGTCCGATAGATAAGATTTAAACCAGCCTAATGCTTTCCCCTTAATCCCTACAGTATGCTCAAGTCTTTGTAGGAGAATATTGTGATCAGCTGTATCAAATGCAGCACTGAGATCTAACAGGACAAGTACAGACACAAGTCCACTATCTGAGGCCATGAGAATATCATTAGTGACCTTCACCAGAGCTGTTTCAGTGCTATGATGAGCTCTGAAGCCTGACTGAAACTCCTCAAGTAAGTCATTGCTTTGTAAATGTTCACAAAGTTGATTAGCAACTACTTTCTCAAGAATTTTAGATAAGAAAAGAAGATTAGATATAGGTCTGTAGTTTACTAACTCATCTTGATCAAGAGAAGGTTTCTTAAGTAAAGGTTTAATAACAGCTACTTTAAAAACCTGTGGTACATATCCACTTTTGTGGATATGTACCACAGGTATGGTCAGCAGAGTAACTGCTGACCATACCTGAACCTAGCTAGGCCTGGGCTCCTGCAGCTCCTACATATTCCCAAGAAGACAAAGTGACTCTAACCATGTCAACAAAGCTGCATCCGCTCGCCCCAGCAGCTGGGAGACGTCACTATGTAACTCACCCTCTCCATCGGATGTCCTCCATTGTTCATCAGAATGAGAGTACAGAAAGAGGTTGTGTGTTGGCCAAGGAAAGTTAAGCTTAGCATAAAACTATTTAAATATTTAATTGATTTTGCTCTGTGTCATGTTTAGGTTACTACAGCGCTGACAAGCTACTGAACTTTAATGCTAAAAACAAGTTTAGGGTTGTGCTTTTTAAGTTGCAACAAACATTTAGTGTTTAAACACTGATGGTCCATAATGGGAGCTTGCTCCATTTTATCAGCATTTTCCCTTCATCTCATCCAACTAGACAGCATAAAATATTGTTATTCATACCCAAACCAGCTTATGGTTGCACAACAAGAATATTTCCATTTCTATTCTATTCAGGTGTACTACAAGGTTCTGTTCTCGGCTGGTCATCATCCGTTATGCACACCCAGCTCTCCCCCTTTAATTAGCCCTTCCTCCATCCTTCCTTCTGTCGACCTCTGTGACATTAAAATTATTGTTTAGTCCAAACTTCACTAAACTGAACTCTAGGGGTGGACAATAGTTCAATATCAACATACATATCGCAATATAGCTTAATTCAATAAAGGTGATATGACATTTCCGATATATCAATAGTCTATAGTCTGCAGTCTATGATTACAGCATTTGTCACTCACTGACATTTTGGGTTTTATGTAATTTTACAATTTTTTTTTAAAGCAAATATTTCTTACATGTTATATTGGAGTTTTATAAACATGGCAAAATATTTGTCATAAGTTTATACAGGCATCAGCCTTTCTGGGGCTTTCATTTTGTTTATATCAATAACGACCGAAATGAAGAACTTTATCGTTATTTAGGTTTTGGCCATATCATCCAGCCCTAATATACCCCAAGACGGCAGAATGTCTCCTTGTTGGTACCAGGGCAGTCAAAAGTACCCGGTCAACGGCGGCAAATTGCCGTCTATAGCAGCTCTTGCCGCCGCCTACATTTCCCCGATTAGACATCTCAAAAATTACCTTTGCATCTGTCTCCACTGAGAGCAACATTACCGAGTGATTGGGTTCCTTGTTCCAACCGAGATGCTACTTTTCCGATCAAAACACAGTTATGCTGTGTTATGCTGAAAAGTGCATGCCTGCCGAGATATGCACCCCCTGCCGCTGGAGCGCGCCTCGCTCTGTACAACTGAATATCGACGAAGAAAACAGATTAAACTTGTTCTTAAACTAATGATATCAAAAAGTTTTATTAAACCTCTTGTGGGAAAAAAAAACTGTTGTTATTTGGCAGATACGTTTACAAAATTACGAGTGTTATGAACAACATTAAATCCAAAGTTTTTATCCAAGGTACGGCTGATTTATTTGTTGTGGTCTCTTGTCATTCGCACACAACAATAAACCGTGAGAGCCGACGTGAGTTTTGAAACTGCAAAGCTTTGTCTTAAGCGTAAGATCAAACGTGCATCTGCACAGCACCGCGTTCATAGACCAGTGTGATGCATTCGGAAGCGTCAGAAAGCTATGGTGCATTCAGGAGCATGGGACATTTCAAACTTACAAGGAAAGAGTAATAAAACGGAATAGAACTTAACTAATACAGTAATGTATTTATCCAGAAACAGTGTGGGCTTTCTTACAATACTGAATGCTCTATAATTGTATTTCTGATATTTTTTGATTATGCACATCTGTTTTTATCTGCTTTTTATTCCGAAAAATCTACAATATTACATATATTATAATATCATATTACAGCAGCAAATTATCAAAGTTTTTCAGGGGATGCATTTTGTGTTCGTCTCTAGAATCCTCGCCAATGATATGATATCGTGTGTGTGATGAGTGCAAGTGAAATTAAACTGAGATAAGAGATTTCGAAAGAGAGACATGACTGAAATAAATTCAACATGTAAATTCAATTTCAAATTCCAACCCTGTATTTTTATCATAAAAATTCGACTTTGTTTGTGAAGAAATGTTACGATCATTTTTAGAACAGAACTGTGAATAATAATAATAAGATGAATAGACCTCACCTAATCTGATCTGTTTTATGTGGTGCTAGTAATCAAAATTAAACTAATTTTATGCAAATGGAGATTACCTTACCTTGTTAAAACATGATGATAACATGTGAAAAAATAATGTTTTAAGAATAATAATAAAAAAACAAAGGTTGTTTTTGAAGAATTGATCATTCACTTCTTTTTTTTTTGTGCCTTTTATTGAATTTGAAACATGCACTCTGACTCCATTGTTTAAATAATCACCTGTCTTGAAAGCTTCAAAAATACACCAGGGAGACTCTAATTTTCAAAATGCTACCCTCCGGGTCTCAGGCACCGGCATAAGTGCACCCTCCTACCTGATAGTGTGTGCCCTGCTACTGTAAAAACGTTTGACTGCCCTGTGGTACCAAGTCTACTTCATTCAAAGAATTCCAATTGATGATTCCTGAGTTTCTCCCTCCCCTCAACTCAAGTATGGGTGTTTTCCTCAATAGCAATTGATCTTTTGAATCTTGTGTCAATAATATTAACTGATCGACATCTTTCCACCGTCAAAACATCAACAGTCTTTGTCCATCTCTTTACCCAGCAGCACAGCCATCCTAATTAATTTACTTATCGCTGCATAATGGTGATTACTGTTATTCTCTTCTTTCATGTCTTTAGGCCTCACAATCCCTCAGACTTCAACTTGTCCAGAACACAGCTATTCGGATCATCACTAGAACCGCATCCATAAGACAGACCATTCAGGACAGAACATTTTCTGTTCTGTCTCTCTTCGAGGTCAGTCGCGTTTTTCTCTCCTCTCCAGCTCTTCAACCACCCTCCCCCCTCTCCTGGTTCTGCTGCTATGTCTTGTCTTTCTGAGCACTTCATATCACCTGAACTCTGAAAACCATGGATCTGGTAAGCTGGTCTCTCAATGCTATTGATACATTTTTTTTGACGGGTAGGCAGTGTAAGGGGGACACCCGTCCTGTACCGATTTGACTCATTTTGTGGGATACACCCTATATTATTGGATGGAAAACGGTGTGTCTTTCGACTTTGTCAGTCCTGGATGTGGAGACGTATACATGTTTGGATTCATGATACTTGGATTTCTACGTATTGCATTTGGTGGATTTTTTATGTATCAGCAAATACAGCGAATGTCGGTAGCCATTTGGCCTTGATCAGGTGACATTATCACTAAGGTGATGAACAAACAGACCCGGAAGTTGGAGGAGCAGAGCTGAAAAGCTGGATGTGCTAGAATGCAGACTGGCTTCGGTGGTTGAACTCAAGGAGAGATGGGATAAAATCTGGAAGTGAAACGCAGAAAAGTCCAACTAATTTGGAATAATGGATTTTGCCATTTGGAGCCAGCAGTAACCTAAAGCTGACGGGAAAGTCAGTGCAGCTTGTCCTCATAACAAATAAAGTGTTTGGATTGTGCCTGCCCTATCAATAACACTCCCTGGATGTTATGGCGAGAGAGCTCAGAACTCTCCCCCGCTCCTTCCTTCCCCGCTGACATCTGCGGATGCTTTCTGAACTGTTGGCCGGTTGATAACACTGTGTAAGGCGGTGTCCTTGGCAGCATGGCCTCAGTAAATCGTCTTCCCCTGAAATGTTTGTGATGTATGTGATGGCGGTTGTACTGAAACAGTTATTTCCCTCTGGGATTATTAAAGTATATCTGATACTGATTCTGATTGACCAACACTAACTGGGCTTTTGTCAAATCAGCAAGAAAATGCAAAAGAGCCGCTGCAGAACATAATGGTGAGAAGAATAAACGCAAAAACATCGTCATCCCATATGTTGTTGGAGTCTCTGAAAAACTCAAGAGGATTTTCTCCCAACACAAAATCCCAGTACATTTCAAACCAAACAGGACCCTAAGACAGAGGCTTGTGCATCCCAAGGACAAAACATCTAAACCTAAGATGAGCGGAGTGGTGTATGCAGTTCAGTGCAGTGAGGAATGTTCTGATCTT
The DNA here is from genome assembly GCF_011125445.2 of Fundulus heteroclitus. Lineage (NCBI taxonomy): Eukaryota > Metazoa > Chordata > Actinopteri > Cyprinodontiformes > Fundulidae > Fundulus > Fundulus heteroclitus. Next base: position 1,242,869 of record NC_046366.1, on the reverse strand, counting down.
TATATTGGAGAAACCAAACAACCTCTCCACAGACGCATAGCTCAACACAGGGGAGCTACCATCTCAGGTCAAAACTCTGCTGTCCACCTACACCTTAAGGAAAAAGGTCACTCCTTTGAGGACCAAAGGATGGTTTGAAAGGGGTGTGAAGGAAGCCATCTACGTTAAGAGAGAAAAAACAACCTTAAACAGAGGAGGGGGCCTTAGGTTCCAACTCTCAAAAACTTACAACACAGCTATAGGGTTAATTTCAGCCAATCATCACCTTAATTCTCATCCTCATACGAGTGATCAAAACATTGCTTATTAAGCCAAGCCAATGACAACCCTAACAACTCCTCTTTACAGAGGAGTGAACCAGTTTCGGTCCAATCTGCTGGCTTAATGTCTTTAACGACTGCCCAAAACTAAGGGGTGGACCTGTTTCGGTTGAATTTGCATGTTATCTAAGCCATTACAAGGCCTTTGTTTGGCAGTAGTATAAAGCTTGTTACTCCACATTACTCCAGACCTTTTGAATTGAGAAAGCTTCCTGGAGAGGAAGCGAAACGTCTTCAACTACGGAAAACAAGTCCAGTTGCTTTGTTTTTTACTTTTTTTGGAATGACCATGACCTGGATATGTTTATTCAGTAATTGCTGGAAAATACGTCAGCAGACTGGAGTGAGCTTTTCAGCACAGGTTTTTAAAAGAAAAGCAGCGATACCATCTGGGCCAGTAGATTTATTTTTGCTAACCTACTTTGTTAACTTTCAGCCTGGGACAAGGATCAGCTAAATCAATGGACTGCAGTAATTTGTCACACTCTGAAGAGAGATCCTGTGTTTCAAACTCAAAAAAAGTTATTGAACTCATTAGCTTTTTTTGTTAAGATCATCTGTGATAAGACACCTTTCTTTTTGTCATCATATTGACTGACACTTTCATAGAATCCCATACCTTTTTTGGATCCCTTAAAAAAGTTCTTCTCCATAATATCCCTGTGTTTATTCCTGTCCTCCTACAGACTTTGGCTGAGTACTTTTTGTAGTATTTTTAACTCTATATGATCCTTGTTTTTAAAAGCAAATTTTTTTTACAGTTAATACAATTCTTAATTTCTTTACTTATATAAAGGTTTAACCACTTTTTGGGGAACTACACAATATTGTCATTAAAAGGTGACCACTGTCTGTCTGGTTAGCTACATTTGCACACCATGTTTCAACTCATTCTAAAAAGAGAAAGAGTGATACAGAAAAAGAGTTTTAAATTGATGCATGGACTTCTAAGTAAACACATTAATACTGCCAAGGACTCTTCTGGTCATGATTTCCAAGTGTCATGAACACACACTTTGTATTGCTAGTATCTAGGGGCAACTGTTGGACGCAGCCTTACAGCAGTAGATTCCAATACCTGACACAAATGTTTCCATCCTTTACTATTCCAGACTCATTTACGGCAGTTAGAGAAATCCAACAAAATGACAGATCTTTGTAGCTTGGTCCTGAAGAGGTATTCTCTGGCTCTGCTGTTCGAGTAATATTCTTTGAGCCTTTAAGAAGCATTATTAATAGATTGATCAGAGTACCACTGACCTCAAACATCTTGTCCTTCCAGCGCTTGGGTCGCCCTGGTGGAATGAAGCCTGTCTGCTTCTTTCTGTCAACCATCCGCCGATCAAGCTTTTCCTCTCGCTCAATGATGCGGACCACAGACACTAACATGGTAGGGTCACGACGTACGGTTACCATGGACCTCTGCAGTACCATCCATAACTGCTTGGCAAGCTCATCTGAGAGTCCTTGAACCTGGGATAAAAATTGAAAAACATTTCACGAGTTGACATTTCACCCCCGTCGCCTCGTATGCACATAATTGCTAGAATAAATTCACAGCAAAACAGCATCATCTTTCAGAGGAACATGTCTAGTGAAGAAGTAATTAACTCATAACTTGTGTTAATGTTAGCAAGAGAACAAACCGCTGCTCTCCACCGTCTTGCTCCTACACTACACTGCTCTGATGGTGGCATTTTATGGGCAGTGTTGTAAAATCATCCAACAGGAAAATAACGTAAGATCTGACTCTAAGGCTAATCTAAGGCCACAATAAATGGAAGGGATTGTTGCAGTCACCCTCCCAAGTGACTATTCTCACAGCAGCGAGGCCACTGTATAAAGGCCCCTGGCCATGCTACAATTGGCATCTATTAGCCCGCTGCTTTAAGCAGCATAGGGGAGCCTCTCATCTTCTTCTGCTGAGGATCCGGCTGGAGTTCGGAAACCCATGAACATTTGCAGTGCCAGCCAGGCTAAGTAAAGTCTATTTTCTGTGAAACCAACATTGGAACTAAAACAGCCGACTGCCATGGAAACGGCCTGCTTGTAACTTTCCCTCAGCTTTTGCAGGAAAAAGGAGAAAATCGCCCCTTCAGGCTGTGCACGGAGCCTAAGTACACAGCAACGCTAGGAAAGCCATGCAGACATCCCACTCTCTACAGGCTAAAAGCAGACCACCGGAGGCTCGTGTCCAGCTCGCCCTGGCCTGGTTTCCCAAACAACGGCTGTTTTCCCCTTAACCAACCGCTCATCGCCCCCTTGCCGAACAACCAGCTTTACCTTGGAGCGATTCACTGCAACCGGAAGCCCTGTTGCCACAACCAGACAAAAGAGAGGTTTGGCAGAGAAATAGACAGGGAAAGTTTAAAATGGTTTACTTTAATGTGTTTTTTTTTTCTGTTTTGTTTAAGGTTTGACTGAGTAAAAGACCGGGAACTAGCAGGCTATGCCACCTGTTTGTATTCTTGAAACAAAGCTTTGCTGATGTGTTTCACTGTGCTTCACTGTTATAACATACTTTATTTGCATAAGGGTTTTATATGTCAATGGGACATTATTGTGTGTGTTTTCTGGTAATTACAACCAAATAGGGCTTAAAAGTATTTTTAAGCGAGCACTGAGCTCCCGCCACGATTAGCTGAAATTAGCCTCTCTAATAACTCGCCAATACCCTGGTAAAACATAACTACTGATTGTTTTAAACTAGGGCTGGACAAGTTAACGCGTTAATTTTGCGTTAATTCATTAGACTATTAACGGCGATATTTATTTTATCGCGCATTAACGCATGTTGCTCACATGCTTTCAGTCAGTGTCAGTCAGCAGGCGCGCTGACTGCAGCGCGCTGTCACGGCAGCACTCTCCCGCTCCCCCTCCCCTCTCGTACATGGCTCAGCGGCGCCAGCCAATCAGCACGCAGGCTCAGCCTGGCCCGCCCACTCAGCTCTCACACAAACTTAACAAACAAACAGCTTAGAGAGACCGCAGCAGCGAAAAAACATGAACAGGGGAAGTAGCACCGTTTGGCTTTATTTTAATACCGTAAATGAAATCAAGCTGTATATTTTGTAAAAAGCCGGTTCATTTCAGTGGAAACACAACAAATTTATCTAAGCACGTGAAAAACATGAAAAGGTCGAGCCCCAGAAACGGAGAGAGGAGACGAAACTTCTCTCACTGCCCCGACAGACCCACAGACGTCTCTGACTGAGGCGTTTCAGTCCTCCAGGGAACATCCAGGTAGATCAATTGATATTATTTCCTCAAATAATGTTTTATCCAACACAGACTTGCAATATGAATGGGTTGAAACACATACCAAATGTTCTAAATTAGTAAAGCTAATCCCATATGCTTTAATATGAACTTTGGTTCTCTAACTTGGATCTACTTTTAAGACTAGGCTTAAACGTTCCTTTTTGACAAAGCTTATAGTTAGAGTGGCTTAGGCATTCCTGAGCTATCTCTGTAGTTATGCTGCTGTAGACTTAGGCTGCTGGAGGAAATCAGGGCCTATTTCTTCCACTCTGCTGAGTTTTCATACTTTTGTCCAATTTGCATTGTTTGTTGTTATTTCAACTTTTAACTTTTTGTTCTCTGTAATTTTTTTCTTCATAGTTGATACACCTGGCCTGGTGTTCTGTTAGCTGTGACATCATCCAGGGGAGGCAGATCATCCACTATTACCATCTAACATAGAGTGAATTGCTGGATCAATGTGAGCTTTTGTGTTTTTTGTGACTCTTCTCTGTCTCCTCTAACCCCCAGACAGTCAAGGCAGATGACCGTTCACACTGAGCCTAGTTCTGCTGGATGTTATCCTCCCTGTTAAAAGGGGAGGTTTTGATAACCTCTTTTGCAGAGGATTTGTTGACTGAAATAATATAATATAGTTTTAATTCAGATAAACAGCATGATATAGTGGGTTTCTCTGGATGCTAATTTTGATTCTGTTGTTAAGTTATTGAATCTGAAGAGAAGTTGTCACTCCTTTATTCTATATGTGTGCAGAGTTTGCTGTTAAAAGAATGCCAGTGCTTGAATCATCCTTTCAACTATCATCCCAATATCAGCTGTTTGGGCTGATATTTACCGGAAAATACCTAACAGATTGAAAGTCCTTACAGTTCTACAACGCCCCACCCTGCCAACAGAATTGCCTGCCCCCTCAAGAAGGTCAGGGCATGTAGTAAATTACTATGTCTGTGCATGTTCACGGTTAATTTTATTAAAACTGCCCTTTCTAAACAGTGCCAGATCGCATCCTGAGCTGTTTCTGTCTCTAGGTTCCCACATAATAAGGCGGAAATAAGTCCATGGACAGGTACGTGCAGAGCTAAATTTTACGAGCACGTATGCAACACTATAAACTGCTCAGCGGGAAGAAGTCTCCAAGGCAACTGTGACTTACAAGCTTCTGCAGCATCACAGCCTCTCTACATCACAGACTGAAAGGTGTGCATGCTGTGGGAAATGTAGCAATTTGTCACAAGATATAGCCAATAAGTGTGCTCAACTATCCATACATCTTCTTCCGCTTATCTGTGGTCGGGTCGCGGGGGTAGCAGCTTCAGTAGGGAGGTCCAGACATCCCTTTCCCCAGCCACTTGGGCGAGCTCCTCTGGGGGAATCCCAAGGCGTTCCCTCCAGCGTGTCCTGGGTCTTCCTCTGGGTCTTCTCCCAGTGGGAAGTGCCCGGAGCCCCTCACCAGGGAGGCGTCCAGGAGCATCCTAACCAGATGCCCGGGCCACCTCATTTGGGTCCTCTCGATGTGGAGGAGCAGTGGCTCTCCATATCGTGAGGAGCTTAATAGTCCTCCCACATATAGTCCTCCCCAGACAATTGAGCTCCTCACCCTATCTCTTGTATCCTGGATCTTATTTCAGTCATGTCCCAAAGCTCATGACCATAGAGGAGGGTAGGAATTTCATCCGCAAAAAGCAGAGGCACGATCCTAAGGCCACCAAAACAGATCACCTCAACACCTGTGCCAAGAAATTCTGTTCATAAAAGTTATGAACAGAATCTGCGACAAAGGGAAACCTAGGTGGAGACCAACTCTAACCGGAAACAAGTCTGACTTACTGCCTTATGGCCCCTTATGATGAATAAAAAAAGTGGACACAAAGTTCCCTTGCCCGCACGCGGGTCACCGGGGCCCCACTCTGGAACCAGGCCTGGAGGTGGGACACGCTGGTGAGCACCTGGTGGCCAGGGACAGCCCGAAGATGACACATGAGTCCCCCTTCCAAAGGGCTCGCCACCTGTCGGAGAGGGTAAAAGGGTCGGGTGCATTGTGTGATGGGTGGCAGCCGAGAGCGGGGACCTTGGTGTTCTGATCCTCCCAACGTTCTGAAGTTCTGATCCTCGCAACGGATCCTCCCGGATCCATTGCGATTTTCTCCTCTGTTGCCTCCAATTTCTCTCTCACTCTTTTCCTCTCCTCTTTAATGACTAACTTTCACCTTAGATGTCTCACCTGTTCCCCTGATTTCAGCCTATTGAGCATATTTGCGAGAACTATTGAAGCACAGAACACATATGCGCATATACAGCACAATGCGGATTTTTCATCTTAAAATGAAGCGTAGACGAAGATTTCTTCTAAATAATTTATTAACATTTTCGTGTTAATAATGTATCATTCCTTTATGACACCTAAGCACCAGACGAGGTTTTGCTGCTAACACTTTATTTTACGACGAACAGGATGGGACAGCTTGCACTCTGCTGGTCCCCCGAATCACGACTCCTCTCCCCGGAAGCCACACATTTCTTCCGCTATGACCCCAAAGTAATCTGATTTAAAGAAACAGTAAGTGTGCAACAGCATTTATCAATAAAGTCTAATAAGGATCATTGCAATACATTTTTATTTATTGATCAAATTAACAGTTTTTTGAGCTTTACAAAATAAAGGCTTTTTTACACTTCTTTATTGTGTGGGGGGGAAAAAAACACGGTCAGAAGCCATTATAGTTTTTGCCTCATGCACCCCCTAGTGGCAGCTCGCGCACACCACACTTTGGGAAACCCTGTTTTAGAGCAACATAGAAAAGGTCACTAGAGCTCTTGGACATGCATCAATGCAGTCATAAACCTCCCGGACAACATAAGCCAATGCTAGCTGTTATTAACTGGACAAACAGTCTTCTTCGAGTTGCACAACCAGTGTCCGAAATTACCTTCCTGATTCACCAGCCAAGTTGGCCGGTAGATGTAAAAATTAACCGGCCAGGCATATTTTTTACCGGCCAAAATATTAATCCTCACCAGACCTCTTAATTTTGGGTCTGAGCTAAAGCCCCTGATGTTACAAGTTCCTTAAAATGACCCTTAAAAGTGCGCACCTAAATTATATGTAACGTAATTTTGCCCACCTGAATTCAAGCGCAAGGAACCACGCCCACCAAGGCCCCGCTGGTTCTGTGTCGTTAAAAACAAAAGAGCATGAAACACAGCTACTGACTCTCCTATTGATTTCAATTGGGACATTTTGGTACGAGTGGAAGGACATTAAACGCAGTGATTCACGTTTTGAAGGCCGGTTGCTGATAAAACCCCATGGCTTCGAGAGGGCGGTGGAGGGAGCGCTGTAAGAGCGGTGAAGCACAGAGACACAGCGTACATAGTTAAAAAAAATTCTAAATAAATAAGAACGAAACTTATAAACAGACTAATTGGCATTTTAGAATGCATCTGGTTAGCAGATCTGTTTTCTGATCCAGCGTGCAGCCATGGCTGGTTCTCAATGAAGGATTTATCTGGGAGCCGCTCTGCCCCCATGCCTCCTGCTCCGCAGAAGGCGGAGTTTAGACAAAGCTCTGGATAGACAGAGCTGTGAACAGGTCATCCGCAGCCCAGATGGTTTTGTTATTTTTATGTTATTTTTAATTTATTTGGTAAAAACATTTACTCGCCATGTGGCAGCTAGCCCTCTGAAATTCACTCGCCAAACGGGAAATTTACTCGCATTTGGCAACTGGCGAGTGTTAATTTCGGACCCTGTGCACAACCCACCGCTCCTCTGCAGGAATCCATCCAGAGAAGCAGTGAAATGACAACAGCAACCCCCTCACCAGGAAAAATATCCTGGTGAGGAGCCTGCAACATCTAATGAAGAGGAACTGGAGAACTCTGCACTTAAAACACAGGTTTGTGGTGGATTGTCGTTTTTGTGTTTAAATCAGCAGCTAAAGGTGCTGCCTAACGTTGGTAACCTCTTGTAATGTCACTGATTTAAAGTACCTCTTCAAAGTAGATAGAGATGAGGTTCATGTCGCTGGTGTTCTTGCTGTCCATCCGATACTGCTCATACATGAGGTCATCACGAGAGCACTCCAGCTCCATCAACTTCCTGTGGGCCTGCAGCAGCTCACCCTGCTCTATCAGCTGCTTAGTCTCCAGCACTATCTCTGGGACTGAACCCAGAAAAATGGGATGGCACACCGAACATTAGCCAGATTCATAAATATATTTTCCATTAAAATGTGACAAAGCTTACCAGAGAAAATGTTTTTAAGGTTTTCCACGGCGGCAGCTAGCTGACTGTGCTGCACTACGGCATCCTTGACATCCTTTAAGCTCTCAATAGTGTTGATGCTCTGTCTCCAGTCTTTGCTCACATTAGCCAGGGAGCTCTGGATGTCCTTAACATCCAGTAGAGCGGTATGTAGCTGGGTCAGTCCTGTGCGAACACCATCTAACTGGGACTGGATCGCTGCCTGAACAACAGCACAGGGAACAAGAACCAGGTACTTAACTGAACAAGGTACAGAACACACATGCATATAGTACAGAGGAATTGTTCATATTAAGTACAGATATATTCCCAATGATAAACATTTGGGAAGACTTGCAAAAATATGCAGAAATATATACATACATAAAAAGCAAAAGTATTTGCTGTATTGTACATGATGATGCCATCTATGGAGGACCAAGTCTTCCATAACTAAAAATAAATACAGAAATAAATAAATGCTCAATAAATAAATAAGCATACAATTAATTGCCACCAAATTAATAAATGTAGGTAGAAATTAAATTATACAGTGAGACATAAATGTATATATCTCTTTTAATTAGCGTCTTTATTCGCCTTTGTAATAATTACCTTATTTATTGTTATTATAATTATAATCTTTAACTTTTATTAATTACTTATTGTTTTAAAGTATTTATTTATGTGCATGTTATATTTTTGTCTGTTTCATTCTTCCTTTGTATTTTTTTACCCTATATATTTCTGTGATGCTATTTATTTCTGCCTGTCGTTTTTACTTTTCTGCCTGTCCTTTTTACATTTCTGTATGCATTTCTGCCTCATTATTTATTTTCCTCGATTTTATATTGGTCATTTTGCAAAACGTAGCCACTTTAAACCAGCAGCAATCCCAGTAAAATGCTGACAACTAAGAGCACATTAAAGGTCTAGTGGATGATCTTTTCTCAGCTTTGAGTTCCGGGGTATTACCTTATCTATTGGTTGTCCCACATGCCAATCATTGGAACAAGCTCATGTAATGCCAGTGTGCATGTATGTTACCTGCTAGTTTTCTCTTGCTGCACACTTCTAGTGTTTATGTATCCAGTGAGCTTCAGTGTTAGCTGCTCATTGTAGCTCCGCTGCTGTCACCATATACTTCGAAAATGGCTGAAAGTCGCAGTAAGCAAACTATCAGACAAGTTTATGAAGAGAAGAGGAAGGCCTCATAAGAAAGAAACAAGACCAGAGTTTATTTGGGAGATTTTTTTCATGCGATCCCCCTGAGGAGCAGAAGAGCAGGTAAGATGGTCTTGCACATAAGCAATTATTCAAAAAGGAACTTGGGTGTTTCTTATATACATTTTTGAAAACATCATCCACTCTACCTTTAATATCAAATAGATGAAGTAGTAAAATGACCAGTATGGCGAGTAAACATAAGAACATCTAAATGATGAGGATATAAATAAGGTGCGTTCAAATATTTTGATGCTGTGACAATTTTGCTAAGTAATCAGGTCGCATAATTTCTTCATCCACTATAATTGGTTCATTGCGCTCCATTTATTACTAAGGAAAACATTTGTTGTCCTTACACTATGTACCAGAGATCTTTGAAGACAGCGTCACATCTAGCAAAGGGGTCAACTACACCTCATTAATTTCTGTCATCTCCTTCCTCAGTCACTCTCAGCAGCGTCTGAACCACTCTGAAACTTTTTTTGTGTCCTGCCTCGCAATGTGGCAATAAGAATTGTTGTCTTAATGCTAAAAAGAGCCCAACAGATTTTACTGTCACAAGTGGAGCAATACTGCTTTTGACAGTGCTCTGCTTGATTTATATTTGCAAGAAACTTTATTAGGTCCGAGCAGCTAAGCGCTGCGAAGGCCTATTGTAACTGCAGGTTTTATTATTATTATTATTAGGCCCGAGCAGCTAAGCGCTGCGAAGGCCTATTGTAACTGCAGGATTTATTATTATTAATATTATTATTATTAGGCCCGAGCAGCTAAGCGCTGCGAAGGCCTATTGTAACTGCAGGATTTATTATTATTAATATTATTATTATTAGGCCCGAGCAGCTAAGCGCTGCGAAGGCCTATTGTAACTGCAGGATTTATTATTATTAATATTATTATTATTAAGCCCGAGCAGCTAAGCGCTGCAAAGGCCTATTGTAACTGCAGATTTTATTATTAGGCCCGAGCAGCCAAGCACTGCGAAGGCCTATTGTAAATGCAGATTTTATTATTATTAGGCCCGAGCAGCGAAGCGCTGTGAAAGCCTATTGTATCTGTAGTGTTAATTATTATTATTATTCTTCTGCCCCCCCCTAAAGAGGGGCCTTTTTGGGGGCTTTATCATATTAAAAAACTCACCAAACTTGGCAGATGCATGGTGACTATTTAAAAATTTTATATTTTAAGGTTGTCACAGAAAATCTAAAGAAAAATGCCTCAACGGCGCCACCTAGAAATTTTCAAAGGACCCTTTGCTATTCACTTACTTCCTCTTAGACATGAAATTTGGTACAGTTGTAGAGCTCAACAAAACGCTCATAATTTACAATTAATGTCATAGTGCAAATATCACATGAAGTCGGCCATTTTAGATTGAAAGTCTGATTTTGACCCCAATTTTGACGTTTATAGCATTGGTATTTGATCAAACTACTAGATAAAATACCTAGAGATTTTGAGCGAGCGGCTTGAAACTTGGTCAGTCTGATCATAAGGCATGGCCAATTAAAAGTTATCAAAACAGTACGTTTTTGAGCATTCTGAAGGGGCGTTAGCAGGGGCCAAAGTTCATCTACTCGCCATAAAAAACAAAACTGTTATAGTTCATACACAAAAACTCACAAAGAAACCAAACTTTCAGTAGTTGATCATCATCAAGTCTCCTAAAATATCCAATGGTCAAATGATGACATCACATAGGCCACGCCTCCTGACAACAGAAAGTGTCATGTTTTACTATAAACGGTCACTATGTTACCCCTCTGAGCTAATCAACATGAAACTGTGTCCAGAGACAGAAGACATGTTGGTGTGTTGTGGATTCCAACCCCAAGTGGATTCGATGGAGCAGGGGGGCGTGGCGGCATGGTGAAGTCACCTCAAATGCTGCTGTCATACGTTTGGCTCTGAATTCCACAGTTTTTGGCCGAGCTGCTTAAAACTCACTTGGATGTATCCTTATTCACCACCCCACAGAAATCCAAAACAAACTTTGGTGGGTGTGACCTAATGCCTCAACAGCGCAACCTAGAAATTTTCCAAGGACCCTTTGCTATTCACTTACTTCATCGCAGAGACATGAAATTTGGTACAGTTGTAGAGCTCAACAAGACGCTCATAATTTACAATTCATGTCATAGTGCAAGTATCACATGAAGTCGGCCATTTTAAATTGAAAGTCTGATTTTGACCCCAATTTTGACGTTTATAGCATTGGTATTTGATCGAACTACAGTCTGATCATAATGCATGGCCAATTAAAAGTTATAAAAACGGTGAGTTTTTGAGCATTCTGAAGGGCCGTTAGCAGGGGTCAAAGTTCACCTACTCGCCATGAAAAACAAAACTGTTATAGTTCATACACAAAAACTCACAGAGAAACCAAACTTTCCGTGATTGATCATTATCGGTTGTCCTACAAAACCCAATGATCAAATGATGACATAATTTAGGCCACGCCCCCTGACAACAGGAAGTGTCATGTTTTGCTGTAAATGGTCGCTATGTTACCCCCCTGCGCTAATCAACATGAAACTGTGTCCAGAGACAGAAGACATGTTGGTATGTTGTGGATTCCAGCCCCAAGTGGATTCGATGGAGCAGGGCGGCGTGGCGGCATGGCAAAGTCACCTCAAACGCCACTGCCATATGTTTGGCTCTGAATTTCACAGTTTTGGGCCGAGCTGCTTAAAGCTCACTTGGATGCATCCTTATCCACCCCCAACAGGAAACCATAACAAACTTTGGTGGGCGTGACCTAATTTCTCTATAGCGCCCCCTAGAATATTTTAAATGATCAGCGATGCTTTAAGCTGTTCAATATAATTCAATTAAATTTTATTTATATGGCACCAATTCATGAAACATGTCATCTCAAGGCACTTTACAGAGTCAAAATCAATCAGATTATACATATTGGATCAGATTATACAGATTCCTATATAAGGGAACCAGTTGATTGCATCGAAGTCTTCACAAGCAGCATTCCCTCCTGAAGAAGCTTAGAGCCACAGGGATAATAGTCTGCGTTGTCCATGGTTTTGAAGCAATCCCTCATACTGAGCAAGCATGAAGTGGCAGCGGGAAAAAAAACTCCCCATTAACAGGAAGGAAAAACCTCCAGCAGAACTGGGCTCAGTATGAACGGTCATCTGCCTCGACCGACTGGGGGTTACAGAAGACAGAGCAGAGACACAACAAGACAGACAAAGAAGCACAGAAGCACACATTAATCCAGTATTCTGTTCTACATTAGATGGTATTAGCGGTTGATCAGTCTTTCTTGGATGATGCCACATCTAACAGAACGCCAGACCAGGTGTACCTACTATGAAGAAAAAAGAGAGAACAAAAAGTTAAAAGCTGCAATGACAACAGTCATGCAAAACTGGAAAACAGTAGACTGGAGAACAGTAGAGTGAGAAATATAGACCCTGATGTCCTGCAGTAGCCTAAGCCTATAGCAGCATAACTATAGAGGTAGCTCAGGGTAACATGAGCCTCTCTAACTATAAGCTTTCTCGAAAAGGAAAGTCCCAAGAGCCAGCTTCTAGTGGAGGAGTTCAAGTATCTTGTTCAGGAATGAGGGGAAGATGGAGCGCGAGATCGACAAGCGGATTGGTGCGGCGTCTGCTGTGAAGCGGGCGCTGTACTGATCCATTCTGGTGAACAGAGAGCTGAGCCAAAAGGTGAAGATCTCGATTTACCGGTCCATCTACGTTCCTACCCTCATCTATGGTCACAAGCTTTGGGTCGTGACCGAAACAAAGATCCCAGATACAAGCGGCCGGAATTAGTTTTCTCCATAGTGTGTCTGGGCTCTCTCTTAGAGATAGGGTGAGGAGCTCAGTCATCCAGGTAGGAATCAGAGTAGACCCGCTGCTCCTCCACGTCCAGAGGAGCCAGTTGAGGTGGCTTGGGCATCTGGTAAGGATGCCTCCTGGACGCCTCCCTGGTGAAGTGTTCCGGGCACTTCCCACCGGGAGGAGGCCCCGGGGAAGACCAAGGACACGCTGGAGAGACTATTTTTCTGGGCTGGCCTAGGAACGCCTTGGGATTCCCCCGGAGGAGCTGGCCGAAGTGGCTGGAGAGAGGGACGTCTGGACCTCCCTACTGAAGCTGCTACCCCTGCGACCTGACCCCGGATAAGAGGAAGACGATGGATAGATGGATGGAAAAAGGAAAGTTTTAAGATTAGTCTTAAAAGTAGACAGGGTGTCCTCCACTATTATAGAATTACCTATATACATTTTATCTCTATTTTTCTTTTCCAACATTGTTAAATCTACTATTGTTTCAGGTAAAATCCATGGTGGTGTTATTGATAATGGTACTGTTGGACTAATATTTCAATGATTTAATCCTAATTCTGTTGCTTTCCGAATAATTGTCCAACCAAATGACTTATTATGAACCCTTTCTTTTTCACTGCAGGAATGTAAAGTTACCTTTGTAGGATGGATTTGATCGTGTCCTTGCAAATTAACCCAGTAATTTAATGACAGTTGTATTCTTCTCAGTCCTAACGGCATTTCACCCACTTCCACCTGTAAAGCTGATGTTGAAGTTGTCATTATTGCTCCTGTTATTAAACGTAATGCTTGATATTGTATGATATCCATTTTTTTAAGTACTGTCTCCGATGCTGATCCATACACTATACTTCCATAATCAATTGTAGATCTAATTAGATTTATATAAACTAATCTTATAGCTTTCCTATCTTCTCACCATTCATACCCAATTAAACATCAATATATTAGTATCTTTTTACATTTTTCAAAAACCTTATCTATGTGCACTTCCCAGGATAGTTTTTCATCAAACCATACTCCTAAAAATTTTAATTGCTTTACTCTCTCTAGATCTTTGTTCTGCCCTGAATATGTTTAATATGTTTAAAAGACATTTAAAAACTACTTTGAAATGTTAATATACCGTTCTCTATTTTATATGTATTTGAGGTGCTTTTTTGTTGAAAATCTTCCGAACCGGAAGCAGGAAGTAAAGACGCAAACAATAGAAAAGCATGTGTGCAGAGTTGGTGTATTGGTTGGATTTGGAGCGGCGCGGAAAACAAAACAAACTATATCGGATTTGGAAAAGGCGGATTTTGGCATAAACTGGTATGTGAATGGTTCTGGTGGAAATGGAGGTAGAAATTGAGGAACGTATGGATTTACAAGGGTGGACGCCAGTGGGGAGAGGAAGAGGATGTTTGATTTGTTTGATTGACGCAACTAAAGAGCATCACTGGACTGTTGTAGCAAAAGTTTTACCCGAAAACATAAGGGTTTTTTTGGGAACAAGCTGTATAAAGAATCTTTATTCCTCTGGAGTTTAAGCGGCCAATGAGGTAAGGCTTTATTGTTTTGCTTGTCTTTATTCATGTAAACCATTATATTCTAATTCTGATTTCTGTTTCCTCTTAGTTCTGACGGCATTTTAAGGGCATTTTCTAAGACATGTAAAGACATGTTGTCCGCAATAAATGTCTGTTGAAACCAAAAGAAGGACGTTGAGCCTTTATTAACTCGGGAGTAACAGTCAGAACTCACGCCTGCTTCGGGCTGGAGAAGTGAAGAGAGGAGCGGAGGTGCAGCTGCTGTGGAGCCGACAACGAGCAGCTCATTAAGGGGTGACGTCGCTCTCTAGCATCAGGGAAAGGCCGACGGCACGCAGGGATTAGCCAAACCAGAAGCAGCTGTTGTCCGGGAGTGCAGCGGGCTTAATTTGCCACCAAGTAGCACGTTTAAGTTAAATGTGAAGAGGTGAATTAACCTTGCTAAGCTTTAAGGGACTCAATAAGTGCTTGAAGGGTAACCTGCTGCAGTATACATACAAGTCAGGTGTACACAAGCTAAAAGTTAAACTCAAGTCAAGAAAAATATATACATTTTGTTTCTTTTATCTCATTCAAGGAAGTTGATTCCAGTTAATTTAAGACAGATACGAGTGTTTTTTGTTTGTTGGTTTTATTAAGGGTAACCAAGGTACCGAAAAGGGAAGTTTTGTGATTTGGTTTTACATGGAAATAGTTTCTCTGTCTTGTAATAGTTGAAAGATTTATTATTCAGATTAAGGTGTTTGTAACTTCACAACTAAGTTGATCTTTAACTAGAGAAATAATTTACGTTTATGAACACATTTAAAGGGTGTGTGTTTAAATTAGGCTAAATCTACATACTTCCAATGTAAAGATAATTAAGCTAAAGTTAAACAATAAACCCCAAAGGATCTAAACAAACTGGACAATGACATGTCTATGCAGGAAGACTGTGACACTGAAGCTGTGAAGTTGCAACAAGAAGGAAATCATCAAGAGGTGACCACAAGTGAAGCTGTTTCAGCAGAAGGCTTTTGGAAAAGTGCAAGACAGAAAAAACTCAATGAAAAGGGACCAGTGCTGCGTGAAGAAAAGATGAACAAACTTCATTCTCGTTTCAAGCTCAGTCATGACAAATGGAAAACTGCTGGTAAACAAGCCAAAAGAGCTCTTGATGAACCTATAAAAACAAGTTTGCACAGAAGCTGGTTCTTTGTGCACTTCAACAACTTCCCAAAGTTCCAAACAGTCAAGTAGTGCGCGTTCAAGCCACTCAAATAAGCTGTCTGTCAAAAGGCAAGAAGCAGCAGCAGAACTGGCTGCCATGGAAGCAAGCTTTCTGATTGGCTTACAGCAAGATGGAATAGGAAAGTTATTCAGATTGAAGAGGAGTGTGGTTCATTTCCAACATTTAGTAACTTTGTTGACTTTGTCACAAGAGAGGCAAAAATAGCACGTAACCCAGTGACGTCGCTACATGCGCTTAAAGCAAATGCTTAAGAGAAAACAAAGCTCATAAAGGCTAGCAGTGTTGGGGCAAATGCATTTGCAAGCAGCACAGAAGAGAAAACAGAAACTAACAAATGTGTATTCTGTGGGAGATTAAATCACAACATTCAGACATGTCAAAATTTCATGGAAAAGACAATCACTGACAGAGTGAAGTTTGTAAAATTAAAAGGACTGTGTTTTAGATGTCTCTGCTATGGACATTAATCCAAGAAAAGAGAAGTATCTGCAACACCTGCAAGAAAAAACACCCAATATGTCTACATGAAGTACGAGACAAGAAAGACAAAAAAAATAAGGAAGGTGATAAAAGGCAGAGGGAGTATAACGAACTAGAAGAGATTAAAGAAGCCAAATAAATCAAAGAACAAGATCAAGAAATATCAAGTGAGGCAATCTCAAACCGTGTGATCCAAGATGATAAGAGCAAACTTACATCCACAATGATTCCAGTTTGGTTATCCACTGTTAAGGCAGTGGATACTGTTGGACTGAACATTAAATCAGTTAATTCTAATTCCATTGCTTTTTGTCTGTCTACCCAAAGCTTTTTCTCTCCCTCTTCTCCATTTCCCAACAAGATGTTAAAGTGCTCTGTGCTGGATGATCTTTACTATGACCCTGTAAATTAGCCCAATAGTTTAGAGACTAGAAACATTTCTGAAGAAATTTAGCAAGGCGCCTGCCTCTTGGTGCGTACCGTACCGTCAAAAATACTAACAGGAAGTAACACTGCGAATTTCAGGTTCCCACGGTCGTCACAGCCCTCACAGCGGCCGTTGAAAGGTGCCATGTTAAGTCAATGGACCTCCTAGGAGCCTCTTGCTAGCAGCGTTGTCATGGAGACTCACCGACAGCTGCAGCCCTCTCTGTCTGTAAAGGCAGAAGAACTCTGGCTAAGCAGCAGTTGGTAGGACCTTCCTAAAGCTATTTCCGGTTAGCAACATGCTAATGGTTAGCCGCTAGCATGGCTGTGTTCAGTATCACCGGGTGATGTTACTCTGTTAGTTTGGTTGAAATCCTGTACTGAGAAGTGCCTAAAAATGGAGAAAATCCTAAAATTCACCAAATCTGTCAAGCAGAAGTTTATACAGGCTTCCTAGAGCTACTTCCGGTTAGCAACATGCTAACCGTTAGCCGCTAACATGGTTGTGTTTGGTATCACTGGGTGAGTGTACTCTGTTAGTTTGGTCCAAATCCTGTACTGGGATGAGCCTCAAATAGGGAGAAAAAACGTTGTTTATAATGTTGCCATGGTAACTCAAAATGGCGGGTGGTACAAAAAAATACTTAATGGGAGCAGCACACATGTTTTAATATACACACTGTGGGGATTATAATACAAAACTCTTAGTCTCCCACGCCGGGTTTCGATCCCACGACCTCTTGCATGCAAAGCCTGCACTTTCCATCTGAGCTATACTGTAGCGCCATATATGGGCATGCGTTATTGGGACCATAAGGGGTTTGGTCCCCCATTGAAAAGCATTGGATGTTTGACACCTCGTAGCTTGGAGATGCTTTATGCGAAGTAGCCCAAATTTCTTGTGGAGCTTTCTCTCTAAAGTACAAACAGACTCTGTGAAGCAGAAGTTGGTGAGACCTTCCTAGAGCTACTTCCAGTTAGCAACATACTAATCGTTAGCCGCTAACATGGTTGTGTTCAGTATCACCGGGTGATTGTACTCTGTCAGTTTGGTCCAAATCCTGTACTGGGAAGTGCCTCAAAAAGGGGTGCCAATACTTAATGTCACCAAACGTGACCAAAGTTCATGGGTCACATTGGCCTCCTTTAGCAACTCAGCCTCACTACATCTGGGCCCAGAACTCAACATTTGACCAAAATGACGTGTAGCACCATTTCCCACAGGTGGGTGGTGCTGTATTGGCCAATTGGGTCGTGTCTGGTTATCATGCCAGGTCCTGTTGGAAGCAAAGGCCCAATAGGAAAGCATGTGAAATCCAATATGGAATAGAAAAGGGACACATGCCTGAAAGTCACATGAAAATTTTAAAATGTTAAGAGGAAGTGACTGTGCGAATTTCAGATTTCCACATTAATCACAGCCACTGCAGCGGGCGTCGAAAGTTGCCATTGTATCCCAATGGAGCTTCTCCCTCTGGCCCGTCAGAGGTCCGTCGTCATGGAAACTCACTCACACACCTGCAGTAGGCAATTCTACAGAAGTGCAGACACTTTGTGTCATTGACTGCCTATTGGATTATAATGGAGAACTTTGCCTCGAACAACGCTTCATATCTCCTGATCCATAAATGGTTGAGACGTAATTTTTTCTGCATTTAGTTCGTAACGGATACGGGAAGAAGACAAGCTATCAGTTTTTGCTGGAAAAAGTTTAATAAAGGCGTACAAAAATTATGATATAAATTGTATTTTTATGGATTTTCAGAAATCCTCTGAAAACGGTCCCGAACAAATCGCTGTAGCTCAAAAAGTATAAGAGATATCAAAATAATTCTTTCACTGTGAGTATCAGCAGGCCTTTGAGGACTATGGTGCACATTTTTATGTTTGTACAAGAATCGGTGTAGGCACAGCGACGATGTAAAAAAGTGGATGATGTGGGAATATGCAGCTCCAAAGCGTTTTTAGGATTTTGCACATTCGCTACTCCCGAACAAATTGTTCCTGCGGAAAAACCGTAACATTTATCCACAAAATTCCTTTTTTGTGAGTGCCAGAAGGGTTGGGACATTCATGTGTGAAAGTCTCATGCCTGTACATAAAACGGTTTAGGAGTAGCGACGATGCGAATATATGTGATGTTTTGGATTTTCAGACCTCATTTTTCAAAACCGCTCCATAGGAAATGAATGGGGGAGGTTTCGGGTTTGTGTCTGTCTGAGGTGATTTGCGAAAAATCTATAAAAGCCACACCAATGAGGGTTACATTTCCCGAATCCTGACAAAAATACCTACGTTTTGATGTATAATTTGTCTACGTAGAGTGAAAATTGATCGAGTAAGGTCAAGTTGTTCGGAGTTTTGAAATTTTTAAAAAAGCTAGAGTGGGCCACTCTAGCGGTTGGAGAATTCCGTCATTGACTTTCATTGTAAACAATGATTTCGCTGATTTTTGGACATGAGCTTTGAGGAGTAACTGTGAAGAGATGATAAAAGATATCCACATCCCGTTTTCACTTCTGAGTAGGTCACAGATATATCTACAAACTGGAAGTTAAACAGTGTTTGTAGGTGAAAGCATGACGATACAGTACAGCTTTGAAAATGGTCATTTTGAGGCTTTTTTGAGGCTTTCTTTCTACCCGACTCCATTGATTAATATGGGTTTTTTGGGGGTTAGTTTTTCGCTTATTGCGTTGCCATGGTAACTCGAAACCCCAATAAAAGTAGTAGCACACTATTCCCGACCGAGCCGCACGTTTTGGTACCTATATCGTGGGGGTGCACGCTACGGTTCGGGCCGCATTAATCGTGGAATAATAAAGAATAATATTAATATAGAGTCCGTTTAGAGGTGAATAGTAATAGGTGCCTTCATGCATTTGCATGGGAGGCAGTGCTGTGCGAAGCCAATTGCATTGCAAATACTATGGCAGGCGCCTAATAACTGAATTCTTCTCAATGTCGGGAAGTCTGAACAACAACTCTTAATGCATCACAGGACCTATGGCACAAATTTACTGCAGCGTGGGTGGGATTGTTTCGTAGTCGAGCAGAGGCTGTTTTGTGCGAGCAGAGGCTGTTTTGTGCAAGCAGAGACCATTTTGTACTTGAGGAAAACTTATAAATGATATTTTGAGTGCCAGGTTGGCGGACAGTTTGCAAAACAATTTTTGTGTGTGAAACATATCTTTTTGTGTGCAAAACAAGTTTTATTTGTGTGCAACACCTTTTTTGTGGTAAAATAAAAAAAAAAAACCTTTTGGCAGGAAACTATCTCCATAACTCTTGCTGTGGCATTTTGGATCAGCTGAAGACTTTGAACTGCATTTCAACCAGTAAACTAATGTTTAAACCAGGGGTGTCAAACGTACGGTCCGCCGAACGATTTAGTCCGGCCCGGTGGCCAAATGCATTATTCTTCAACGGCTGTATCTCCTCGCTGCATCAACCGATCTGCACCTGATTTTTTGTGAGTCGTGGGGGAGCGATACCGAACACGTTCGTGTGAATCGCCCAGTGGACGGGAGGGGAAAATGCGTGACAGCTTCTGCGGTGGCTGGCGGCGGGAGGTGCGCGTACCCTAGTGGTGGCCCATAGGCCAGAGCGGCGCTTGACTGCGAGGGCCGATCATCACCGCTTGCGGTTTTAATTAGGCCCAAGCAGCGAAGCGCTGCGAAGGCCTATTGTATCTGAAGTGTTTATTATTATTATTATTATTATTATTATTATTATTATTATTATTATTATTATTATTATTATTATTATTATTATTCTTCTGCCCCCCTAAAGAGGGGCCTTTTTGGGGGCTTTGTCATTTTCAAAAACTCACCAAACTTTGCAGACGCATGGTGACTGTTTAAAATTTATTTTAAGGTTGTCACAAAAATCTAAAGAAAAATACCTCAACGGCGCCACCTAGAAATTTTCAAAGGACCCTTTGCTATTTACTTCATCGTAGAGACATGACATTTGTTACAGTTGCAGAGCTCAACAAGACGCTCATGATTTAAAATTAATGTCATAGTGCAAGTATCACAGGAAGTTGGCCATTTTAGATTGAAGGTCGTAATTTGACCTCAATATCCAATGGTCAAATGATGACATTGCTTAGGCCACGCCCCCTGACAACAGGAAGTGTCATGTTTTGTTGTAAGCGGTCGCTATGTTACCCCTCTGAGCTAATCAACATGAAACTGTGTCAAGAGACAGAAGACATGTTGGTGTGTTGTGGATTTTAGGCCCAACTGGATTGGATGGAGCAGGGCGGCGTGGTGGCGTGGGGAAGTCACATTAAACCATATATTTTTAATCTATTGAAATTAAAGGCATTGGAATTTGCTCAAACTTGTCCACCAGGTGGCAGCAAGAGACCACAAATAAACCACAAACCAAGTTGTCTTGTTCAGTGAGTATTCACTGAGCTATATTATACACTTGAGTGCTGATTTTGCCGAAAAACTGAAGTCACTGGCCGCCATCTTGCTACTCCCTACTGTAACAGAATCCCATATGATCTGGTTGTAACAACAAGCAGTTTTCTTGCTGTGGGAAACGTTTCACAGGTAATTCTACAGTCAGTGGATGCACTAACACTATCAACTACTAGGAAATTAGGTGCTGAAATATTTTACATGTTATTCATATTAAATTATATATATATATATATATATATATATATATATATATATATATATATATATATATATATATATATATATATATATATATATATATATATATATATATATATTAGTGCTGTCAGTTAAATGCGTTAACGGCGTTAACATGAACCCATTTTAACGGAGACAATTTTTTTGTCGCCGTTAATCGCGCGTCAAAACACACACACCGTTCCCTAATGTTTTTTTCCCCCGCCGCACTCTCCGGACTGTGTTTCTTTTACCCTCGGCGCTTTCCGTAGTTTCAAGAGTGCTAGAAAACTGTAGCAAAACAGACCCGCGCTGCGCTCACTGTTGCCAACAGTTTCTTTTACCCTCAGACACATGCGACTTTGGGCTTCTCTTTTCTAAAGGCGCTTCTAAATTTCATGAGTCACGGGTTGCATTTTTTTTAGCAGGTTTCTGAAAGTGAAATCACTTATTTGGGCTCTAAAATAAGTGACGAAATAGGGGTTATTATGAGACCTGCCTGCACTACATTTGAGTGTATTCAGCTGAAATAGCCCTCCGCCATAGCTGAAGATGAGCTTTTACATGTTGATAACATTGCAGAAACCCAACCCATAAACCGTACTTTAATGCTAATTAATTTGTTTTCTCTGTATTTGACAAACTAAGGCTGAATTACGTTGCCAAACGAAGGACCTGGAGTTACTAAACAGTTGCTAAACAGTCTCTTTCAGGGTACTAAGCTCCTGCCCAGTTGCAAGCAAAGTGTAAGACTGGAATGACCTGGAGATTTAAAACCTTTTTCCAGGCTTAATCTCTATAAATATGGATAGAAACAGCAACCAAAAAAATATTCAAAGAAGTTATTGTTGGTGTGAAAGCTCAGAATTAGATGTGTGTGAGAGAGGGTGAGAGAGTGAAGAAATTAACAAAACTTATGACTTTATTAAAATGTACAATTTTTATTAATTTATATGTTTATGCATAATACCATGTCTATCTTTGTTTAAGAGGCAAAAAAATTTATTGGCATGAAAACAGGTATTTATTTACACATTTGTTTACACACTGTGTAAACATCAGGGCGCCATGATTAGTCATTTAGCCATTATAGTCCAGAGTTTAACATTTGGCACCAGGATGTTTTCATTCCAATTCTCAAAAGTGCTTAAAAAATAACAAAATTAAAATATTTTTTGTACAAGCATGTATTTTATTAGTGTCATTTATTGCAAATGTGCATATTAAAATGCCCAAACAGGCTATTACACTTTCAGAAATAAAAGGATAAAATATGCGATTAATTTGCGATTAATCTCGAGTTAACTATCGACATTATGCGATTAATCGCAATTAAAATTTTTTTAATTTTTAATCGTTGACAGCACTAGTATATATATTTAAATAAATAAAATGCAAAATATTTCAGCACATGACTTTCTCATTACTTGATAGTTTTAGAACATAACATAAAAGTATATGCCATTTTTATGGCAGTTTTAAGCCCCCCCTGAACATGAGAAAATCCTCGTTATTTTATGCTATAGCGCACATATTCCCTAGTTACTGGGGGAAAATAGGGAGTACCAATATGGCAACTGGTGACTTCAAAGTGACTCGTTCTAACAGCGTGCGATTAACACTCCAGTGTATAATATAGCTTAGTGCAAGTAGTCTTAGGTCTTTGGTTTCCAAATATATTTAACCCTTTAAAGCCTGACCCATCAAAAAATAGTCAGACAATTCTAATTTTTTAGAATGTTGATGTTTAGTAAGCCTGAAAACAAAATCCATTTTTTTTGCCATATCCTTATTTTTATGATATTATTTTTGTATCACATTTGATACGGTAGGCTTTTGTTAGAACTATTGGCTCACAACAATATGACATATATAAAAAAACAAATCTTGCCCATAACATCTAGAAACTAAAGAACATTTCAGGCAGTTTTTTCTTTGGTTCTTTTTAACCTACAACTTTTTACAGCCATTTATTTTGCATGAGGACTGGAAGTCCAGTCCTCATCATCATCATCTTCTGCTAGCTGCTTTATGTCACTTTAATTGCCATCCAATATCATCTTGATGACATTTTCCCAGTAGTTTCTTTTTCTCTGTTCTTCCTCAATTCTTTTGACGTCTAAAATTACATAAACTGCTGCTCAAAACCCAAAGAGTATGGTTTTAGAATTATTGTTATGGTGAAAGAATCCAAAATGTATTATGAAATGGCATTTAATAATAACTATTGATTAAAAAATTGTATGTGGCTGAATTGAGGCAGGAAGGACATACATTACGTTACAAAAATGTATCATGACTGTTCAGTGATAAAGTAACTTATATACCTGCTGTATCAAATATGATACACACATTTTAACACGGTTTAACTGTGATATAAATAATATTTTTCTGAAAAATTGGGCAATGGCTCAAAACATAAAGCATTAATCTAAAAAACTGAATAAGAATGTTTTGGTTATTGTTACCTTAACCCCCCTAAAACTGGAAAAAACTTTTCTGCAAATCGCATGCGACCTAGCTCACGTGAACAGACATTTTGAAAAGGGGAAAAAAAGCCGTTCCACTGCCTGCAGTGCAACGATAATCCAGTAGGGTGCAGAATACATGTACCAAGTTATATCCAACAGGTTGTTGAGGTAAATATTGCTCACGTTCAAAGAAAAGAGTCCCTAGAAACCTATGTAGCAAATATGATACAAATGGCGATAAAGGGTTAAGTTGAACAGATATACAAATCATGCTTGAAAACTGACAAACTTATTCTTGTTCAATGCATTTAAATTTTTATTTATATAGCGCCAAATCATGAAACATGTCATCTCAAGGCACTTTACAATGTCAAAATCAATCAGATTATACAGATTGGTCAAAACAATTTCAATATAAGGGAATCAGTGATTGCATCAAAGTCTTGACAAGCAGCATTCTCTCCTGAAAAAGTGTAGAGCCACAGGGAGAGTCGTCTGCAATGTCCATGGCTTTGCAGCAATCCTGCATACTGAGCAAACATGAAGTGACAGCAGAAAGAAAAACTCTCCATTAAAGGGAAGGAAAAACCTCCAGCAGAACCAGACTCGGTATGAACGGTCATCTGTCTTGACCGACTGGGGGTTACAAAAGACAGAGAAGAGACACTGTTAGGAACATAAGGGGTAATCAGAGCTCTGATATATGATGGAGCTTGATTATTAAGGGCTTTATGCGTTAGTAGAAGAATTTTAAATTCTATTTTTGATTTAACAGTAAGCCAGTGAAGGAAGGCTAAAATTGGAGAAATATGATCCCTCTTGTTGATTGTCATCAGAACTTCTTCTTCAGCATTTTGGATCAGTTGAAGACTTTAAACTGCATTTTGTGGACTTCCTTATAGTAGTAAAAGAATTACAATAGTCCAGCCTTCAAGTAACAAATGCATGGACTAGTTTTTGAGCATTGCTCCTGGACAGAATGTTTCTAATTTAGAAGGTGAAAAAAGGAAACTCTGGAAACCTTTTTAATTTGGGATTTCAATGACCTGTCTTGGTCAAAAATAGCACCAAGATTTTTTACTTTATTACCAGAGGCCACATGTGGAATATTGCTAAAGTAATACTTTAGCAATATTTCCAATTGATAAAGTGTTACTGTTACAGTATTTCTTTTGGGTGTTTATCCACCAATTTAACTGTCAAACGTTCATAAAAGCTGTCTTAATGCAAGAAACAAAACCCTTAAACACATGAAATAACAATTAACTTTAAAGAACTAAAAAGGTTTTGTTAACTGTTTCCCTCGCTCCATCGACCGATCTGCACCAGATTGTTTGTGAGTCATGGGGGAGCGCTGCCCAACGCGTTTGTGTGTATCGCTGGCGGACAGGCGGGGAAAATGCGTGACAGCTTCTGCGGTGGATGGCAACCGGCGGTGCAAGAACCCCCCTGGTGGCCAATAGGCCAGAGCGGTGCTTGGCTGCGAGGGCCGATCAAAACCGCTTGATTAGATTTTATGCTGGGACTATTTCATGTTCATTGTCCACTGAAACGGGAAGGTAAAAGAGGAAAAAAAGAGAAACAGATGAGACAAAATGCTAAAAGGGAAAAAAACGTGAAAGATTAAGAAGAGGCAGACACCAGGGGAACCAGAACCCCAGATGCCCGAAGGGACCCCTACAAAGGTGCCGAAGTGTTATAAGAATTATTATTCTAAAGTCACTATGGCTGCACACCACTCGGGCAGAGGAGGCCTGGAGACAATATGTCTGTGTATAAGATCCACTGTTGCTGAGTGCAAGGCTGAATGCTGCGTAGATACTGTGCAGCATGGTGTTTGTCTAGGATAGACAGTCTTTGTTATGTCTCAAGCCAAGGCCATGGTGCAGTATTAGGGGGAGCCGAAAAGAGAGACAGGCAGAAACAGGGCAGACGGAGACTGCAGCGGAACCGTGGGGTGCGATTACTTTCCATCTATGTGATCTCTGCTCTGTCTCTCAATAAAAGTGCTGGAACGTCATTACCACCGTCTCCTCATTAAGTAAAGATGGGAACTCAGTTACTATTGTTTAGATTTCCATCTATAATTCCCATGACATTTGGCGTAAACGAACAAGATCTCCGACCGGCGAGCCGGGGAGTCCGGGGACAGGAGCAGCTTTGGCCAGCCCGAAGAGGTTATCCGGCCTCTGGTACCCCGAATGAATTTTCAAGGGATGTGGAGGAGCTCCTGGTCTCGGAGGGTCTCTGGGCGTCGGCGCCAAGATCCGAACCTTTCATGAGACGGTAAGCGGATTATTTTCAAGCTCTTTTAAAAAAAATGCAATTGCTCAAAAATGCTTGCAAGCTTTTAAAATTCAGACCCCATTTAAAGAATACTTCAAGAAATTTTAAAAGTTAGAACTGTAAACCTAAAAAGGTAGTAATAGGTAAAAGCCAGTATAAATAATAAATTATAATTAATCCTTAAGGCAAATAAATCAGGATTTGCGATACAGAACAGTGACTAAGGTTTTAACATTAAACTAAAATTCAAAATTTTATTAAAATACGTTCTCAGCTGAAATACGGACTCTCATACTTGGAGGAGGAGGGGCAGAGTGATTTTCACCTGGAGAACGGGTGACCGGGCTGAGCAGTTTGCAGCTGGTCAATTAAAGTCCTCTTGTCTTGGTTTGTACAAGAGGCTGTCCACTAGTGTAGTGGATGAAAGCGGCAGGGATGCTTAAGTCCTTGACTGTTGCGGAGACATTCGCAGTGTGGACCCCGAACATTATACCAAAAAAGGCGACCATTAGATGTTAGGCCTTTCATTTTAGTTGGTCGACCGTGCTAAGGACAAGTAGAAATAATTAAAAAAAATAGAAAAAAAAAAAAAAAAGGGAAAAAGGTCTGGATGCAGAGGAGTCCGTATAATGGGTCAAAGGCAGAGTTCTCAGAGTCGAGCCTTGCCCCAGGGTGAGAGGTTCGATTTCATGCTGGAAAAGTAGGGGCCCGAGAAGCATGAAATGCATAAATGATTTGATTAAACATGGACATTTCTCACATAGGGGTTAATTTTTTTATATTGCAGTACTGCTACTAAATAATAATAAAAAAGAAAAAAAGAAAAGCAAAACTTATAAAATGAATAGAAAAAGGAAACGGAACTAAAAGAACGTTGCACCGGGGAAGCGTTTACAGGGGGACTGACAAGAGACACTTCCGTTATGGGTAAAAGTGTTCTGAACTGCTAATAACGACGTATAACTTTTAAAAATGGGTAAGGGTCCAGGTGTCTGCGAGACAGAGTTATATTCTTGCGGGGCTGAAGCGTAAAACCGTGTGTGAACAAAACATTCGGGGGTTGTAGCCAGCGCACGCTCTCTACCTTTTAAACTAAGCAGGAACTTAACACGTTAAAAATACATCTTTTGGCGTTGCCATAGACGTTTAAAATTTATGAAAAACACAGAACTTTTTAAAGATAGAAAAAAAAAGGCCTGCATGTGTTTGTCTATCTGAATGTCATCGTTTGTATGTAACTGTACGTATGTATAATTGTATGAAACTAAACGTTCATCTGTGTGAATTAATTTGGTTTCAAAATGTTCATTTGTTTTGGAGAACTGCAGCTCCGTAATTCAAATGACATTTTAAGCATGGACTATGTTAAATAAAAGCTAAAGAAAGGAAACGAGAGACTTCAAGAACATAAAGTTTGTTTTTCCCACATTAAATATCCGGACCAAATTAAATTGATACACGGTGAGATTAACATGGCTTGAACAAAAATATTTCAGCTTTGTTAGAAAATTGGAACTGGTAATAAGCTTTACATAAAGCTTCTTGAATTTACTGTATGAAATTAGATCCTATCACTTGGTTTTAGCATTAAAGTAATAGAATTACTGAGATCTTGTTGCTTGTAACAATAATGAATCTCACAAACCAGTCCATTTAAAAGAAGTTTAGATATACATGATCTTTGATTTCAATAGGTGTAAAAAAAAAAGTGTTTTGGCTTTGAACAAACTGTATGGAACTAAACATGAATTGCTTTTCTAAGGGTTTTCTATTCATTTATTTTATTTCTTTTTACTTGGAATTTGAATGCAACTAATGAGAAATTTCGAAAAGCGTCAGAATATCAGAAGGCCACGTTACACGCGTCATCAGTTACAAAATCATCTGATGTTAGTTGTGCTGAGCTGAGGCGATCCTCAGAGGGACAGTATAACCTGAGAAGGACAAAAGATATGATAAACAACTCTGACCATGATGTAAACATCTGAATGTTATGGCAAGGCTGGGGCACGAAAAGTATGTCAGAGGAAAAAAATAAAATAAAGCCAGCTTCTGAAGGGTTAATTTCTAATTCTAATCTCAGTTTGTTTTGGGTAGCCTTCTCAATGTGCTGAATTACGGGGAAAACTCTTATCATTTAGAGAAAAACACTAGAAGCTCCAAAACCTAAAAGAAAAAACCATTGCTTTAAAGTTTCACCCTTGAACAATTTAGACTGAAAAGTTATATATGAATAAAAGTATTACTACAGTAAATACACATGGTCAAAAGGACTAGAGGGATATCAAAAAGGTTTGTAATAAGACAAAAACCTATGTCATATTGGAATAGACATAATTGTGCTCCTTGGGAGAAAATTTTGTTTTTTTGGTTATTTTTTTGTTTTCTTTCTTTTGTAGGTGTTTTGAACAGAGTTTCAAAGGAAAGGTGAGGAATAGATATAATTTCCCAGGATCAGCAGAACAACATCACGTTAAAGTGACACTAGGGGTTTTAACTGCATGCTATTAACACTCTTGTTTTTCTCTGAGTTATTGCTTTCAGATTAAAGGAGACGCCACCTTTCTGCCAACAGAAGACTCTGAGAAGACAGTGCTAGCAGTACGGTAAGGAGTCATAATCAGATTAGGACACTAAATTATACATAGTTTTAACCAAGTTATGCCAGATCTTCCAGCGGGGAAAGGTGGTGTCTTAATGATTTTTTGTTGCTTTCTGCTATTAACAGTTCTTTGCAAATAAACCTGGTCAATATGATAGAAATGTGCTAACATGGAGATTTAGTCTCATTTAGACATTCTCAGATGCGAGAGAATACCAAAACAGTGCCCCAGTGACGTGGGGGCTGATCCTTGGGACAAGAAGAACAGGTGATGTCATTGACTTCAGCCTGATCCAGTTTTGAGTTTTATTTTGTCAGAGACAAAGTTTTATTTATTTATTTTTTATCCATTTATTTCTTTTATGGTTGTCATTTTAGAGGGAACACTGCAGTTAAAATGTTTGTGACTGCTTTGCTGTAATTTCTTTTCAACCTATGGAGCGTTTATTTGGCAAAAAATGCTGGCAGAATTCATTCTGTTTGCAGGCGTGATGACTGGAGGATGGGCTTGAAGGTGGGGAGAATGTTGTGCTGCTGAACTCAGACATTGGACTGAAAATGGACAATGAAGGACTATGACTGAGGCATCAGTCAACACCAAGCTAACCCCCCACTCAAGGGAACAGGACAGACAGGCCCCAGGGAAGCCCCCCCCCCCCACACAGCCAAAACGGCAAAGTCCCCGGGAGCTCGTGGGCTCTGCCAGCAGCGAGCTTCGCCGGAGCGGATCCAGCCATGGGCCCACAAACCGGAGGCCCAGGGGTTCCCCGCCCCCTCAGCAGGCTCCCTGGCAGAGCCACGGGCCCATGCCACGTGAAGCAGCCGCCAGGAGTGAGCCAGCGCCCGTCCGAGCACCCAGGACACCAAGGACCACCAACGCACTGGCAGGCCAATGTGCCAGCCAGCGGAGGAGAGCAGCACAGGGGGGGATGGGCTCCACACTTAGGAGACCTGAGATGTCCCAGGAGAAGTGGCAGTTTCAACCCAACCTGAAAAAAAGACAAACAGAAAACCACATACATAGTCACATTCACACGTTCCCACCCTACTGCCCCCACATGCAGACACACCACAACAACCGAACCCAGTCTGTGCAACGGTCCTAACCCCCGACCCCGATCCAAACCCAGAGGACCCACGGGTATTTCCACCCGGAGATGGGGCCAACATGTACCGAACGGGTCAACCAACCAGAGCCCACCCCACAAACCCTGAGGTGCCACCCCCCTCACACCCTGACCTCCATATTTAAGCCACCCTCCCACAACATGTTCCAGCCGAGAGCAATAGCGCCAGCCCCAACCGACCCCCCAGGATACAATGCCCAGCCAAGACCCTGACCAGGGCCCGGAATGTGGATAGCAATCAGAGAACAGGGGTGTGGGAAAGACCCCGAGCCTGCCTCTGCCTCCTCAAATGCCGTGTTTGTCCATGTTGTTCTCAAGTGCGTTTAAAACTTGGAGGACCAAAAAGTGGGGTGTCCGGCATACCCCACCCTCCCTCTGGATGGTAGCAGGTGCCAGTATGGGCAAATTGCTCTCAGTTCTCCTGGCGCAGTCCCAGATGCTGCAGACATGCACACCAGGAGCAGCACTGGGCAATACAAATAACATGGCCCTCCAGGCCTTTGGATTCATGTCCAGGGATCTTGGTCACCTTTTGTCCGCTCTGGTGGTTGCCCAATGCTAGGTTTGGTTGGCACAGACCCTGATCTCAGATGAGTGAAGGCAGAGCTTGCGGAGCCTGTCGGTGGTCCAGGGCCGGCTGTTTGGACTGGAGGCTGAGAGGGCACTGGACCGCTGCCGGCAGTCTAGCCAGGCCCCAGAAGCTTGGGGTGGCATACGGGAACCGCGGCGTCGGTTTCGGGCCAGCCATCTTATGGGACTTGGGCGGGCCCTGAGAGGAGCCAAGCTGAGAGGCCAGAGCAGAAGGCAGCTTGAGTGCTTAAGGGGAGGTTTTCACAGCAGCACCTGGCCTATTGGGAAACCCACTGCAGGGATGCATGGGTTTTAAGAACTATGTCCGACGTCTACCTCCACTCCAATCGGGGGTGAGGGTGACCTTGGTCACAGATCCTGCACGAGCTACGGTCTTGCTGCAGGAAATAAAATCTCTCCTAGACAAAGAGGCCCTAATGGTGGTTCCGCCATATTTGCAGGCTGACGGGTTTTACGCTACCTGTTTTTTTAATCCAAAAAAAGGACAGTTCTCTTCGGCCAGTGTTGGCTATCAAGGGGGCTAAACCGCTTTTTGAAGATTCTACCATTTTGCATTCTCCGCACCTACGATATCCTTCAGATAATCGGTTCAGGAGAGTGGTTTATGTCCGTAGACCTGAAGGAAGCGTACTTCCATGTTCCAATTCACCTAGAAAACAGGAAGTATCTTCGGTTTGCTTTCCAAGGCATGGTTTATGAATTTTCAGTCCTGCCGTTCAGGCTTTCTTTAGCCCCTCGGATTTTTGCAAGGTGCATGAAGGTGGTCTTCAGCCCTCTGTGCCTAACAGGGTTAAAGATTCTGCTATATCTAGATGGCTCATCTGTGCCCCCTCCTCTCGAGGGGCAGATCAGACAACATCAAAGGTCCTGGCCCATGTCGAAGCACTAGGGATAGCAGTGAACCATCAGAAGAGTTCTCCAACGGTTCACTGATCCCAGCCCAACATGTGGTCTTTATCAGCATAGCCTTGGATTTGGTGGCCTTGGATTCGGAGAGGGCGGACAGGATTCTGTTTCTGCTCCAGTCTTTTCAGGTGGGTACGACAACTCCAGTCAAACTGTGGCTGAGATTGTTGGGTGATGCTGGTGGTGGCCTCAACTCTGACTCCGTGGGGTT